>NC_135786.1:86620000-86925000 GCF_051106095.1 Pogona vitticeps | reverse complement strand
ACGCTGGAAGATGGGCCCCTCAGGTCGGAAGGCGTCCAACATGCTACTGAGGAAGAGTGGAGGACAAGTACAAGTAGCTCCAGAGCTAATGAAGTGGTTGGGCCAAAGCCGAAAGGACGCTCAGCTGTGGACGTGCCTGGAAGTGAAAGGAAAATCCAATGCTGCAAAGAAAAATACTGCATAGGAACCTGGAATGTAAGATCTATGAACATTGGGAAGCTGGAGGTGGTCAAACAGGAGATGGCAAGAATAAACATCGACATCCTGGGCATCAGTGAACTAAAATGGACAGGAATGGGCGATTTCAGCTCAGATGATTATCATATCTACTATTGTGGACAAGAATCCCGTAGAAGGAATGGAGTAGCCCTCATAGTCAACAAAAGAGTGGGAAAAGCTGTAATGGGATACAATCTCAAAAATGATAGAATGATGTCAATACGAATCCAAGGCAGACCATTCAACATCACAATAATCCAAGTTTATGCACCAACCAGCATTGCTGAGGAGACTGAAATTGAACAATTCTATGAAGATTTACAACACCTTCTAGAACTGACACCAAAGAAAGATGTTCTTCTCATTCTAGGGGACTGGAATGCTAAAGTAGGGAGCCAAGAGATAAAAGGAACAACAGGGAAGTTTGGCCTTGGAGTTCAGAATGAAGCAGGACAAAGGCTAATAGAGTATTGTCAAGAGAATAAGCTGGTCATCACAAACACTCTTTTCCAACAACACAAGACGCGACTCTATACATGGAAATCACCAGATGGGCAATATCGAAATCAGATTGATTATATTCTCTGCAGCCAAAGATGGAGAAGCTCTATACAGTCAGCAAAAACAAGACCTGGAGCTGACTGCGGTTCTGATCATCAGCTTCTCATAGCAAAATTCAAGCTTACACTGAAGAGATTAGGAAAAACCACTGGGCCACTCAGGTATAATCTAAACCAAATCCCTTATGAATACACAGTGGAAGTAAAGAACAGATTTAAGGAACTAGATTTGGTGGACAGAACGCCTGAAGAACTTTGGATAGAGGCTCGTAACATTGTCCAGGAGGCAGCAACGAAAACCATCCCAAAGAAAAGGAAATGCAAGAAAGCAAAGTGGCTGTCCAACGAGGCCTTAGAAATAGCAGAAAGGAGAAGGGAAGCAAAATGCAAGGGAGATAGGGAAAGTTACAGAAACTTGAATTCAGACTTCCAAAGAATGGCAAGGAGAGACAAGAGGGCCTTCTTAAATGAACAATGCAAAGAAATAGAGGAAGATAACAGAAAAGGAAAGACCAGAGATCTGTTCAGGAAAATTGGACATATTAGAGGAACATTTTGCGCAAAGATGAACATGATAAAAGACAAAAATGGGAGGGACCTAACAGAAGCAGAAGACGTCAAGAAGAGGTGGCAAGAATACACAGAGGAATTATATCAGAAAGATGTGGATATCCCGGACAACCCAGACAATGTAGTTGCTGACCTTGAGCCAGACATCCTGGAGAGCGAAGTCAAGTGGGCCTTAGAAAGCCTGGCTAACAACAAGGCCAGTGGAGGTGATGGCATTCCAGTTGAACTATTTAAAATCTTGAAAGATGATGCTGTTAAGGTGCTACATTCAATATGCCAGCAAGTTTGGAAAACTCAACAGTGGCCAGAGGATTGGAAAAGATCAGTCTACATCCCAATCCCAAAGAAAGGCAGTGCCAAAGAATGCTCCAACTACCGTACAATTGCACTCATTTCGCACGCTAGCAAGGTTATGCTCAAAATCCTACAAGGTAGGCTTCAGCAGTATGTGGACCGAGAACTCCCAGAAGTACAAGCTGGATTCCGAAGAGGCAGAGGAACTCGAGACCAAATTGCTAACTTGCGCTGGATTATGGAGAAAGCCAGAGAGTTCCAGAAAAATATCTACTTCTGCTTCATTGACTATGCGAAAGCCTTTGACTGTGTGGACCACAGCAAACTATGGCAAGTTCTTAAAGAAATGGGAGTGCCTGACCACTTTATCTGTCTCCTGAGAAACCTATATGTGGGAAAGGAAGCAACAGTTAGAACTGGTCATGGAACAACTGAGTGGTTCAAAATTGGGAAAGGAGTACGGCAAGGCTGTATATTGTCCCCCAGCTTATTTAACTTATATGCAGAATACATCATGCGGAAGGCTGGACTGGAAGAAACCCAAGCCGGAATTAAGATTGCCGGAAGAAATATCAACAACCTCCAATATGCAGATGATACCACTCTGATGGCAGAAAGTGAGGAGGAATTAAAGAACCTTGTAATGAGAGTGAAAGAGGAGAGTGCAAAAAACGGTCTGAAACTCAACATCAAAAAAACTAAGATCATGGCCACTGGTCCCATCACCTCCTGGGAAATAGAAGGGGAAGATATGGAGGCAGTGTCAAATTTTATCTTCCTGGGCTCCATGATCACTGCAGATGGAGACAGCAGCCCTGAAATTAAAAGGCGCCTTCTTCTTGGGAGGAAAGCGATGACAAATCTGGACAGCATCTTGAAAAGCAGAGACATCACCTTGCCAACAAAAGTCCGAATAGTCAAAGCTATGGTTTTTCCTGTCGTGATGTATGGAAGTGAGAGCTGGACCATAAAGAAAGCAGACCGCCGAAGAATTGATGCCTTTGAATTGTGGTGCTGGAGGAGGCTCTTGAGAATCCCCTGGACTGCAAGGAGAACAAACCTATCAGTTCTAAAGGAAATCAACCCTGAGTGCTCACTGGAAGGACAGATCCTGAAGCTGAGGCTCCAGTACTTTGGCCATCTAATGAGAAGAAAAGACTCCCTGGAAAAGACCCTGATGTTGGGAAAGTGTGATGGCAAGAGGAGAAGGGGACGACCGAGGATGAGACGGCTGGACAGTGCCTGCGAAGCAACCAACATGAACCTGACACAACTCCGGGAGGCAGTAGAAGACAGGAGGGCCTGGCGTGCTCTGGTCCATGGGGTCATGAAGAGTCGGACACGACTAAACGACTAAACACACACACACTCCTTAGTTGGGTTCTGGTCAGCGGTATGTATATTCGCCTTGTTTTTGACTTGTAGCTTCCGTTTCTTTTAGTCTTTTGTAAGATCAAATATGTATAAGTTTCCACAATAAACAAGACAATATCCATGCGTGTAAGTAAGGGTGGTGGTGAATTTTGAGAGTGAAGTCTTTAGTTTTCCCAACATAACAGGTGGCTGAGGTGTCTGGAGTTGGCATTCTTCCCATGGAGAAAGAGCTCCTGGGCAAATGTGCACCAGAGTTCATGCTCTTCCCTCCCTCAACAGATTTAGGAGGACCTTGGATCCCACACAGCCACTCACTGAGAGCTTGCAATAGGATTATCCTGGCTTTTGTTCTTTCATTTTTCAGCTGTGCCCCAAATGACCTTCCCTTATATCTCCTATTTTCACGTAAACCTTTGAAAACATGTAGGCACTTTGAGGTTGCTCAAAGAGAACAGGCCAAATCAAATGAGCCATCACCAGAGCAAATGCAGCGGTCATATATAGGAGGAGGAGGCGCTGCCATCACCCATGCGGCAAGGGAGCAGCCCGGGTAGGTGGGACTCATTAGTCTTAGAAGGCAGCCCATCTAGGAGAAGGAAAACTCTGACCCCAAAGCCCCATGCCGTGAGGAGGATGAGGAGGCGCCATCACCCATGCGGTGAGGGAGCAGCCTGGGTGGGTGGGACTTGTTAGCCTTGGAAGGCAGCCCATCTAAGAGAAGGAAAACTCCAATTTCAAACCTCCACTGCCTTGTGCCTATATCCACTGATGGAAAAGGCTTCAGGAGTTAACCTTGAGGCAAAATCCGGAGCCGGAGTCCCAGAGGCAGTTCGTGTCGTTCTGGCAACTCCTGCGACATCACTGGAACCAGTTGTATTGGCTCTTGCCTTTCCACTGGACTATTTTAGCGACATGGAGAGGGGGAATTTGCTGCTTGGGTAACAGCCTATCCTCCATATTATTTTACCCAGGCTTCGTGCTCTGCAGAGGACACTCCAGCTTCGCATACAGTGTCAAAGTCCTCCATACAGAGCACGTTACCATAGTCTCTCGAGACTGAAGGATGCCTATGAGAGTTATAAATATAATTATGTAAGTGATTTATTTATATGGTCCATAGAAGAGTACACATTTATCCATAGAACTAAAGCAAAACATGAATCACCTTAAAAGCTCAAGTAACATCCCAGTCTATACACAAAATCAACACATGGCTTCACTGTAGGCAGGAAGGGACACAGGGATTTAAAATTCATTCATTTACCGCATTTGCCGGCGTATAAGATGACTGGGCGTATAAGACGACCCCCCAACATTTCCACTCAAAATGTAGAGTTTGTTATATACTTGCTGTATAAGACTACCCGCTCTTCTGCATGCGTGATTCTGCTTTGGCTGCATCATGGGGAGAGTTCGTTTTGCTGCTTTTGGTTCCTTTCGCTGGGAGACAGCAAGGGTTTCCTGGAAGAAGGACAGCATCAGCGCCGAACAGCTGACTGTTGGGAACCAGCAGAGAGGTGGCAGCCATTTTGGAGAGGCGGCAGCCATTTTGAGAGGCAGCAGCCATGTGGTCGCATCTCCAAATAGAGTCAGGCTGTTCCCAGGCTACCAAGGAGGAGTGGGGCTCTACTCGGTCTTACTACCAGGTAAGTGACTTCGCTGGGAGAGAGGGAGGGTTTGCTGGACGTGCACCCGGCGTACAAGATGACCCCTAAACTTGGAGGCATGTTTTTCAGGGCCAAAAAGTCATCTTGTACACTGGCAAATGCAGTAATCTATTTCCGCTCTTAAAGGTATATGTATATCACAGAACCGAAACAGACTAGAAGACTTGTGTGCTAGATCAGAGGGTCACTGTTTACCCTTTGGAAGTGCTCTCTTAAAATACCTGATGGGAGAAACCAATTCTCCAGAGAGCCCCTTCTACTGTTTTCATGAGTCCATATAATATAAGGACAATACTATTACAAAATGGTAGTCACACAAAAGCAATTTTCTTGCTGCTGAAATTAGTAATTACCAAGCACAAGTAAGAAGTACATAAGCATGCTATGAAAGCTTGTAAGCAGATATTTGCATGACCAGACAACTAGAAAAATGAGGTTTTTGTAAACAGAAAAAAGCTGCTCCTTTTTCTTCAGAATGTTATGGCCAAAATGTTATTGCTTAGCAGAGTAAATTGCACTAGAGGAGGCTGCTGAGTGAACCTGTCCATGTTCCAATGATTCAAATGGGCCCACTCTAGCTGTGACATACAATGTTAAAGTAAATTAGAGAGTAGATTCAGTTGAATAAAGGGACTTTATGGAGGTGTTCACTCACAAAAATCCCCAATGATTAAATGGGCCTACTCTAGTGAAATCCGCTAAGCAACACAGTTTTGGCCACTGACTCAAAAGCCGAGTGTGTGCCTTTAAAACATAAAGCAGTACAAAATATTCCTATTCAGAAATTCAATAGAATCATTAAACTTAACCCATGAGTACAGGAAACAGGCTAGCCCTGCCACCTTCATTTTTGCTTTTAATTGTAGAGTGCTAAAGTAGCATGTAAAAGCCTACTGCAGGGACATCTACAACGATCACTTCCTTGACAGCTAGAATATGGAAGATGCATGCAATATATCATCACTGCTTCTTCAGGGTTTCTGAACAGGAGTGTGTTTGGATTCACTGTTTGCCCATATATGCAGAACCTGCCTATTTCTTATCTGCTCAGATGAACTCTCTTTAAATCTCCACTGGGCTAAGCAAGTGAAAAATATTTTTTTTAAAAAAGCAACCATATTAGAAGTACAGTGGTGCCTTGCATAGCGGTTGCTCCATATAGCGATGAAATAGCTTTGCGATGGACTTTTTGCCATCGCAAGAGCGATCGCTTTGCGATGGTCCCTATGGGGAAATTTCGCTTTGCAATGATCGCAGGGAAGTGATCATCGCAAAGCCCCCATTTCCGGCCAGCTGATCGGCGGTTTCAAAATGGCCGCCAGGTAAACAAAATGGCCACTCGCTGTGTTTTCTCGCTTTAGAGGCACTGAAAATGGCCGCCCCTATGGAGGATTTTCGCTTTAAGGTTAGTTTTTAGCCCATAGGAATGCATTACTGTAATCAGGTTTTAATGTGTTTCTATGGGCTTTTTAACATCGCTTAGTGATGAAATCGCTTAGCAGCGATTTTTGCTGCACGGATTAACATCGCTAAGCGAGGCACCACTGTATAAATATTTCTTTAAGGAGCAAAAAATGTTGAAGACATCTAACATGAAGAGGATGTTGTCAGGATTAAGAACATAAAATATTTTGCAATGGGAAGGAGTAGGCACATGAAAGGCAGATACAGCAGAATAGGAAGAGGAGGGCACAAGGTTAGAACTAAAGAACTCTGTGTTTGATGTGATATTTCTCAGACATACACTCTGTTGGTTCTAAATTAAAACAGTAGTGTTTAATTCAGAAGTTATAAACCTGAGACATAGATAGGACCACCTATTTAATTTTATCAAGGCTGTATTGTCTCATGTCCATGTTTAGCTGAGTGATGGAAAAGGCAGATAAAGCTGCAAGCTCCAGTGGCTCTGCCTCTTCCTTATTGCTCATGTATTATTAGTAGATTAGCCAAATGGTAGGCAGAAAGAGGACAATATTTATCTGGATTAAAGGGGTATAGAAGCAGTCAAATTTAAAACACATTCTTGCACCTGCATGCATGCCACCCCACACTGCTCAGCTGTTTGTCATGAAAGAGTTAAGCAATGAACAAGAAGGAACATGGCTACAGTCAATTAACTGTGGGACTTTACAGCTTCCTCCCCCTATCACTGGAGAACTTAGAAAAGGGTATCTAGAACTTTTTGAAAGCAGATTCGATGTACCCACATTTTCAAACATAACTCTTTTTGTGGGGAGTGTTGTGGGGAGGGGGAAAGAGAAGAATGAGCTGAGACAGAGATGATTGGTAAATGGGGACAAAGCCTATGTTAATGGTCTGAGTCACTAGAAAATATTCAAGCCCCATCTGGGGGCAGTATGACAAATCATCTGCAAAAGAATGCAAACTTTGTCAGGAAAACGGCTCACGGCTCCTTTGAATCTCTATAAACTTGCATCAACCAAGGTGGATAAAAATCAATGATTTTTTTAAAAAAAATCAAATTGATTTATATCACAATTTAAATTTTCAAAAACCATTTTTATTTACATTGTAAAAAAATCTTATTAAAAAATTAAATTGTGATTTAAAACCTATTGTATTTAAATCAAATCCACCCTCGCCCTGGCATCAATCAAGTTCTGTAACCAAGTGTGGTACTAAATGTAACTTGGGGGATTAAAGAAATTCGGCAAGTAAGACGCTACAGGTGTGCTGGGTATTAAAATCATATTCAATTATGATCAGTGGTAAGAAAGAAGTGCTGATCATCCCCAATAGCATTTGTTGTATTTAAAGTTGTTTCCTAAAATCTACAAGCCACACATTGTAAATGACATTTGTTTACCAAGTCAGCATGTTTGAACATACTTTCAAAGCAAAAGATAACTGAGTGCATGCACATATATACAGATAAACTATACACCGCTACAGAAAAGCAGGTGTACCAACCTGTACCATCAGGTATCCTCATTTTTAACGTTGACTATATTATTCAGTGAGGTTACTCCAAAGCTTGAAACAGAAGTTAACAGTTACTACTATGTAATTTATTGTATAATTTCCCACATACTGTATCATAAGATCAGATAAGTTAGATTGTTTTTCTCTATAAAGAATATAGCTAAAAAGAGCTTATAACCTCACACAGTATTTTGGATTGTCTAGCATCTGTTTTGTGATTGTGTAAATCACAGATCTGAGTGGATAAAAACAGACTTTATTAAAAAATTAAATCAAATTGTAACGCAAAAAATTTAGAGCCCAGATTTTTATTGTTTTAATGTTAATATCCTTTTTTAATTTTTAATGAGTTTTGGGGTCCAGCAGTCCATGGATTGGAGCTTCAGTTTTATGGAGTTCCACAGTTCCAGCAGAGATTATTTAGCTTAATCTCTTCCCTAGAACAGTGGTGCCTCGCATTACGACGTTAATTCGTTCCAGCGAAATCACTGTAGAACGAAAACGTTGTAATGCGAAAATAAAAAGCCCATTGAAACGCATTGAAACCCCTTCAATGCGTTCCAATGGGCTGGAAACTCACCGTCCAGCGAAGATCCTCCATAGGCCGGCCATTTTTGGTGGCTGTCTTGCGAGGAATCTGTCCCAGAAAACAGCGGAGAGCCATTTTAATTACCCGGTGGCCATTTTGAAACCGCCGATCAGCTGTCCAAAAATCGTCGTTTTGCGAAGAATCAGTTCCCGAAGCAGGGAGCCAATCATCGCAAAGCGAAAAAAACCCTATTCAAACCATCGTTTTGTGAACGCAATTGCGATCGCAAAAAGATCACCGTAATGCGGTTTCGTCGTAATGTGGGGCAATCGTAAAGCGAGGCACCACTGTATTCTGTTTAGTAGATATGCTCAGAAAAAATTTCAATTGCCAAACTGAGTACAGTATGTATTTCCAGAGGCACACACCTCTCAACAGTAATACACAGAGAAGAGAAATAACAGACTTGGGGTGCAATACTAACTAGCTCAGATTGCCATAATTAAGCCAGATGAGGATGTGCTGAATCCCAAACCTACTTTTTTTAGGAATGCTAGAAATGAATTGAAACAATTTTGACCTTGGCGTACATTTGTGTCAATGTAGTAAGTGTGAAGAATTTAGATTTATTTATTTATTTTATTTATTTTAGTTTATTTGATTTATACCCCGCCCATCTGGTCTAAAAGACCACTCTAGGCGGCTTCCAGTATAGTAAAAACAGTGAAATAATACAAAAAACATAAACAGTTACATAAATCATATTGTAATAAACAGAATACAACAATAGATCTACTATAACTAGTGATGTGACTTTTCATGTTTACACAAAAGAAAATAAACACAGAAGAGGTTCTTTTGTTTTCATGGTGTTTTGTTGATTCCCAAAATGAAGTCTCTAAAACATGCATGATCTATAAGAAAAGTGGAATACACAGAAATTTTAAGTTTCCCTCTTATACTGTATTTAACCTTTCTTTCATCCTGTGTCTGTCAAATTGCCTAGGAAATCAAAAGGTTCAGGTGTGGTGGTAGATGGGTATTTTGAATATGTAAAATGGGCTGGACTGGTTGGAACACAGTGAGGAAATGTGCTTTTTGCTTCAAAGTCCTTTCTTGTAGGTGGCATTATTGTCCCATTGCTGTCCATCTTAGATTGTGCTAATTGTTGTTGCTTGCAGGACTCAAAGAAGAGGAGATATCAAGTAACAGAGGAAAAGAAAGCTGTCCATGATCTAGTAGTTTTGGTTTGGGAGAGCTTTGATTGTTTCCCTATTTGACAGTTTTTTCCAATAGTTATTTGATTAATTTCCTGTACAGTATATTGTTAAAGGTATATGTTTTGTATTGTTGTTGATTCCTTTTATGTGTGCTGCCTTGCTTGTTTGCTTCTTCTTTTTAATTATGCTGTGTAGATCCAGAGGATATATGCTATGCTACATATGTGGCATTGAATGCATATTGTTGCTTTCTCTTTTCTAATTTTTTGGGTGCTTTACTACTTTTTGAACTGGTGGGTGGATGAGGGAAGTATCCCCCCCCATAGGTCTGATAATGAGTTTTCTTTCTCATGTATTGTTGCCTGCTATGCGGGTAGACAGATTCTCTGTTGCCCCACCTCTCTCCTATTTTGGAGTACAGTGGTGCCTCCACTTACAACCATAATCCGTTCCAGAAGATGGGTGCAAGTCGAAATGGTCGTAAGTCGAAGCACCATTTCCCATAGGAATGCACTGAAACCCCATTAATCCATTTCGGCCAAAGGAAAAAAAATCACCAAAAAATCACTGCAAGACTCATTGGAAAAGTGATTAGTCCCTTCAGGCTGAAGGGGGGGGGGGAAGAAAAGCAATCAAGCATGCAAGACCCATTGCAAATGCACAGAAAACAAACAGAGCAGATTGGAAATGCACAGAGAACAGAGGGACAAGGTCGGTGTAGCATTCACCCTTTGTTAGGTATAAGTCATGTACAGTGGTGCTTCGCATAACGTTTTTAATTGGTTCCAAAAAAAAACCTTATGCGAAAAAAACTTTATGCGAAACACCATTTCCCATAGAGATGCATTGGAAACCGGTTAATCCGTTCCAATAGGCACGGATTGCCGTCCTTAAGCGAAAAAACCCATAGGAAACATCGTTAAACGATACAATGTATCCTCCATTGGAATGTATTGTAGCTGACTCAATATGTTTCAATGGCTTTGCGAAGTCAATTTCTGCAAAATTAAGTGTCATAAAAGGGTCAAAAATGGTTTTAAATGCTTGGATTAGCTTCTGCACCCTCTAAAACGGATGCAAAAGTTAATTTGGCTTTGATCTGACTTTTCGTTAATTAATGGTGAATTTTTTCCCCCCAACTTTTGACAGCTGTCAAAATCTGACAGCTCCATTATTTCCTATGGGGGAAGAAAAAATTCACAAAAAATTAATGAAGACTCAGCAACTGTTCTAAATTCTTGGGTTCGTTAGAGGACCCCCTAAGTTGTGTGCAAACCTGATTTGGCTTTGATCTGAACTTTCGTTAATTTTTTGTAAATTGTTTTCTCCCCCATAGGAAAGCATGGAGCTGTCAGATTTTGACAGGTCCATTGGTTCCTATGGGCCAAAAAACAAAAATTCACAAAAAATTAACGAAAAGTCAGATCAAAGCCAAATCAGGTTTGCACATGTCTTAAGGGGTCCTCTAACGAATCCAAGCATTTAGAACCGTTTTTGACCCTTCTAAGACACTTGTTTAATTGAACAAAAAAACATCGTTAAGTGAAGCAGGGGACCTAAAACAAAAAACGTTAAGCGAAGCATGGTCCCAAAAACGCTATGCGAAAATCGCCCATAGGGAAAAACGTTATACGAAGCACAATCTGACTCTGAAAAAATAAACGTTAAGCGAAAAAAAGTTAAACGAAGCAAACGTTATGCGAGGCACCACTGTATTATTTATGCTGTATGCTAATGTTGCTGAGGGTGGAGCTGAGAGAGAGGTTAAAAGGCGGAGCCTGAGAAGAAGAGTCAGTCAAGAGTGAGAGTGAGAAGGAACAGATATTGCTAGATATTGACAGCTGGTTAAGATAAATAGATAGAGAAGGTGATAATTATATGGCAAGATGAAAGTATGTATAGAGAGACCTGTGAATAATTTGCTTGTGTACAATGAACATCTGAAGAACATCTATGATTATTATTAACTTTGCTACACTTCAATAAATAGGTTTTGTTTGGATTTATCTGACAAGTGTTTGGACAAACATCTTTTATATTGTGAATAGAGGTAATCCACTGGTGGTAGTGAGGGAAACAAAGACTGGAACCTTTGAGAAGGTACAACAAGTAGGTACCTCAAAGAGGTGAACGTCACAGTCGGAAATGCAAAGGAAAAAGCAAGGGAAGCATGCAAGACAAATGCACAGAAAACAAACGGAACAGATTGGAAATGCACAGAGAACAAAGGAACAGGGTCAGAAATGAAAATAAAATAAAGGAAATAGCAAGGGAAACATGCAGGACCCATCAGAAATGGGGGGAAAAATCCAAAAGCAACCAACCCTGCCAAGACCCATCAAAATGGGGAGAACCCCAAAAAACAAACAAATCCCCCATCACAGCACAGAAACATAAACCCCCAGCCTAAAACCACACTGCAAAAATACCCAGAACAGTTTTTAAAAAGCAGAAAACAGCACCTTACCTTACCTAACAGGCAGTCCCAAGCCTCCCTGCAAACACACACATGCTCACCGAGAAGCAGAAGCTAGACAGCACCTTCTCGATTGCACTTACTCTAACCATTTGGGGGGGGGGGAAGAGCTACAAAGAAGCAGCCTCTTTTGCCACCTACAGTTAGCAATTTGAATTTCCCGCCTTTTCCCCCTGCCTTTTTCTGTTCGTAAGTGGAAGCTCCGATCACAAGTAGAAGCAAAATTTTGCAATCGGAGCTGTTCGTAAGTCGAACTGGTCGTAAGTAGGGACGGTCATAAGTCGAGGCACCACTGCAGTTTTAAAAGCTTCTGTACAGCTTAATTTGGACCAGTGCCATGAAACACAGAGAAACCTTAAACAAAAGATCTCAAAAGAGGCTTTATCTTTTGAGTTAAATGAATCTATCAGCATGAGAAAATCACAAAACAAAAAAGGCACCCATGGTAGAAAATAAAATATGATTTTTATTTTCACCATGAAACCAATGTGGAGGATGTATCCAGGATCTCCTACCAACTCTCCTCAGACTGAAGAAGCTACTTGAAAAAGTCATGAAACGTTTGAACCTAATAAGAAAGAAGTCCAGTTGCCATGACTCAACTTCCAGAAAACCTCACCTGGATGACTGAGATTCTTCAGATATCATGGATAATCCTAACCATAACTCAGCTCTTCCACTGCTTCTCCTCTCTTCCACCCCGTTTTGGCTCTTCTCTTCACTGAGTTACGCTGCCAGAAGGGTGGATTTGATTTAAATCATGATTTAAATCACTAGTCAGTAAGACTCAATTTAAATCAAGATTTTTAAATATAAAGACTTATTCTTGCAGGTAGTTACCCTGTTTCCCTGAAAATAAAACCTAACATGAAAATAAGTCCTAGTATGATTTTTCAGGATGCTTGTAATATAAGCCCTATCCCCAAAATAAGCCCCAGTTAAGTGAAAGCCCACCCTCCATCATATGGAGCATTGTGCAGCAACCACAAAAAGATGACATGACTCTATTAGAATAAATGTAAATTGTTGTACATGAAAAAAGAATATAAAACATCCCCTGAAAATAAGCCCTAGTGCATGTTGGCGCAAATATTAATGTATGAAGATTTCATATTTAGAATAACAACCTGTCGGATTAAACAGCTATATCAGAACTGATTTTAGTTTAATAGATTAATCACGCATATTTGGAGAACTACTTAAATGTATTTAACTAAAACAATAAAGTTATACAGCATATATATTCTTGTATTTGCTTAAACATCTATGCTTATTAGCTGAAGTGGTTAAACAAAATACTTTTTTTAAAAAAGGAAGCTATCTTCCAAACAATCGTCACATCTATCATTTAAGGCAGTGGTCTCCAACCTTTTCAGAACTGCAGACCAGTTGGTGGGCCAAGGTCCGTGCGTGGGGGGGGGTTGGGGGCACCACCTCTGCTCGTGGGGCACATTGGTGGATGAGCGTGGCATGCCCGCAGGTGGGTGTGATGTACTCACATGCATGCACAGATAGGCATGGTGTGCTTACGAGTGGGCCATGCGCACAAGTGTGCCACGCCCACCCGTGAATGTGCCTGCTGATCCCATTCATGCGCACACACCACGCCCACCATGGATGTGTGCAGGGGGGCAAGTGATCTGTCTCCATGGCCCGGTCCTGCAAAGCTCACAGACCGGCATTGGGCTGCAGACCGGGGGTTGGGGACCCCTGATTTAAGGTATGGCAGGAACACCACATCCCTTTTCCTCCAAAAGCATTTCATTAAAATAAATCCAATTTAAATTTTTTAAAAATCAGATTTTTTTAATTTTTAAAAATAATCTATTTTAATTCACCCCAGATGCCAGATTCAGTTTTTCTGGTGGACCTGAGATCAGTCATCATAAGGGCAGTGTGCTGGTACAATATGTTTATGCCCATTTCAAGCCCATTGCACCTTTAATCTTAGATTGCCCTAACAACCAATCCTATTTTGCAACTGTAATTGAAGTTATTTAGGATCCTTTTTTTCTCTGGACGCGAAGTAATGAACATTCTTGAAAGCTCTACTAAAATCTCCAAAATATCTTTCAATACTTTCCTTGAATGACACCAGTTCCTTCAGAGTGGCAGCCATATCTACTCACTGAAACTCTGTGCACACTTTCAGTCACTGGAAGTGTCAGTAAATAGAGGGCTACTGAAGGTTGACTCAGTCTGGACAAAAAGATTATGAAATGTACATTATGGAAACCAAAAGTGAACCTTTTGGTGGGGGAGGGCGTCATGCTATTAAATCTAGATTTTTCTGAGTACATAGTTATCTGCAGGTGATGCTGTCCTTTCCCTTCAGCGTTGCCTGGGGGCCGTACTGCAATGGATGCAGGAGAACGGACTGAGGCTGAATCCGGATAAGACGGAAGTTCTGAGGGTGGGTGCCCCCGTGGTAGGTGGCTTGGGTGGCTCTCTCACATTTGGAGGGACCACCTTGGCCGCGAAGAGTGGGGTCCGCAGCCTCGGCATATATTTGGACCCGACGCTCACCATGGAAACTCAGGTGGCGTCGGTAGTCCGCACCGCATTTTTCCATCTTTGGCGGATTGCCCGGCTGCGACCCTATCTCGACATGGGGGCGCTCACTACCTTGGTGCATGCGCTCGTAATCTCAAGATTAGATCACTGTAATGCGCTCTACGTGGGGCTGCCTTTGAGGCTGACACGGAAACTTCAGGTGGTGCAGAATGCGGCGGCCAGGCTCCTTACAGGAGTGAGAAAATATCAACACATCTCTCCAACGCTGGCCGCATTGCATTGGCTGCCCATCTGTTTCCGTGTCAACTTCAAAGTTTTAATGCTTACTTATAAGGCCCTAAACGGTTTAGGACCTCGATATTTGGCGGAACGCCTCCTCCCACCAAGGTCTACCCGGATCACCCGCGCGAGTCAGGAGGTGAGGCTGAGGAGCCTGACACCGAGAGAGGCCCGGAAGGAGAAGACACGAAACCGGGCCTTCTCGGTGGTGGCTCCTCGCCTCTGGAACAATCTCCCTCCGGCGATTCGCGTGGCCCCCACGCTGGGCACCTTTAAAACCCAATTAAAAACATGGCTGTTTATTCAGGCCTTCCCTCCAGCCAACTCTTGATTTTTTTCTTACTTTTCCTTTTTATCTTTACTGCTGTTCTTGTTTGATTATTATGTATTTGTCTATGTTTTATTATTTGATTTTATATTAGGAAGCCGCCTAGAGTGGTCCGGTGGGCCAGATAGGCGGGGTATAAATTAAATAAATAAACAAATAAATTGTGATCCACATCAATTTGATTTAAATCCAATCTACCCTGTCGCAGATAATTTGGTATACATATTCCAGCTACTACATCCAATGGGCTTAACTACAGACTGAACATTTTTGCCCTCAAGGCTGCATGTGGCTGTTAGTTCCAGAGGTCTTTTCAAGTAATCAATCTTGGGCAAGTGGGCTGGGAGCTTTCCCCAGAAGCTCTGTAGGAGTAGAAGATGGATAAAGAGATGGTGGCTGTGGGGTGACAGAGCAAGAACGATTCCTTTTCTTCCTTTGCATCAATCTCAGTAACCACCAGTTGGTAGCCACCAATGAGACTGCTCCTAAGGGCACAGAACCCTTGACAAAGGAAAGTTGGCTGCAATCCAAAATATGGCCAGAGTCAACAAAGTGGTTGTCTATGGCATATAGTTCAAAATACATCTACACATTGACTAAATGCTTCCATTATGTTGTGTTTTAACATTTTAACTATGCTGAAAACCTTAAGTGAGCAACTGAAAGACAATAAACATACAAATAATTAAAAAATAGTTTTGATATCCAAATTTGGATAATGTTATAAAGAAACATGTAAACAGTCTGATCATCAAAAGATTTTCCTCACCACTCTTAAAACATGCATGTACAATTGTGTTATAGTAACTGCTTTTAGAACATGCTTATAGCTCTGTTGCTGGCGACAATAAGAATAGCTAAGAACCACATACAGTGGTGCCTCAACTTACAAACGTCCTGACATACGACCATTTTGAGTTACGATCAGCTCTGACGGCAAAATTTTGCTTCGACTTGTGGCCAGAGCCTTCAATTACAAACACAAAAAGGCAGGGAAAAAAGGCAGGAAATTCAAATTGCTAACTAGGTGGCGAAGAGGCTGATTCTTTGTAGCTCCTTCACCCCAGCAGTTAGAGACTGTGGGATCAGAGGAGGCTGCCTGGTAAGGTAAGGTGCTGCTTTCTGCTTTTTAAAAACTGTTCTGGGTGGGGTTTGCAGCATGGTTTTGGGCTGGGGGGGTGTTATTTCAGTTTTGTCCCAAGCCTTATGGAAGGTCCTGTTCAACAGTCCTGCAGAAGTTAGCAGACACACAAATGCACCAGTTTTTAAAGGGGTTGAATTTAAGGTATAATTATAAAGTTAGTCTAATATAGCATGAGATACATTAATGAATCTGCAGCACTGAAGGGTTATTTAAAAAACATATTAAGAACTACATATTCCCAGGTGGTTTTTACAGGTGCCATTTTAAGGCACTTGAGTTATTGTTACTCTTCCTTCTTGTATTGCTAACAAAAAAACAAAAAACGAAAAAGGAATTCAGAAATTTGCAGATTAATACAGTAATTAGTTATCAAAACAAGCATCTGCACTTTATAGCTCCCACTCCTAGACCCTGGATCTACCAGAATTATGGACATATGGGCTGATATAACTTCAACAGTGAATATAACGTTCACCATCTCAGATATAACCTATATTTTGACAGAATTTTTTATGACACAGCAATTTGTTTATATTTGTTTATAGGATGAATTATAGATTCTTCAACCAATAATCTTCTACTGAGATCAAAGGGGAGTAAATGCTTGTAATGACAGAGGGAGGAAACCACCTTTTAGCTGGCCTGAAAGGCAGTCTTGACTCACTACCTGCAAAGGGTTAGGATCAGGGGGTGAGTCTCAGAGGTGAGTGGGACTAATCAGTAAGAAGTCCAGTGGGATAAAAGGATTTTTGTGGTTCTCTAATCTGCACTGGAAGAGAAGGGTGGTGAAACAGGTTTGACATAATTTCAGTCAGTGCTCTGATCAACAGAAGTCTCTTCAATGACCTTCCTAATTCATCTACCTGTTCTACTGTATTCAAAGTTAGTTTTTCATGCCTTTGAAAAAGACACCTAACTAATTTGTTTTTAAGACACTGGATAGCACTGCTAAATGCTATTAACGCACAGATGTTTTTACTAACCTCTTTAGTCAAATGTGTCACGTTAATTATTGTGAAACAACCAACAGCCTGGAGGAAAGAAAATGAGGAACAGACATCTTCCAATTAATAAAACATTTCTCTGCTTTAAGAAAATAGATACAACAGTCAACTCGGCAAGTGGCTATTTACAACTTAACATTCCATACTTAATATTAAACAAATATCCTTATACAGTGGTGCCTCACAAGACGATTAATTCGTTCAATGGAAATCACTGTCTTGCAAAAACATCATCTTGTGAAACCAGTTCCCCATTGAAATGCATTGAAATCTATTTAATGTGTTCCAATTGGGGGGAAAAATCACTGTCTTGCAAAAATTATCCATAGAAGACATCATCTTGCAAAACACAGTTCCCCATACCATCTTGGGGAAAAGCAATCCCCTTGCCTGCACTGCCTTTGGAAATTCAAGGGGTCTCAGATGGCCTTCCCCCTCTTTCTCTCTCCAGCAATAAAGAAAGAGAATAAAAGAAGTCAAAACAGCCCCCTGGCTCCTGACAATGGTAACTCCATTTGTCCTGATCCTTTAACCACAGAGAAAAAAAAGAGAAAGGAATATAAAACATCATCAGGACTTGCTGCCTTTGCAATAGGTCCTGATGAGGAGAAAAAGAGATGAAAAGAAATTGAGAAAAAACAGGGTTAATCACAAGTGCAATCTCCTATTAACACAAATTATGCAGATGAGTTTCCCACATCTGGGGAAATCACAGGGATCAGCAGCATACCCAAAGTGCAATAGATGAGCCTCCCCCTGGGAAAACCACTTTTATGACATGGTACAGTGGTGCCTCGCACAACGATGTTAATTGGTTAAAAAAAAAGTTCTGTGAAAACATCGTTCTGTGAAACACCATTTCCCATAGGAATGCATTGAAAACCGGTTAATCCGTTCCAATTGGAACGATTGCCGTCCTTAAGTGAAAATCGGCATAGGAAACATCGTTGAGGGAAACGCGGTTCCCCAATTGAAATGCATTGAAGCCGACTCAATGCATTTGAATGGGTTTGCAAAGTCCCTTTTTGCTCCTGTAAAAGTGTCTTAAACTGTTTGAAACCTGTTTTAAATGCTTGCAATCGTTAGCCCACCTCCTGAAACCTATGCAAGCTTAATTTGGTGTTGTTCTGAGTTTTCGTTAAATTTTGGTGAATTTTTTTATTCTCCATTGAAAGCCATTGAAAGGGATGTGGACTTCAATCAATCATCACTTCAATTCAACAGCAACACTATGAGTTCTGAACACTAACAGGTAAAAGCTCTGCAATGTAGAAATGTTTAGATGAAGTTTTATTACTCAGTATGATAATCACATTACCTCCATCAACACTAACCAGTTACAATAAGACCTCTCAAATACAAGCCAGGTATACAAGATATAAACTTCAGAACAGATTAGGATACTTTTTATTATCTTGCAAGTATTGCAGAATGCTGTTGATCTACAAATCACTGTTTCAGTGGGAGCAAAACAATTATATCCAGGGTATGATTATTAACTGCAAAATTTTTTCCTCTTAGGCTTTCTACATATATGTGTAGTAAAACTCTTTATGTCTGCCAACATGAGCTTGGAATAAAAATCCTTGCCCAGGGAGATAGTACCCTTCATATCCAGGTATTCCATAAATATTTCACCTGCAATGAACAGACAAACCTTGTCAAGTGGCAGGATCGGCCTATGTTTTAAATCCCGCTTACCACGTCACATTCAGGAATACCCACCGATACTACCTACAACAATGCTTCCTTCTCAACCCTGTCAATCTTGTTACCCCCAATTCCTGCTTCACCCACAATTCTAGCAAGAACATTCAGGGACATTCTGCTTTGAAGCACATATAGTACACTGCTTTATTCTGCATTCAGATTTTCCACAAGAAATTTAGAAAAAGAATGTAAACCAAAGGCAATCTCATTAACAAGCACCCAAGAGCTAGTATTGACACACATCTCCTACACTACATAACAGCCACTATACTGCTGCATGACAGCAAGTCTAGGAACCTGCCAATAGCCTTACATTTATTTGGATATAAGATACTTAAACTATATGCACAGTTATTATTACACTGATTGCAGTTGTTACACATTTAGGAGGAATATTACGTAGTATAGATGGTGAAGTCCTGATTAGATTAAACGTATTTTAACAATACTGTAAGACATCACAATCCAGAACACTGAATGCATAGATAACAGGCTGCCAAGTAATTTTTCTTAGGAATTCAACCTTTTTTAAGGGGATGCATAATAGTTGGACTCCAAACATTCCAGCTCTGTGGAATAGATTCAAAGTTCTACTGGACACTAAACATTCCACATCTGTGACTTCACCCATTTCACCCATAGCAGGTCATTTCCCTGAAGTCAAAGATCTCAAAAGTTTTACCTTAACAGTATCCAGTAAACTGCTATTTCCAGCATCAAAACTACTCTCAGCAGAAGCAGAATCATATACAGTGGTATATCGACTTGAGAACGTCCCTATATAAGAACGATTTGAGTTAAGAACGGCTCCGTACGCAAAAAGTTGCTTTGACTTGAGAACGGAGCCTCAAATTAAGAAACAAAAAGAAAAATTAAATAAAAAATCCTTTCCTGCTTTTTTTTAACCTAAGTTCACCTAAGGTCAAAAGAAGAAAAATTTAAAAAATTCACCCCCTAGTGGTAGATACAGATTAACCAGCTTTGCATTAGTTCCTATGGGAACTAACGCTTCAACTTAAGAACAGCACCTCGATTTAAGAACGAAAAACAGCAGATACGTATTAAATGGTTTTCAATGAATTCCTATGGGAAATGGTGCTTCGACTTAAGAACATTTCAACTTAAGAATGCAGTCCCAATATGGATTAAGTTCTTAAATCAAGGTACCACTATAGAGGGATGGAAGCAAGAGTACACTGCTGGAAACACTAAGATAAAATCCATAGTTTACAACAAATGTGCTGCTATACCAAAACTTATCAGAGATGTAATAGATACAAAACATATAAGGAACTATATGACAGTGTAAAGAAGCTTATATGAGAACCCTACATTCCACTCTTCTCAGAAAGCATAACTCAAGCCAGGGATTCTTCAAATGTCACACATGCACTGAAAAGGCAGGAAAACTATGCCCATGGTTAGTGTTTATTTAAACAAGATCAAGATAATAGCAAATTCTCTAGACAGGGATTGTAGTGCAGCATTCTCATTCCAGTTTGTATGTTCCTCAAGGTATTTTTCTCCCATCCTATTTATGCTGTGTTATAGATATAAACAACTATCTTAGGATGCTCCTATCTAGCTGACACAAAATAATCATATGCTGTTGAGTCAATTCTGACTTATGGCGAACCTTTTCAGGGTTTTCCAGAATACTCAGAAGTGGTTTACCAGTCCCTTCTTCTGGAGATGCCTTGGGACTGTGCAGCTTTCCCAAGGCCACACAGGCCGACTCTTCTCCCTGGAGGCACAGTGGGTTGAACTCCCAACCTCTAGTTCCACAGTCAGATACCTAATTCACACAAACCCATTGAAATCAAGCACAGTGAAGAGCACTAAAGCGGCTAAAGGGTAAAATCTTAGACATCCAATCAGTAGAACTAAACAGGACTTACTACTGATGACATATTCAGAGGAACATAACTCACTCTTTAGATTTATAAGATTGGTAAGTGAGTTAGATTTCTGGTTAAGGAGCCAGAGGGTAGAAGTTAATTCCCCACTGTGCATCTCAGAAGAGCCAGTCTGTATGGCTTTGGGCAAGCTGCAGAATCCCAGTTTTGCTGCAGAAGTAGGGAAGGTAAACTACAGTACTTCTGAAGACTCTCTAGTCAACTGATTTGACAGCACACTAGTATTATTACTACCACCACTACTACTATTACTACTTATAAGATGGCCAAACATTACAGTATTTTCTTTGTACAGTGTTTGAAAAGATATGTACCTCCCTTAAAATAAAGCTTTTTTCAAATTATAAAACCTTTACAACAGAGAAAAATATTTGTCTGAATTCACTACAAACATAAATACTACTGAATGTGTAACACTGCAAATCTCAAATGTCATAACCAAAACACTACAATTCATATTTACTAAAAATAAGCAAATAGCCACACAGAAACACAACAAATAAGTTGTGGTAGTTTTCAGAACAGCATTAGTTGAAAGATGAAAAAAATAAATGTACACGGAATTAGGTTGTTTTAAATGGCAAGTGGAAATAATGTTGTGGTTGTTTCTGCTGTATTACAGATAGATTTGCCAAACTAAGAAATCATATTTGCAATTAATACCTAATGTTGCTTGAACACCATGCTCACATAGCTTAAGGGAAACCCCATGACAAACTTTGATCTCCTACTGTTACAAAGTACTGTACTGCAAGCGAAGACTATACTGTAAATTCTTGCTACGTTCATTACTTAGAATAATCAAGCACTTTATATGCCAATTGACATAGGACAAGCTGTCCATCAATTGCAGAACCTGAGAATAACTATTTCCACTACAGCAGTGGCCACTATAACAGGAAAAGGTTAGAGGGTTTTGTGTGGCAACATCAGACGAACGGGGAGGAGAATAGAGAGAAGAGGTGGAAATAACACAGGAACCAAACAAATCACAGAACAGTTTACATCATTATGCAGCTCCCGCTCTCTTTAGAGCTTTCCCTCGACACCACGGTTGTGAAATAAAGCTCCTTCTGACAGGGCCAAGAGTTTTTACAGAGAGAAAAGAATAAACAGCAGACGACAACGGCGGGTGGGAGAGGGATTTCCCCCCCCCCGCCTCAATTCATCCCCTTTTCCAGAGGGGCCGCCTGACCTGTGCAAAGGACGCGCTGAGGGAAAAGGACGCGAGTGGGGAGGAAAAAGATGAGCGACGGGGGGAAAAAAAGGTCTGGAAGTGGAAACCGCCAAGGCTCGCAAGAACAACAAAGCTGGCCGGGTCTTCTCGTGACAGCGGCCCTGAACCTGGCGAAGACGGGTTAACCCGCTTACTTGTAAGCCCTGTAGCGGGAGGGGACGGGGGAGGAGGATGCAGCAGGAGTTTCTCCCCCCCCCCCCTTTTACCCGCCCCGCCAAGCAGGCCCCAAATCCTCAAAAAGGGGCTGCCGACGCTCGCCGGGTATAGCCGCCAGCGCCGGGGCCTGCTCTGGGCAAAAGGCGGTGAATGTGTGTAAAGGGGGGAGGGGGGGGAGGGGGTTGCTGTCAATGCCGCAGCCCGCCAGGCTAGGCCGCAGGGCCTGCCACTTGGTCGTCCCAGTGCACCTTGGTGAATGCGGGGAGAGGGAGAGCGAAGCCAAGAGAGCTTGGCTTATCCCCCCCCCTTTCTTCTCCCGGAGGCAAACGGTCGCCGTCGCTGTCCCTTCGCTTTCTTTCTTTCTCCCTCTCGTTCACTCACCGCTCTCGATCTCGTTGCCCTTTTTGGCGGTAGCAGCGTTCCCCATGGCCGGGCCGGGCTGTGAGGCGGCGGGAGGTCGGGTCGCTCCGTCCGTCCAGGAGGAGGGAAGGGCGGGAATCCTGAGCGCCTGTCGAGCTCGGCTGGGCGGCGCGGGCCAGCGCCTCCTCCTCCCTCCCCCTCAGCCCTTTCTTTCTCCCTTCCTTCCTTTCTTTCCTCGCTCGCTCCCTCTTGCCTTCTTTCTCTCAACTGGGTCTCCGGGAGGCCTCAGGAGAAAGAGGCGGCGGCGAGCGCTCTTCCCTGCTTGCTTGCTTGCTTACTTGCTTGCTTGCTTGCTCGCCTGCCCTCCCCGCCTCACACACGGCGGAAATGACGGCCGCTGAGGCACCTCCTCCTCCTCCTTAGTCGTCTCCTTGCCGCTGCCTAACGCTCGCGAAACCCCCTGCGGCGTCCCGGCCTGGTGTGCCTGAGGAGGCTGGATGTGACGGTTTCCCTTGGCTACCCATTCCGAGCTGACTAATTTTATTTTTATTTCTCCCCATGCATGGGAGACGGCTTTCCCTCCTCCTCCTCCCCCGGAGAATATCCTACCAACGCGCCACATACGCACGAGATGACAAGAGTGACAGACACCCCTCTTGCTGGGTTGTTGTTGCCAATTAATGGAGAATAGTCGCTGCTTAACCAGGCACTCCGTGAGGAAAGGATAGCAAGGGCTCGGGCCATGTTAATGCCCACACAGATTTGGGAATTAAACCCCCTGCAGCTCTGTGGGGCTTCTTGTCAGTAAAGGTACAGCCACCCCACTACAAGACAGCAAATCTCGTCTGTCCTCTGTGAGTTGTCCCCCACACAATGTGCTGTGACTTCTGAGCAAAAAAGGTGAGAGGGCTGTAGGGCATTCTTTCTTGGGAGGAAATTTCATATGCTTCAATTGAATTTGCTTCTGAGTAAGCATGCATTGGCTTGAGCGACGCAGCTGCAAGAATGTTTTATGCTGGGTTTAGCGAGAGATGCATCAGGAAATGAGACCTAATCCAGAAGAAATAGAGGCTGTTGTCGGCTGAACATAAGGATCAGCCTGGAAGATTTGGGTTCAGCCTGATCTGGATGGAGGTTTGTCTTCCTCCTGGGGAGCAGGAGTTCGGAAGTGTTGCTAGAGTTTGCCTTGCCTCAGGTTTGCAGGGGAAGCAACTGTGGCTGTTCCTAGTGAAAGTGGATCTCACCTGTTATTTATACCTTGGGTACTTTCAGGTTAGAATTAAACAAAGCACTACCCAGCGGTTGCTTTTGAAAAGGGGATACCTCATGAGGTGTAAAATGCAGAAACTATGCTGTTGACAAGAGCTTCTTTGATGATCATGTGACTGCATGGGGGGGCGACAAAAGTCATGCTGGTATAGGAAGGGAAGAAATTAAGTCTGACCAAAATTTCACAAAAGTGTGTAAGACTTGCATTTTCTGGCACTTCTCACCAGACTAGTACAAAAGAGATAAGGATGGATGGAGAAACAGAAAAGTCTGAAAATGAAACCAGAGGTTGCAAACATTAGGTCTGCAGTTAAACTCAGTGCTAGAGACTGAGTACTGAATTGCCTCATATCTGGCACACCTACCAGTATTTCAGCCATGCATAAAAGTAGTGAGTTGAGCTACGATTACTACTCATAATGTGCCCTACTGATGTGCTTTGCAGCAATTCATTCACACACAGGTATACAGTATTCTGTATACTCCGTTCACATAAATACACCAATGTTACACATACATCTTGTTCACATGTTCATGCATGCATATATCCTGAGATGGAAATGTGAGGAACAAGTGAACAATAACTGAGCTCTTTCTTAGGAGCCATTTATTCAAGCCATATCTCAGTTAAGATCCAGCTCCTTCGCCATCTCACCGCTTACTAATTCCTGAAGCTGTTTGTGGGCCAGAGAGAGAGGGCTGGTAGGCTGAATTTGACCCACCATCTGGAGGTTCCCTTTCCTACCATAACAATTACCTGTTAATCCTTTTTTGAATGCAGAGGGGCATTACGTTTAAAGATGAGCAGATGAAAATAATATTATATAACACAGGCATTGTAGACATGTGGACAATTTGTATTTAGGCATCTCATAGGTCTGGTTACTGTGCCTGCATCTGTAGTAAAGTCTGTTGCTTCTGGTGAATAATTATTTGAAATTTATGTAGCTTATGAGCAAAGTTTGTGATGTTTAATTGTCCAGGATGGATTTTAGATCACTGATAATACTTGTGAGTAGCTTGAGCTGGGGACTATAGCTGTCAAGAGGCATTTTACTGTTTGTTCTTCTGAGTCTTGCAGAATTCCTAGATACCAGTCTGGTTTTGCTGATTTGTTTATTTCTTATTTTCTCTTCACATTGGTGACTAGGTTTAAAGCATCAAGATATGACTCCGTCTGTTTTCATCTGTAGATGCACAGAAAGTGACAGCCTTATTTGAAAATAAGACCAGTTGAACTCATAAACAGATCTCAGTAGAGTGCATACTCAGGACCTGCTAATGCAAATTTAGACTATAATCCCATACATAATTACTTTATTTATTTATTTATTTATTTATTTATTTATTTATTTATTTATTTATTTATTTTATTGGACTTATATACCGCCCCATAGCGCTACAAGCACTCTCCGGGCGGTTTACAATTACTGTATATATGCATGTATGTATTTGAAATATTTTTACCCCACCTTTCTTGTTAAAGACACCAAATAAAATTAAAATATAGTGCAGTATTTAAAGCTAAAAGCAGTAGGTTTACAAACATTAAAAAGGATTAAACAAACACCACACTAAAAGACGGTAAACAGAAACAACACCAAAAACACATTCAAAACAGTAAGGCACAACAATCTATTTTAAAAACTCACTTGAGCAGAGTCGGACACGACTAAATGACTAAACAACAACAAGTCCTACTGAACACAGTGCAACTTATTTCTAAGTAGATACCTATAAATGATCAAGTTTTTACCTGATACTGTGTTTACTTTAGTGCAGAACCTAATTAATAGTGACAGAAGCACATAGGTAAATATTTACTATAATGTATTATTTTATTAAATGTAAGAGTTGGCTTTCATGTTCACATTGGTTTCCGAAATAGCTAAGTTAATGACTGCCTTTCACCTTTTAGACATCTGAAATTAAGTAGTAGGATATTATTCTAAATTGTATAATGGATTCAATAAGTATACTTACCCCAATATAACTTCAGTTGAGTGTACAGTATATGGGACTTCATCTTCAAAGTATGTCTTAGCAAACTTGAGTCCTACCAGCTCTCATTTTGGAACTTAATGCTGCCTTTATGTAGCATTTACAGTACTCAGATGTTTGTTTGTTTTATTTGTACCTCCTCTATCTGGTCAATACGACCACTCTAGGCGGCTTCCAGACAGGTGAAAATATATACATATAGCAAAATAAAAATATCCAGCAATAGATAGTAAACAATAAATAATGAACAATAAGCAATAAACAAAAAGCAGATTCTTCAGAGATGACAAAAGATAGATAAAGAAAAAAAATTAAGTATTATCTGGAGGAAGGCCTGCTTAAATGTCCAAGTTTTTAGATGGGTCTTTAAAATACCCAGCGACGGGGCCGCATGAATCTCTGGAGGCAGGTTGTTTCAGAGGTGAGGAGCCACCGCCAAGAAGTGAGTGTAGGGTTTCAGCCCAAGTGTAATTTGATACTTTTTAACCTGTGTAGGGACATGGTGGTGCTGCAGGTTAAACCACAGAAGCCTCTGTGCTGCAAGGTTGGAAGACCAGCAGTCGTAAGATCGAATCCGCATGACGGAGTCAGCTCCCGTCGCTTGTACCGGCTCCTGCCAACCTAGCAGTTTGAAAGCATGTAAAAATGCAAGTAGATAAATAGGTACCACCATGGTGGGGAGGTAATGGCATTCTGTGTCTAGTCGTGCTGGCCACGTGCCCACGGAAACTGTCTATGGACAAACGCTGGCTCTATGGCTTGGAAACAGGGATGAGCACTGTCCCCTAGAGTTGGATACGACTGGACTAAATGTCAAGGGGTACCTTTACCTTTACCTAACCTGTTTATTGTACTCACAAGAAGAAGGTTTATGTTGCAGTCTTTGTATGTTGTCATCTCTGTATCTTTCATGGTATGCACAGTGGTAATCGTAACATTTTAATAGATATTTGGCATTTTGTGAAACCCCCATTTCATGAGGTTTGAGCTTTGCTTATGCAAATGATATCATCTGTGGTTTTGAATATTTAACTTGTCATAGCTGTTTTATTTGTTTCAGCTGCACAATTAAATACTGCAGTGCTATATGTTCTGGTTCAATCCGAGAACTACGTTCTTCATCTGTCAGCTGGCTGTTATCAAGAACAGAGTGGGGCCTTCCAAATATTGTTGGACTGTAGGTTCCATCATCCGTTGCTACTGACCATGCTGACTGAGGCGAATGAAAGATGGAATCTAGTAATATCTGAATGGTTACAGGTTCACACTCTGATTTAGAAAGATGATTAAAAATGACAGATCATTCTTAGCAATGTTCTACACTTTTCAGTTAGCTGAAATTAGCCACACTTGACTATGCTTTACCTGAAAGTAAGATTTAGTGATACTTAAGATTAGAGCAGCATTATACTAGGAGCCTTCTGAGAGACATTTACCATGTGGAGAGCCATATATAGCTAATTATGCAAATCCTTGCAAACAAGACAATTCAAGGAGGCACATAGGCTGTAAAGCTGGAAAAAATCTTGGTTTCAAGATTTTTCACTCAGTTGATCAATATGATAATCATGAGCCATATATTTTACAATATGGAGAATAAGAACTGAATACATATATGCCTAGACTTGGAATACTGTACTGCAAGTCCTCCTTCCCAATTTTGTTGCACATTCTTCAGGAAGCTGTTTTCATAAAATCAGTCTTCATTGTACTTGATTATTATATTCATAGTTCATTTTCCATTGAGGCTGAGTTATTGACATGCTTGTAATTTTATATCAAAACAGCACCAATTTTTACATATGGTAAAACATACTGTTTTAAATCAATCATATTTATATTCACAGTTATTATTACTTTCATGTGCTAGTCTTCTTTTCTTTTCGTATAGTAAAATGTTCCTGTGTTTCTATATTATATTTGCAAACATCTCTTCTATAATTTACTAGACTTTTCCCCCTCTCCTTGCACAAAACTTTCAACTGCTGGGATTCCTTCTGGCCTGATACAGAAGAACCAGGTAGACTGGGTTTCTCTCACTACGACTCAGAAATGATTTGTAAAAGAATATTAAGGATCACATTGGGCTTTACCCAAGCAGTTGAGGTAACCACAGAGGGAATGGAAAAGGCACTGTGGTTTCTCTAGTTTCTATACCTGCTTTGAATACATGCACTCCAACAATTCTGTGTGCCTTTGAGATAAAAGTGCCATTCTTTGTAATGGGGTAATTATAGCTACTTTCTACCAGTGGAGTAGCTTTCTTATGGAAGGTCCCTCTGCATGTTTGGGGGCTCTCCACACCCCTAATATAGCTCATCTCATTCAGCCGAGTCCCCTGATTTTCTGAATAGTACTTTCAGAAGACTGGAGTGGCTACAGTGGAGACATAGGCCTATCGAAATTTGCTGTCACCTGTGTGGTTGCACATATTTGGATTGTTAGTACTACTTATGTTTTCCATTTTTATGTTCTCCATTTCTCAGAATGACATTTTTAAAATTTTTGTATACTTATTGATCTTTTCCTTAATATTGGCTGTTAATTGATGTAAGATGGCTCCTTATGCATTGTTCATAATTTTCAAATATCTTTGTTTAATTATGTTAACCAGAAAGCAGAAATTTGTTTTCCTCCCATTGCATACATGAGAAACGATAAGGGGAATAAGGGAGCACGTGCGTCTGAAAGTGGTGCTTTATCACACACAAAGTGGCAAGCCATGGTTTGCTGCTATACGTCTGAAATGCATTCTGATTACAATACCTTTAAATTACTTCTTACAGGTTCACTGCAGTGGGAACTGCTGGTATGCTGAATTCTGAGAAGAAGTATTAGTGGCAAATATATTATTGTGGAGTGAGAAAACAAAACATGAAGATGCTAGCCTAATTCAGATGTTTTACACACCGGAAGGTGAATATGCTTAAAGGGGAGTTACTAGCCCCATATCTTCTGTCTTCATTTTCTTCATGGTTTCAACAACAGTCTGAGTTCTTGTTCATGTATATCATCTCCCCCTGCCCAAAAGAATGTGGTAGATGCCTTCTCCTCTTCAAGTGCAATACTGAAACTGATGAATGTGTTGAAGAGATGGTACTTGGGACATGGTGGCACTGCAGATTAAACCGCAGAAGCCTCTGGGCTGCAAGGTCGAAAGACCTGCAGTTCGAATCCACGTGACAGAGTGAGCTCCCTTCACTTGTCCCAGCTCCTGCCAAACTAGCAGTTCGAAAGCATGTAAATGCGAGTAGATAAATAGGTACTAGATAAATAGGTACCACCATGGTGGAAAGGTAAACGGCATTCCATGTCTAGTCATGCTGGCCACGTGACCATGGAAACTGTCCACGGACAAACACTGGCTCTATGGCTTGGAAACCAGGATGAGCACCACCCACTAGAGTCACACACAACTGGACAATTGTCAAGGGGATGGTAATTATTTAAGTGTTATGTCCTTTCCAGATTCGTCGTCGTTTAGTCGTGTCCGACTCTTCGTGACCCCGTGGACCAGAGCACGCCAGGCCCTCCTGTCTTCCACTGCTTCCCGTAGTTGTGTCAATTTCATGTTGGTTACTTCGCAGAGACTGTCCAGCCATCTCATCCTCTGTCGTCCCCTTCTCCTCTTGCTGTCACACTTTCCTTACATCAAGGTCTTTTCCAAGGAGTCTTCTCTTCTCACGAGATGGCCAAAGTACTGGAGCCTCAGCTTCAGGATCTGTCCTTCCAGTGGGCACTCAGGGTTGATTTCCTTTAGAATTGATAGGTTTGTTCTCCTTGCAGTCCAGGGGACTCTCAAGATCCTCCTCCAGCACCACAATTCAAAGGCATCAATTCTTCGGCGGTCTGCTTTCTTTATGGTCCAGCTCTCACTTCCATACATCACGACAGGAAAAACCATAGCTTTGACTATTCGGACTTTTGTTGGCAAGGTGATGTCTCTGCTTTTTAAGATGCTGTTGAGGTTTGTCATCGCTTTCCTCCCAAGAAGCAGGCGTCTTTTAATTTCGTGGCTGCTGTCTCCATCTGCAGTGATCATGGAGCCCAAGAAAGTAAAATCTGTCACTGCCTCCATATCTTCCCCTTCTATTTGCCAGGAGGTGATGGGACCAGTGGCCATGATCTTAGTTTTTTTTTGTTTTTTGTTTTTTGGATGTTGAGTTTCAGGCCATTTTTTGCACTCTCCTCTTTCACCATCATTACAAGGTTCTTTAATTCCTCCTCGCTTTCTGCCATCAGAGTGGTATCATCTGCATATCGGAGTTGTTGATATTTCTTCCGGTAATCTTAATTCCGGTTTGGGATTCCTTCAGTCCAGCCTTCCGCATGATGTATTCTGCATATAAATTAAATAAGCTGGGGGACAATATACAGCCTTGTTGTACTCCTTTCCCAATTTTGAACCAATCAGCTGTTCCATATCCAGTTCTAACTGTTGCTTCCTGTCCCACATATAGGTTTCTCAAGAGATAGACAAGGTGGTCAGGCACTCCCATTTCTTTAAGGACTTTCCATAGTTTGCTGTGGTCCACACAGTCAAAGGATTTTGCATAGTCAATGAAGCAGAAGTAGATGTTTTTCTGGAACTCTCTGGCTTTCTCTGTAATCCAGTGCATGTTTGCAATTTGGTCTCTAGTTCCTCTGCCCCTTCAGAATCCAGCTTGTACTTCCAGATTACGTATATAATATGTGAATGAGACTATTGTTGCATTTCAGTTAAACTACAGTTTGTGAGGAACCGAACATCTTTTATCTGATTACTAGAAAATGTACTTGACTTCACTTAGGTCAGAAAACCTTTGGTTTCACACCCACCCAATGCTTTGACATAATTTTTTTTTCACACGTCTTTTTCCCTCCTTCTATTTCATTATGTGTTCAGCCCAGTACTCACTTCTACTCACACAGAGCTAGAGTTCACTATTTGGAAGTTTGGGGATGTGAAGAACACAATCACATTTAATCCAGTTTGCTATAATGTTTTTGTATCATAGTGTATCATAACCAAAACCATTTTTAGAAAATATTGCTTGCAATACATGTTGCATGACAGAATAGAAGAAGGAAGTTGATAGAACCATAGTGGACAACAAATGCTCTACTTAGTTCATAGCCAGAGAGAAAGGACCTTATACCTGCAGTTTGTAGGACATGCTTAACAGAAGGGTCTACCAGCTAGTATGACCAAATACTGCTAAAGGCCAGTTGAGGCTTTGGCAAACCAGTTTCCAAATATAACTAGTCTACATAACTAAGCTGGGAAATGAGTATAATCTGGCATATGATTTCGGCTGTCACGAAATGAAAGATGGTTTAGAACAAATATTTTCCAAAATATTTATAACTACTTAAGGTTTAGTTAGAGGGAAAGGTTCTCATACCAGAGATTTCTTTGATGTGCTTTACAAAACAGTAAACCAGAAACTATTAAACTATTTATTAGCTGTTTTTCATTGTGCCTATTTGTGACTGTGCAGGATCCAATTTCAGGATATAACCTACCCGATTATTTTATTTGGGACATCAGTACTAGCTGTGATAAATGTAGTGTTTCTCATTCAGTTTCAGAGATTTTTCATGACAAACATACTTTCAAATATAGGGTTTGCAAAATAAAGCACATTGTACTATAAATATAATTTATATAATTTATTCTGAAATATTTTTCCAGATATGCAGTTGTTTTGTGTTACATTTTATACATTCTCATTTCTAAGCATATTTTAATGTTTTTCTATATGTTTCTGTGTATGAGAATAAAGGAAATCAGAGCAAATGGGGAAGGTATGTGGAAGCCCAAAACACCTGCCACCATGCTGTGTTTTGATGTCTTCGTCTTAGTGTGTTCAACCTTCCCTTGATTATCTTGTGTTCTAAAAATCAGTAGAACTGCCCAACAAGTTAATAGTTTTGCATTATTACATCTCCTACAAAGGGAGGATTTATTTGAATGGAATTGCTGGTTGTCCGTTTTGTTTACCACATATTATTCTGGATGATGAAAACCAGCAAATTTTCTTTCAGAGAAACAATGTAAAAGACAAACTGCCTGCATAAATGTGGCTAAGGAGGAAAATACATTATTCCTGACATACAGTGTGGAACAAGCTACTGGAGCTAGAGTTAAAATCAATGGGCTAAGGAAGTAAATTATTAATACATTCTGCCATTTAGTCTCATTTACTAGTAAAAGAGATGCCAATGTTCTCTTTGACCCACAGTATGCTCAAATGCATTAAACAGATCTTAGGCAACCGCAGCATATTTATTTCCATTTCCTGATGCTTCACATTAGAAGATGAGTGCTGTGAGATAATGGCTGTTTTACAGGGCATTAATAGTTCAATGTAGATAATACTGTTCATGCATTTAAGCAAAAGATCTGCTTTAAAGTCAATCTAGGAATCAAGCAAATACTGTACATAAAACAATAACATAAAACAGACATGCATCCCCCACTCCCCACCAAGAATGGTCAACAGGTAAGAAATAGTGGCTGGTCACACTAAATGTCAGTGACATTGTGAATCCCTTCTGGGTTTTAGTCTGCACTTTACATGTCCTATTCAAAGTGGTGAACCATGTCCCTGGAATAGGTTCACACCTTGTATATCTCGGTAAAGTTCAAATTAAAACTCGGTGTGGTTTTTCAGCACCAACAAAATGCCAGTGTTTCAGAGTTTTCTCAGTGCCAGAAGGACACTTCCGAATTACTCAGAAATATAATCTTCTTTAACTATTGATTATAAATGTTTTCAGGTTTTCTCCTTTGAAGACAGTATGGCCTTAGTAAGGTGGTTTGTGTGGCTTCTTCTAGACCTATAGCAGTGGTCAGGGAACAGGCGTAAATTACCCCAAGTGGGGTAAAAATTAAAATCCTGGGGGTAATGAGAACAGTCACGATAGGCATTTTACCCCGAGGCATTTTATTTCCGACGATGCTGTGTGTAGGCGGGTGTTCCGTCGCGGGAAGAGCGAGCCCTGGCGAAGAACTGCACAGGGCACCCGCCTGCCCTCCTCGCCTCCAAAGTGGGGGGGGGAGGGCGGGGTACCAGGCCAGCTGGACTCTTTGCCCGGCAGAACCCTGGCTGGGGCTCTCCTTCCTGCCCGTGCCCACCTGCCTGGTGCACTGGTGAGGAGGCCCTCTTCCCATCCCATCTTACCAGAGCCCATGGCCAGTGGACCTGCTGGCCCTGTGGCACCCACCTCAAGGATGCGCTTTCCCAGCATTGTGACAGCTCCAGATTGGCTACCCAGACGATGGCTACAGGTCCTGGGCGAGCACAGAGGCGGGCCGGGGGTTGGCCTCAGACAGCAGACGGCAAGAGCCAAGGGGGGTGGGTAATGTCAACGTATATAAATTTTTGAGGGGGGTAAAAGGTAAAAAAGTTCCCTGACCCCTGACCTATAGGCACCACTGACTGTCTCCTGACAGCCTTCCTTCCTCGTGTCGGAATGGGTGGTCAACAAGGGAGGATGCCAGCCATGATAGGAGCTACTGGCCCTGAGAGCCACCTGCCTTTCTTGCCTCCCAAGGTAACAGAGATATTTTTTACTAATTTGTGATTGAGGAGGGAGGCCTGTGGGTAGCACCCTAAGCCAACAGGCAGAGTTGCAGTGTTGTATCTGGGACATGGAGAGTCACATGAGGCTTCTGCAATGCTAGCTGTTGTAGATCCAAAAGTCCCACATCAGACGAGCATGTGCCATGAGCTCCAGTCGGTAATTATGTGCAAATGGCAGAGATGGCACAGCTGGCCATCTTGTCTGCTCTGGGTATAAAGGGTCTCTTGCCCAGAGATTCCATCCTTCCCAGCCTCCTGCCATTTGGGTGTCAAAGCAAGGGAATGTTACTTTTTGGGAATATATATCCCCATGTTGGCTGGGGTTATTTTGGGAGATATAGTTCAAAAAAGTTACCCTTCCAAGCTCTACTTTCTATATAACTCTTGTTCCCCTTGTCACACAAAATTCTGCTCTTGAGGGATGAGGAACCCTTTGAAATTGTGTGCAGGAGCAGAGCAGGAAGGAAAAATTGGCTGAATTAAGAGCGCCACACACTGTAAATGGGAAAGCATTTTTCCTTGTTCAAGACAGTGCTGGATCTATACCATCCAGATAAATGTACTAAACACAACTGCAAGAGTCTGCTGTAGATCACTCTTGTTGATGACCCTTTTCCTTATATGGAAAGCTAGGAGAGGAATGAATCAATTTTGGGAAGTATGCTTTCTGTGTTCCTCCAAATCTAAACTGCTGTTCTTCAAAAATCTTTGTATTTGTATTTTGCTGTTAAGGAGTCTTGCTTTCATTTGGACCTCTCCCACATCTGTCCAGATCAACCTGATCTGGTTCAAATTTCCTCTGACTCCAAAGCATGACCTCAGTGGCTTCTCTGTGTCCAATGGGTTATTTGAGAAGACCCTGCCCTTGTAATCTTCAGTAGGTTCACTTAGATGTTAAGTCCCTGTGAGGATGAGGACAGTGGCCTTGAGGCTCCTGTTTGTGGGCTGTCTCACCTCTCCCCAGGATGTGCTGAATTTCACACTATGAATGCTCAGATAGATCTGGGGGATAATAGGGTAAATGGTGGTGTCTTGGGGAAAACAAAGATCAGGGAAGATTTTGAGGAACAGATGCAGGAATATAATCAGGAGTAATAGAAAGGGTGGGGAAAAGTGTAGCAAACCCAAGAACTGTAAGGCGAGATCAACGATGAGATGGAGGAGGAGATCCTTAGCAGCTGGGAGCTAGAAGAGAGGATTTAGAGGTAGCCAAGGGAAGAGAACAAAAAAGGGAGAAGACAAGATACAGAGATCTGTCCAGACAGTGGACTGGATATCAGACAAAGAGCAGGAAGGAAAAGAAGTCTGAGATGATGCAATAGAAGATCCCAAGACAGAATCATACGTATCAGCTGGACATCAAGAGCCCAGATGAACCTGAACCTCCCAGGGACTGGGAATGTGTATATAAAGAAGACCCATTGACTAGGGTATTAGTTCAGCTGAGAGTCCCCTGAGAAGAGGTGGAGAGGCATTTCAACCCACACCTACCACACAAGCCCTCTTACTGGGGAGAAAAGGAAAAAAGTACAATATGTCAATTGAAGAGGGATCTCCTGGAGAATTAGTGGTCCCCCAAACTAAACCCTGGCAGAAGCTAAGACCCAAGCCAACATTCTCAACCCAGGGCAGTTACAAGAAGAGCAGGAACCCAGGATCAGCCACCATGCCCTCGGTGCAGTGTTATAAACCACCCCTGCTGTTCCACCCTGGGTGCTAACCCAGAAAGACAAGAACCTTAGCAAGCTCAAGAATGAACTCCTCCTCAATCATGGTAACTGATGGGGGTAGAGTTTCTGAAGGAGTTGAAGCTAGACTTTGTACCCAAGCACTGAGGGAAACTATCTTGAAATTGTTCAATGTTGTTAAATTTACACTGCTGTCTCCAAGTTCAGTAAACCCCAGTGTGTTCAGAGGTTCTTTGGTGTTTTTATTTATTTATTTATTTATTTATTTTTGCATCTTGGGATGGAGAACTCAACCAATCTACAGGGGTCAGTGGGGCTCACAGTCCCATTTACTTGAATGGGGCTTATTCCCAATATATGTGCATAGTATTACAGGCTTAGTGTCCATGGAGCCAGTACATTTTTTTTCTTTCCATCCATGCATTTTTGGCAGTCTTTTGTTGCTTCTGAGCAGGTGGAGTGGTCTCTAAACAAAATGGCCTGCAATAGGCCATGTTAAGCAAGCCCTTTTATCCTTACATGAACTCTCAGTCCGCTGCCTTGAACATTTGTCAGCAGAGGGAGCTGATCTTACTTTTCAGATATACATGAACAATGGAATATGTTCAAGCAGCAAAGGTTATGACGTTTTAATTACTTTTTGAAAAGCAAATGCTCTTGCTATGCTTGGAAATCCCACAAATACAAGGAAAAGTGGGCTCCCTTTTTTCTGCAAGAGAGTGGGGAAGAGAATAAATTGCACTTTGTTTTTTGGTTTTCACATCACTGGGTGCAACAGTGTTCTCTACAAATGGGACAAGTAATAAGATAACATTTCAAGAAGATAATATTTACTAGCCTAGAAGTGGTCCCTTTAAATATCTTTATTCTATTTGGTTGCCCTGGACAACTCTTGTAAACATCAGTGACCTTACATGTGGCCTTTGAAAAAGCTGGGAACTGAATCTGATGGGAAAGGTTAGGTCATTTCAGAGCTGCTTGAATCAGACTGTAAGTACTCACTCTAGATGGTAATGTTGTTTTGCTTCATCTAATAAAATTTGCTTCACACTTTGGTATTTTGCTTTCAAAATAATCTTCTGATGTTCCTTAGAAAAATTGGCTGTTTTTTTCTAATATGAGCTAAATATAGTTCAATGTACTGGAATTAAGCCATCAATCTCAGGAAATAATAGAAAACATTGGAAATCTCTTGGTATAGGAAATGGCTGTTTTAAAAGCAGTTTTTATAAACTTCTGATAAATATTTGTGAGGAAAGAGCATCTTCACAGATTCCTGCATATAACCCACAGTGGTGGCCATGAAAATCAATAAATCACTGCCATTACCATTCAGTAATTCAAACTACAGAGTGGAAGTAATTATCAGACAAACAGACCAGACTGAATGAAGAGTACAGTAGATGGAAAGATGTTCGCATTTCACTAGCCCAGAGGAAACTTTAAAGTTCCTCATGAGAATCTTTTTTTAACTATACTGGGTTAGAAAGCTGTGGCTGTTTATTAAAATGAGGAATAAAGCTTTGCCAGTTACTGAAACATTTAATCATTGTCTCCAGGGATGTTTTGGGAAGAAATTCTCTAGTGTAACAGAATCAGTGGGGGTGGAGAAGTTAATAGGTCTGTTTTGAATAAGATCCTTATGGTTCTTCCTGTGAGAACAATCTTTTATTTTCAGCAGCAGGAATACAGAATCCATGATAATGAGAGGAGTAGTGTTCTAGATAAATATTGCCATGGATAAAAGGAAAGTTCTGTGTCTAGTTACATGTTGAATGTCCACTTTATTACTACAAATGTACTAGCAAAAGAAAAAATATAGTTTAATCTGACTTTTCAAGGGCTTTGATATATACTGTAAAGGATTTACCTTTTAGAAGAGACTTGATCAGGCATGTTCTTAAAGGATACTTGTGCATTGTTACTATTCAGTGCTTATCTTACTTCTTGGGAAATATATGTTACTTTTCCTAACCTCTTGTGGATATACTGAGATGGGAGAAGAGGCAGCAGCAGGACAGAGATGGAAACTAACTGTCCTTCTTCTTCTGGATACTGATTTTCTGAGAGGAATATGTAGGATGAGGTGGTATGGCTCAGTGGGTTGAGGTACCTGATTGTGGAGCCAGGGGCCAGGCATTCCAATCCCCTGTGTGCTTCCTGGGAAAGGGGCCAGCTGAGATCACCCAGAGCATGTGTGGCTGATGCAACTATGTGTCTTGTCACCAGTGCAGCTTTGGGCAAGCTGTATCATGCAGGGGTGGGCAAAATGTGGCCCTCCAGATGTTGCTGAACTGCAACTCCCATAATTACTAGCCCACACAGCCAATAGTGAGGAGATTTGGGCCTAGCCCACACAGCCAATAGTGTGAGGAGAGTTAGGCCTAGCCCACAGTGAGGAATGTTGGGATTTGCAGTTCAGCAACATCTGGAGGGCCGCACTTTGCCCAGGTCTGTAAGAAAAGGGAAACTGGTAAACCATTTCTGATTACTTCATATCAACAAAACATTGGGAGGGCCATCATAGGTCAGAGTCAGTTTATGTGAGCAGGGTATGTTTGGCACGGAGATTGGCTGAACTTACTGTTAAGGGTTTTCTGCTTGAATTTGGCCTGTGGCATATGCGTGTCTAATGTTTAATCAGCTAAGATACATGGAGAGGCATTCTATCATCTGCAGTGACTCTTTTCCAGCCTCCCTGACTTCCACCTGCAATTTGTTTCTTTGTCATATCCATGCAGATAATTTGCATTTGTCAGTAGGGTAAACATGCTTTATTCTGTAATTATCTTGGGAGTTTATCTTATAATTTTTGGCTAAAATTCACTGTTCTATTCTCAATCATTAATTCCATACATGTTGATGTTTCCTTTTATTGACTATAAGGGTGAGGGCAAAGTGCCCTCTGGATGGAAATTGCAGGCTACCAATACTGTATCTGGAGGACTGCATTTTGCCTATCCCTGTTTGTAAGGAAGGGAAAATACAGACAGCATATAATCACACATTATTAAATAAACTGCTAATTACCGTATTTTTCGCTCCATAAGACGCACCTTTCCATAAGACGCACCAATTTTTTAGGAGAAGAAAACAGGAAAACATAATCTGTTTTCTTAGCTCCATAAGACGCACAGACTTTCCACACCCCTGTTTTGTGGGAAAAAAGTGAGTCTTATGGTGCAAAAAATACAGTAAGTGCTAACTTGGCTCTAGGAATTTCTTATCAAGCAGGAAGACTAGAAGATATGGTTATATCTGATGGATGGGAAGGTGACTTGACAAGTCATTCAATACCACAACTATTATTCTGTGATAATATCAACTTCATATCTTTAATCTCTCTGCTGCATTTCTATACATGTGTCCTCAGAGCAGCTCACAAAACAAAAACACAAGAAAAATTGTTCAGAAAACAAGACTCACAATACATAATTATATTGAACAATATAGTATCAACATATTTCATAATATAAAATAATTTACTGGCAGGTGATAATGTAGTGCTCTTGGAATCTCCCCAAGGAGATTGCTGTGATGAGACCAGGAAAAAGTATATATTTGCATTATGTGCAGGGTCTGTAGTGAGAAGATATATAGACAGTTCCTGATACCTCACACTAAAGAGAGCCCTTCTCCATTTATCTACAGAACTGATGGGAAATGGTGAGAGAAGCACAGAAAGGGAAGTAAAGACATACTGGCATCATACATACAAGAAAGCATAATTCTGTAATCTACAGTGCCCCTATTTAAAAGAGTGGTCAATCAGTATGGCTTGAAGGACGGAAATAATTATTACCATTCTTATATCCCTATTAATGAAAGCTGTTCAATAGCATAATCATACCCATTTCTACAGATGTCCCCCTGAATTAGGTTGGGCTTACTCCTCAATAAATATACACACTTCACTGGAAATAACCCTTACTGAATTCAATATTGACTTCAGCAAAGGTTTACTTCCAGGGAAGTACGGAAGTACCGTACAGTATAGTGGAAGGCTGGGGACGTGTAGGGTTGGTGTATAGGACTGCACCATTAGCAGGTTCTTACTCTGTACAGTATCTAGAAGGACAGGACAGTAGTTGTCAGTGTGGTGTTCGGTTACAATTCTTCACTAAGATGTGTTGGGGCGGGGAAAGAGAGAGAATTAGTTGTAACCTAAACTGTGAGGGAGAAAGGAATCAGAGAAACTGTTGGGCAAAAGAAGAGTGATTAAAGCGAATTCGTGTGTAAACGTGCGTTGCGTAACCGGCAGAGCATCACATGGGCGCAGGTGCAATTTTAGGCACACTCCCTCGGAAGTCGCGGGAAGCCCGAGGCGGTTTAAGGGTGAATGGGAGGGGAGGCGGTAAAGGACACGGTCGGCCCGCGCCCTTCGGGAAGCCCTGCGTGCGGGAGGAGGACGGAGGGGCCCCGGCGCGGCGCGGGCTCGAGAGGCCGCCAAGCTGACCCTGCCTTCGCCTCCGGTTGCTAGGCCCGCTCTGTTAGCATTCCCCCCCCCCCGTTGAGCGAGAGCAGAAGCTGTCGAGGCGGCGCTTTCCATTTTCCCATCAGGAGCGGGTGGCGGTGATGGGGATGGCGCCTCAAGGTAGACGCCTCCAGGACATCATCCTCCCCCCTAGGCGCTGCTGGCGTCCCCTTCACGCCACATGCGATCCCTCGGCCGGCCCCTTCCTACCCCCCATCCCTCGCCCGTCCATGCCCGTGCCCATCCCCAAGGGACGGTAAGTCTCCCTCCTCCCCCCCCGTCTCCCGGTTTTGGAATGGTTCGCTCCGGCCTCGCTCCCACCCCCCCTCCCCACCCCCGTTGCACCATTCCCACCGCGCGCCCAGTCCTGGCAGGCTTCCGAACAGATGCTTCCACCGCTGCCCGGGGTGCGACGCGGGGGGGGGGAGCGAGTGTGCGGAACACGAGCCGAGGAGGAGGAGGAGGAGGAAGGAGGCGCCCGCCGCCGCCTCCGAGGCTTGGCTGGGCTGCTGACATCGTTCAGCCTCGAGGTGCCCGGTGGAGCTCCTGAGAGGACGGGTTGCTGGGGAGTTGCAGGTAAAGGCGAGGCAGCCCTTGCCCGGCATTTCTGCCCTCCTGGCCAATCTCCAAAGGTTACCTTCCCAGCTGTGCGGCTTAGAGGGCGGGCGGGCGGGCGACCTCCTCTCTCCCCCCCCCCCCCCGCGTTTAGCCAGGGTCTGGCCAAAAGGGCTGTTTGCAGGGGGTGAAGCCGAGGCTAGGGACGGCTGTGCAAGTGAGTGGTTAAAGGCTAGAGAGGCACCGGATGAGGAGTCGAGGCTGTGACCGCTGATCATGATTCAGCATCAGCATCGCTCCCCTGGCTAGGAAGCAGAAGGGCAAGGGAGCCCCAGAAAAAAGAAGAGGGGGAGCCCTCGTGCAGAAAGGGGGCCGCAAAGCAAATGTCTTTTTCGTGGCCCTTTCGGGAGGGGGAAGCTGCTTTCCTCTCGACCCATCCATCTCTCAAGGTCCTGTGGTGTTTGTTGTCCAGCTTGCTTTGAAATATGGCGCGCGGGCAGGGGGGGGGGGAAGAGGAGGGTTGGGTGCCCTCCTCCTCCTTCTCCTGTCTTTGTGGGGTCCTCTGGTTGCATTGTGTTAAGCCCTGTCGAGGGCTTTGGGGCCCAGCCGGTCTCACGGAAAGGGCACAGAATGTCTCATTTTACCTAAGAAGTGTCAGGGTTCTCAGGGTTGCCTGTCATCACCCAGAGAGAATGCGGTGGCACGAAAGCAGAGGCAAAATTAAGAATCTATAAAGTGACTGCATTTGGGCGTGAATGATAAACTAGAACTGATGGTTTTTGTTTGATTCTGGAATCTTACGGAATTTGTTTTGTCAGATCAGAATGCGTGGGCTCTCCATTCTTAGAAACCGAAGGCCAGAGGCATTTTGCTTCAATGCAGTATCTTTGTTAAATGCATTATGCATGTTAATTGTAATCTTTGTTTTGATGTGATTGAAAGTAAAAGTGAAGTGCTTGGTTGATGCTTGCAAGAAAAGACTAGGTAATCATAGGGTTTTCTTGTTGCTTTTATACTCTTCTTTCCCCACTCCCCCCTAAATACCCATATATATCTATTTGTCTTATTTTCTAGAAAATATATATATATATATATACACAGTATTTATATATACTGTAGTTGAAAGTCCTACACACACACACACACACACACACAGAGAGAGAGAGAGAGAGAGAGAGAGAGAGAGAGAGAGAGAGAGAGAGAGAGAGAGAGAGAGAGAGTATTTTCCCAAAAATAAGACAGGGTCTTATATTAATTTTTGCTCGAAAGAAAGCATTAGGGCTTATTTTCAGGGGATGTTTTATTATTTTCTGGGCCCCGAAAATAAGACCTAACCTGAAAATAAGCCCTAGTATGATTTTTCAGGATACTAGTACTATAAGCCCTATCCCAAAAATAAGCCCTAGTTAAGTGAAACCCTGCCCTCCACCATTGTGCAGCAACCAGAAGATGACATGACTGTATTTGAATAAATGTAGATGGTTGTACATGGAAAAAAATAAAACCTTTCCTGAAAAAAATATATATGCAGACTTTCACAGATGTGTTGTGGAGCATATACATGTTGTATTGGAATGACATTTGCATTTGGAACAACGCTAATAATTCAGAAATACATATCTGTAATATAGGGGAATAGTAAAACTGACTGACGTCCTGTAATTGCTCAAAGGGTTGGAACTAGAAAATGAAGGTAATGTGCCTTGAACAGTTGAAAGTCCTGAGCAAATAAGTAATTTGCTAAAGTGACTTTTCTCTCTATTTCGCTGTGGTAGAAGTCAAACAACCCGTTAGAGGACAAATCAGCAAATGATTTCTGTGTTGCGAGCAGTGATACTGTCACACTGATTACACAGCAGAAAGTGATGGGATTATTTTAAGAGGTGGGAACTTTAGGGCCGTGGTGTGATATTTTAGAAGATCTGTGAAAAAAGAGTCAAATTTTATAGGGCATCTCAGTTAGGGAGAATGCTGCATTATAATGGGACAAATATATAAAGGATACATTTATACTTATTTTCTGCTGAGAAGTTTTTTCTTTTTTAAAACTTAACTTTAGCACATATAAATTATTCAGGCACAAAAATGATTGTGAGTTTGGGAATTATATCCCTATTTTCTAACAATTTGATGTATGATTATGTAGAAGCACCCTTGCTTCATTGAGGATTACTTACAAGTAAGTAGGTATAGGATCATAACCTCAGTCTTATAGAATGCTAAATTTGCATGTTGATGTTCCCGTAAAAGTGAAAAGAACTACTTGGCTGTAAATGAAGGGGGGAGAGGTCACTTTCTTAACAGTTGTACAATTGCACTACAATTTGTTGCAGTCCTTTGGTTTATATAATATGCTAATTTATAAAGTGCTTTTCAGTTGTGTTCATATTTACAAGAATCATGCAAGATATAAGCCCACTAAACGAGAAGAATGAAGGTTGAGTGAGGTTAACTTTGTGAACCATTGGTGTAACACAGTATTTGGAATTTAGATCCAGTTCTTCTAAGCTGAGTGATAATTTTGTCCTGGCTTGTGTTAGCTTTCTGTCCTGTCATCATTCTTTTATATAACATTCCTTTCATACAACATTCTATTCAAGAAGTATGTGTTAACAACATGTAACCTTGTAAGAGACCAAGTCTGGGGCATACTAATATTTGCTGCTGCTGTCGTTCTAGTAGTTATTTTATAATATCTCTGTGGAACATTCTGATGTTTCTGAACAATAAGTGTCTTTCACTTTTTAGTGTGCTGTAACTTATACAGAAAACACAGTTCATTTTGATGCTTTCATCTTAAAATTGTCAGGCTTCCAAGGATCAACTACTGTATGGAAGAGGCTAGTGGAGGAGAACAACCTCTGTCTCATCCCTATAGGATGAGTTAGGCTGGCTCATGACCTGAGTTGGTGAGGATGCGCTCATCCCAGAGTTTTAGAATGTGTTGCCACTCTATTGGATCCATGGACCCTGGCTGTCTGTGACAATAGCCAGTGGTCAGCTTTGTTCAATGTATGTATAAACTAAACTATTGAAATAGTCTTTTTTTCTTTATTCCTGTCTCTATTTCCTCTGCCTTCCTCTGTACCTTCCCTGTGTCTAATATCATACCGTTTGGGACAGGGAAGTGACAGGTCTGTTCTTTGTAGAGCTTCATATATGTAGTTGACATGGTAGAAATAATAAGTCTAGTTTGAAACAGAGAGTTATCTGTTCTCTTGTTTCCAAAGTACTTAATCCCTCACTCCTTAGCAGTATTAGAAAGAATTACTCCAATAGAACAATGATTTGGTGATGAAGGATTTCATAAGTGCAGTGAGAATAGTGCAGGCTTCTGTTGGATCAGTTGTTTCTTGGGTAGGAGCAACAGACTGGAAAATACAGGAATGTTTCCTACTTTTTCAATTACCTATTGCTGTCCTAAGTTTCAAATCATGGTCTAACCAAATGCCAGTATTCTTTAATTGATAGTATTTGGAGCTATGTGCACAGTGTGTGCACATGTACAGGTTGTGCATTTTCTTTATTGCTCTTTAAGGGTCACATTACACAAAACACCAAATACACATTTAGAAGCTGATAGTGGCTGTCCAGTGATGCAGTTCTCAACAGCTACCTGCCTGAGCAACCAGATTTGCAAATTACGCATGCATTTCCTTCCCAGTGACCAATCACAAAGCAAAGCAAGCTAATAAGCAGGATACGGGGAATGAGTAAAGCTTGTGCTATGACAAACAAATACTATTCAGTAGTCAGAGAAATCCCACTTTTAAGAGTTCATGAAGTCTCTGCTGGTTTGACTCTAACATTAAGTAGTATCAGTGAAACACAAGTGGTATTTATGCAGTTTGCCAAAATTTTGGGAACTGTTTTCAGGATGGTTAGCAAATGCCTTCTTTTTTTCTTTTAATTCAAATTTTGTTATGCCGTTTTTGTGTTTCACTGCAACTTTTGACATGAATTGTTGCAGAGTGGCCTTGTGCTTATAATGTAGCCAAGAAGACAAGTGTTGACTTAATTAATTAAATCTTTTTGTTTTCTGCAAACATGCAGATACAGTATAAGCTATCAATTGTTTGCAAGTTCACTAGGTTGTTGTATTATTATGATATTGGCTGTTTTTTTTTTTTTGAACCTTTACATTCACATGTGAATATCTGCATTCAAATTTCATGTCTGGGAGCCGCATACCTGCCTCTTTGAAATACATGTGCATGAAGCAGTGGTGGGGAGACTGTTTATAACTGAAAAAGGAACAAGGTTACTAATCCAAGCAAGTGAAGGTCACAATAGATGCACCGTTTATGCATTCTATTTACATGCAAAAAATGGAAAACAAAAAGCAGACTTTGAAATAAATCCCTAAATCTTTGGATGAAAGATAGCTCTGTTGCAAGAGAGGGAGCTGGATAGAGCCTTTTGCAGCAAAAATACAAAGAATTGTCTCACACTTTAGACTGAAACATTTGGGCAAAGTTTTCATGGGCTATAGTCAGCTGCTTCAGAAAAGCAAATTGTTGTGCTGAGTCACAATTAAATATACACATTGCTGGAGAGACTGTGAACAGGGCATTCAAAAGGAAGTGAAATGTAGATTACTTTTGCGCACAGGGACCATTCATGAAAAAGTTGCTGGATAAGAACATGGATGTCTTGACATTGGAAAGATGATAAAACCATGCAGTGTTATTTTTTTTGATGTGCCTGTTTAAGTGTTAGAAGACAGAGGTGAACCTCTTGATGATCTGTAATTCAGACATAAGGTGCTTCAACTCAACATCAAAGCTCCTTTGTTCAAGAATGGCCACTTTAAAACCAGTAGAGTGCTTTGGCAGGTTGACATTTTCCCTCAATGGTTTTTGAAAAATGCTATTTTGGTTGCCAGATTTGCAGTCTGAGTGTAAGCAAACAGATAGAGACTGGTCTGGTTGTCCTGTGTATAATGTAGGACATTGCAAGGGCTTTGCTGACAAAAGATACCATTGGAACATATTGGAAGATGAGCAGGAGTATAAGCCCCTAGTGCTGCAGATAATATTAGGTCACATGACAGTGCTGCCAGAGTAGACATAGGGATAGAATAGGCATCTGGGCCTGTCATAGAGCTGTTTGCCAATATCTCTTTTGTTTCCAATGATATTTCACATTGGGCACAGTGCACATTGTACATCTCCTACCATCCAAGGTTAGTGAGAAGGAAGTTGTCCAGGATGGGCTGTAAATTGCTGATGATAAATACATTTGAGTGGTTTTTAGATAGGAATTGCAGTTGAAAACAAATGACATTTTTTGTTTTGGATCTATATTGCAACAAACTATTCCTGAGTGCCGCTTTGCCTTTGTTGTTGTGTTTATGGGCTAGGTGACATAGGCCTAGGAAATGTCTGTTTTAAATGCTTGCATTGTGAGCATCTAAGATGTATGGTTGTATCAGGCCTTGGTTGTAGAGAGTAGATTTTGTAGTTTGTTCTGGTGGAAGATGGAACCATTTAAATACTGTATACATAATCATTAGTTCAGAGCAAGTGTGCGGTGGACAGAATGCCAATTTAAGACTTAAGAGACCTTGCTAGGGAGGTGCATAGTAAAAATATTCATACTACTTCTTTTGGTGGTCTCTTTTATTTTCATTCATGTTTGTATTTTTTGCATACTAGGCCTTTCATTTTGCATGAAAAGGAAAGCCTCTTTTAAGTCATTTGTTTTGTGTGTCCTCACTCACGTTTTCTGATGCTCCAAAAGTCCTAAGGTACACTTGAAAACTGCTCCAAAAAAGCAAAGGCAAGGTGACAGAAAATCAATCTACTCCAAAAACAGGGAGCAGCACTAGAAAAAACACCAAACATCAGACCTATGCAGGCACTAGTTCATATTATCATTACTGTACTGTATTACATCCCTCTTCCGACTCCACCTCCTCCTTTTCTTCTTCCAGAAAGCAATAAAGTAACTACAAATTAGAAAAGAGAAAATAACAATATGGGTTCAGTGCCAACCACCCAGCACAACAGAAACTCTTTGGGCTGAGCAGTACAATAGGAAAAAAAGGCAAGGCAACAGCCAGGCTGGCACTGGCTGTCTAGCACATAGAGGCACCCAATCCCCAGAGCAGGCAGCAACAACATAACACCGAAAACAAGAGAGAAATGCCCCAAGCTATGTCAAACCATCGACAACTGCCCATGCAGCCCAGTGGCACACTGACACAGACACAAAGTTTACACTTTGGCCAGTTCTCTCAAAGAAAATAACTAAACAGTTTCTAAAAAACTCCACTAAATATGCACCTTTAACAGTAAATATATAGTAAATTAACCAAATAACAACATTAAAAAGGCAATCAAACAGGGAAAACACCCACCCCAAGTTAAAAAATAGCAATCTAACACACACACACACACAACCTTTTCTCCCCAAACTAAGAAAATCAATCAAGCAAATAAAAGCAAAAATTACATTCAAAGTGCTTGCTGAACGAAAACTATTAGAATATGGGTAGATTTCTCTCCTTCCTAATAGTTGATGCCCCCTTTTGTCTTACTTGAGTCTAATAAGCAGCTGCAGGCAGGAAGTAGTAGAATTTTTTTGTTTCTCTTTGCTGTCTCGTTCCCACCCACTTCCTTTGCCATGTGCTTTTTTTCTGAAATCCCACCTCAGTATTGAGAGGACAGAGGGTATTTGGGCTCATGTGTTAGCATAGGCGTGAAGCCACAGAGTGTAGTGCCTGGAGCACTGTTCCAATGGCACTGCTCTAGCTACTGCTCAGTTGCTGGCCCTGCTTCTCTTTCTTTTTAATTTCTCCTCAAGGCAGCGGTGACTTATAGGAATTGGAAAGCCACATGTAGCCCAGGGATTACCCACCTCCAATACAAATGTACAGTATGTAATCTGATCCAGAAAGGGAGATGGGTAGGAGCCTTTGAACTGGCTTGCTCCAAGTGTGGAAAAAGGGAGAAACTTTGTCACAGCAAAATAACCCTGGTGGGCTAGTTGTCACTTTTATGTGTACCTGTACATACTTTACAGACACACCCTTAATAATAAGGAACCTGCTAAAGCGTTATTTTCTTTGTCAAATTTTGCTCTCATGTCATCTTTGTTAATGAGAAAAGAGGTATCACCGTACAGTAAAACAACTAAAACTATGAAAATACTGTTGACAGCTTTGCATATAAAATTGTCTTCCAGCATCCCATTTTACTTGTTTTTGCCTGTATTTGAGGGTGTGGCGGGGGGAGAGAGAGAAAAGAAATATCATTGCCACAGCATCATCTGTAACTATTAACCCAAGGCATTTTTCAATGTTAGTAATTTCATTTATTTGCATGTTGCCTTGAAAGTAAATCCTGCTGAGTTCAGTGAGAGTTCAGTGTTGCACTGGATTGCTATTTTAGGCTCCCATAACATATTATAATTTTTGTGGAGTACGTGTTGTAGAACCATACTGCGTATGCTGAGCACATACTTTTATTTCACCACATTGTGGACTGTGATGATATGCCATGCAGTTTAGCCAGCACTATGTCATCTAAAATCATAAGGGCTTTTACGCTAGCTAGGCTTAATGTACTTCCTTCTAAGCTTTTGGAGGGAAGATTTCGACTGTCTCTGCCCTTGTAATAGTGATAAAGTTGAATCAGTTGGTCTGTACTTGTTATCAGGATCTCCGTATAGAGCTTTTATCACCTATTATCTGTAAATTTCCCAGGAGATCAGAGGAGGATTATGTCCAGCTGCTACTCTCTGACAATACCCCTCATATAACAAGACAAGTGGTGAAATTCTGTGCTGCAGCAATGGCTATTCGTAAACAAATGTTTGGGTAGATGATCTTAGATGGATATGTTTTTAATATAACTCTGTCTGAGGTTTTCTTATATTAAGGATACATGATGTTATTAACTGGAAAGAAGGAATTGTTTTATCATGTTTTAATGGAATTTTATTACCCTGACTGATTTTACCAAACTATAATTATATGTATCTATTTTATATTGATTTGGTTTTACTGGTCTTTGACCGTAATAAAGTATTCGAGTCGATTTTCGATATGCCATGCAGTTCTGTGGTTGTTTTCGAAGGAGTACAGTAGGTGTGACAGACGATTGTACCGAAGCCGTGTCATTTGACCTGGGGATTTCAGCAGTGCTCATTTGTGCTGTGTGTGGTTGGGAGTATGTATTAAGATTAGGACAGTATTGTCATGGACTGCAAACCACCTCCAAAGAAGGGAGGTGTTTTTTTTTAAAGGCAGTTTCGGATACATGTGTTGAAAATAGATCAATTTTGAAGGAATATATGTTGTTTAATTCAAATTTAGTTACTGCCAAGTGGAATAAGGCAGGAGTTTGACAAAGTTGATATATACACACAAGTCCCTTGCCTTATTCTGCTTTGATTCTGCTAGTCCATGCTTGGTTCTGGCTTTGTCCTTGGTGTGCATTTGCTAGTATTTTTAGCACCAGGAACAAGCACAATCATATGACTGACTTCTATACCTATTGTAGAGATTTGCCTTTCCTTTTCTCATTAGCATGTGTTACATGATCTGCTTGGATGCTGTTAAATGTGCTTTTTTTCTGGAGTGTCGAGCTATGGCCAGAGATGTCTAAATCTCTTTTATGCTGGAACATGTGCCTTTTTCAAATAAACTTGGATTGGCTGCTGTAGAAGCTTTAGCCATTGTAGATTTAGGTCACTTCACTGCTTGAAATAACCCCAAATGCAAGGCTGCACTTCTGATTGAATAGGTGGGGCTCTGTTAAGAATTTCACAACAGAAGAGACCCAAAATGACCCTCCTTTGTGGAGGGTTTGTTGGAGGTTGAAACTAAGCTGCCTTGAGGTGCCAGATTATTCAGGAATGCAGGGCACAAATATTGAGAGAAAATCAGTATGAACTTCACAAGGACCAGCATCTTACTGATATTCTGCCAAATGGAAAGTCCCACCAGCATAGTAATGTGGAATTGTACTGCTTATGTAGCCATTTATTGAGATCTTTGGTTACATAAGGACAGTGCTTGTGCAAGTACGGTAGTGTTGTGGGTGACCACGGAACAAAGGAAGGCTAATTTCCTTAGAGAGAGAACAAAGGAGTCGACAGCGAATGAACCAGTGGAGCCTACAGGCAATGCCCTGAGGGCTCTTTTATTTGCTTAGCATGATTTATTTATTTATTTATTTATTTATTTATTTATTTATTTATTTATTTATTTATTTATTTATTTATTGAACTTATATGCCGCCTACTCTACCCAAAGGTCTCTGGGCAGCTTACAACGATTAAAATAAAATTAAAATAGATACAGTGGTGCCTCGCTAGACAGTTACCCCGCATGACAGTTTTTTCGCTAGACGTTGACTTTTTGCGATCGCTATAGCAATTCGCAAAACAGTGATTCCTATGGGGGAATTTCGCTGGACAATGTTTGGTCCCTGCTTTGGAAACTGATTTTTGATAGACGACGATTTTGACAGCTCCCTCCGCGCTCGCAAAACAGGTGTTTTCGGGACCTAAGCTTCTCAAGACAGCAATTTAAACAGCTGATTGGTGGTTCGCAAAGCGGCTTTTCTATGGCCAATCTTCTCTAGATGACAATTCTTCCCCATTGGAATGCATTAAACAGGTTTCAATGCATTCCAATGGGGAAATGCTTTTCGCTAGACAGTGATTTCGCTAAACAGCGATTTCAGTGGAATGGATTATCATCGTCTAGCGAGGCACCACTCTAAAAATTGCCATCACGACCCACAGTTGATGTTATTTCAATTAAAAGCCTTCTGGAACAGGAAGGTTTTGACCTGGTGCCGAAATGTCATCAACGTCGGCGCCAGACAAATCTCAGTTGGGAGGGCATTCCATAGTCTGGGGGCAGCTGCCAAAAAGGCCCTTTGTCTACAAGTTGTCCCTCTTACCTCCTTGAGGGATGACTCTTTCAGAAGGGCCCTCTGGCTAGGATCTTAACTGCCGGGTAGGCTCATATGGAAGGAGGCGGTCCTTCAGGTATCCAGGGTACAAGCTGTTTAGGGCTTTATATGTCAAAACAAGCACTTTAAATTGGGCCTGGGCAGCAACTGGTAACCAATGTAATTTAATCAGAATTGGCTTGATGTGTTCTCTAGCGGCTCCATCACTCACCAGCCACGCAGCTCGATTCTGGACCAGTTGCAGTCGCCAGATGGTCTTCAAAGGCAGCCCCACGTAGAGCGCATTGCAGTAATCTATACGAGATGTAACCAATGTGTGTAACTGTCATGAGACTCCGCTGGTCCAGGTAGTGTCATCTTGCATTGCTATGCTGATTGGGCCTTCTTTGTGGATACTGGCCAAAATTACTGTTGAGAATGATGTAATGCAGAAGTATTGAAAACTCTTAATTTTTGTTAGAGAGATTCATTAGTCATCTACTATTTAAATTGTTAAAGCAACTACTCTTCGTAATATACCGAATGCAAATGTATAGTGATGTACAACAGAATAATGTTTATAAACAGATGTCTAAGCTGGAAACATCTATTAAGATTAAATATAATATTATTGCTTATCTTCCAAAAGCCCATTTTTCCAAAAATGAAAATGCTATATTGGTTTAATTTTGCTCTCTTCCCTTTTCAAGACCCAGGATGGACTATATGCATATGATGCAATCATAAACTCTACCAATCTTTGTTGTTGTTTCTGGTGGTGTTGTGTGTTTGTGTGTGTGTGTGTGTTTTAAAGAAATGGCTGCAGTAGGGTCCTTCACTCTGAATTGGGACCACCTTATTGAAGGGAAGTGGGAGGAATGGTCCTGCTCTCCTTTGCCTTCTTTGTACTGAAAATTATATCACTCCCAAGTGCTGTTTGCCCATAAATGCCTTTGGGTCATCAATAAGTGTGTACGCGTGTGTGTGCATGCGTGCCTGAAGGTATCTAAATGAAAGTTGCTTTTAGCAGAGCTGTACACTTCATCAGCAAAACACCATTTTGTATGTATTCTCAAAGGCTTTCACGGCTGGAATCTGATGGTTGTTGTGGGGTTTTCGGGCTCTTTGGCCGTCTTCTGAAGGTGGTTCTTCCTGAAGTTTTGTCAGTCTCTGTGGCAGGCATCTTCAGAGGACTGGAGTAAGAACTCTGTCCATACTTTGTTGCTGTTTGTTGGATAGTTGAGTATTTATAGCTGTGGGAACTGCTTTTGTCCTTTTCAGGAGATAGGGTGATCAGTGTGTTTTTGTTATGGATGTATTGTTGTGGTAACTGGGAGAGATTATCTGTCACTGTGGTTGATGGGTGTCTTTAGCTGGTCTCTTTTGTGCAATGAACCCTGGTCCTTGTGGCTGGGCAGAGTTCGTTGATGTTCTGCAGACTGTATTTTTCAGTGTTGGAAGCCAGGCCTTGTTCGGTTTCAGACTTTCCTCTTTTTTGTTGAAGCTATGCTGATGTTTATGGATTTCAATGGCTTCCCTATGCAGTCTAACATAATGCTTGCTGGTATTGTCCAGCACTTCAGTATTTCATTCTTGGAATAGCCATTCGCCTGTAGGGCCCAATTCAGATGGTTGAGTTTGATGCCGAGAAATTCAGCTTCACAGTTCACAGGGAGCATTGCACAAAAGAGGCCAGCTAAAGACACACAGTGACACACAACCACAATGACCAGATAGGCGAGGTATAAATAGAATGAATGAATGAATGAATGAATGAATGAATGAATGAATGAATGAATGAATGAATGAATGAATGAATGAATAAATAAATAAATAAATAAATAAATAAATAAATAAATAAATAAATAATATCCCTTGGCTAGAAGCCAACTAGAATATTTTGTCAGCTGTCATCAGAGAACAGGTTCTGTGACTTACCCTACAGGTCTGTCTTATGATTGGCTTGTGGAGGAGTTAGAACAAACTCCTACTGGAGTCTGACAGAGAATGACCAGAGTCATTGACTAGGCTTGTGAAGGAGGGAGACATATACACAGGGATGTGGAGAAGGAAAGGAAGTACAAAACTGCCAGACAAGGCTGAAACTGAGACATTTTAACTGGATCGGCACTTCTAGGCTTGTGAAGGTAAAAGTCACACATGTACACTTCCAGGGGTGGAGAAAAAGAGGGGGCATGGAAGGCACACCAGTGAATGGCAAACCCCATAGACATACTGTATTTGCCAGTGTATAAGGCGACTGGGCATATAAGACCACCACTCAACATGACCACTCAGAACGTAGAGTTTGTTATATACTTGCTGTATAAGACTACCCCCTCTTCCGCATGCGTGATTCTGCTTTGGCTGCATCATGGGGAGAGTTCCTTTTGCCCCTTTTGGTTCCTTTTCGGAGAGAGCCAGGGTTTTCTGGAAGAAGGAACAGCAGAGAGGCGGCAGCCATTTTGGAGAGGCGGCAGCCATGTGGTTGCATCTCAAAATAGCTGCCGCCTCTCTGCTGTTCCGACAGTCCGCTGTTCGGCACTAGAGTCAGGCTGTTCCCAGGCTAGGAGCGGGGCTCTACCCGGTGTTACTACCAGGTAAGTGACTTCGCTGGGAGAGAGGGAGAGTTTGCTGGACATGCACCCGGCGTACAAGACGACCCCCCACTTGGAGGCATGTTTTTCAGGGCCAAAAAGTCGTCTTGTACGCCGGCAAATATGGTAATTTACACTGACAAAGGCATTCACGTATATACCATATGTTGAAAATAAATTGATTTCACAAATGATTTTTTAAAAAATGACCTTCTGAAAGCCAAGTAAAATACCTCAGTTTTCAAACAAAAAGACATGCTTCCCAGGCAAAAAAAAATCCACACTTCCATGTGGGGTGTGTAGTCACTTTTTAAAAAACTGATTTCAAACATGCTGAACCTGATTCAAATATACCTTTTTTCTTTGCATGTGCTCTGAGAAGAAGGGGGAGGGATATGGGGTAAGAGCAAGTGTGGTGCAGTGTGTTCTTCTTTTTAACCAGAGGCAGATTCTGAACTTGCCTGCTTTATCTTCTTTACTGTGGGGTTTGCAGCATGTAATATCAGAGGCAGAGCTTGCTGTGGCACCAAAGGAAGAACCTGCTACTGGAAAATATTAGGGACCTCTCAATACATTTGGGAACTTTTTTAAATCTTGTGCTTGGAAGAAAACCATGGAAATTGCCTCCCAAATTAGGGTCCCTCTCTTTGTGGTGTGTGTGTAGTTTCACATGGAATCATTCATAAGTCCTATCCATCCCATTTCCCCCATTGATTTGTATATATGTATATTTAAAGGAAAAATAGCATACTTACATACATGTTTTTAAAAACATAAGAATATCACAACACATAGTCATAAAATGCCCATATTTTCTCTCACAGTATATATTTCTGGATGACTTTTTATCTCAAACCATATACTGTATTTTATATTATTTGGGGGGGGGCGTTTACACATTTTATATTACTTTTTTGAGCTGAGAACTGCATTGCAGAATTTGTAGTAATGCAGGATCCAGCAGGTAACTGCATTCTAATCTACATATTGATGCATGAACTGTGGATCAGGTCAATTTGTACAAGAATTTGAAGTGAACAAATATGCGAAGCGTATCTACTCCAAATGTATTGTCTCTGAGTGCTGTGAGATCTGGGGAGGAATGTTCACCGAGATTTCTAGCTGTCATTGTGCTGTAGGTTGTCAATTTCTTATATGCTAAAAATAAAATTTCAGAGGGTAGAGCAGACTGCTGTGAGAGGGAAAAACCCTGGGGCATCGTACTGCAAGTTGACACATGTTCTGAAAGCTTTCTGCTCCTGTTCAGACATCTAAGAACTCTTTGCCTTTAAAAAACCATGTTCTCCAGATCCTCTTGGTTCTTAATTGTTGATTTTAGTAAATATATAAGGAAAATACTAGAATGCAGCTGAATCTGGTGTTAGCATTTCAAGGCATGATGAAAAATGAGTATGCTAAGATTACAGTTTGCAGTTACAGTACTTGAAGTTACAGAGGTGTGGATCTTACATTGTGGCTGTACTTGTAGCCTAGAGATAGCTTACAGTAAAGTTTGTCTGTACACTGAATGGAATTTTTGAAGCCTCTGATTGGAGTGACTGAATTATGGTTGAGGAAGTACATTCATTCCAAGTTTCTGGAAACCTCTTTAACACCCCAATTCTGTGCATGGCTACTTGAAATATAAATCCCAGTGAGTCCAGTAAGACAGCTGCCTCAGCTATAACTTTAACACAATAATAATAATAATAATAATAATAATAATAATAATAATAATAATAATAATAATAATAATAATAATAATAATAATAATTTATTTATTTATTTATTTATTTTATTTTTATTTTTATTTTTATTTTTATTTTTATTTATTTATTTATTTATTTATTTATTTATTGGACTTATATACCGCCCCATAGCGCTACAAGCACTCTCCGGGCTGTTTACAATTTTTTAATTATACAGGCTACACATTGCCCCCCAGCAAGCTGGGTACTCATTTTACCGACCTCGGAAGGATGGAAGGCTGAGTCAACCTTGAGCCGGCTACCTGGGATTTGAACCCCAGGTCGTGAGCACAGTTTTAGCTATTAGCTATTAGCTATTAGCTATTAGCTATTAGCTATTATTATTATTATTATTATTATTATTATTATTATTATTATTATTATTATTATTATTATTATTATTATTATTATTATTATTATTATTATTATTATTATTATTATTATTATTATTATTATTATTATTATTATAATTAATTAATTAATTAATTATATTTATTTTATTTATTTATTTATTTATTTATTTATTTCCCGCCCATTTAGACCGCTATCTACTCTGAGTGGCTAACAACGGTATTAAAATAAAACAAAACAATAATATTACTACACTACAGGATGGCAAATAAATTAGGTATCGACAGGAGGGAAGGCCTGTCTGAAGAGCCAGGTCTTACGTTGGCTCTTAAAAAGCCCAGTGAGGGAGCCAGACAAATTTCTGGGAGGAGAGTGTTCCACAGCCAAGGGGCCACTGCCGAGAAGGCCCGCTTTCTTGTTCTTTCTTTTCGGGCCTCCCTCGGTGTTAGGCTCTTCAGCCGCCCCTCCTGGTTAGACCGAATGATACGGGTAGATATAGGTGGGAGAAGGCGTTCCGCCACATACTGAGGTTCTAAACTGTTTAGGGCTTTATATGTCATCATTAATACTTTGAAATCAATGTGGAAATGAACAGGTAGCCAATGCAAGGCCGCCAGAGTGTTTCATTGATGATGTTTTCTCACCCCAGTAAGAAGTTTGGCCGCCACATTCTGCACCATTTGAAGCTTTTGCATCAATCTCAAAGGTGGCCTCACGTAGAGCTCATTACAGTAGTCTAATCTCGAGACTACAAGCACATGGACCAGAGTGGGGTGTGTGTCTCGACATCAAGATAAGGATGCAGCTGGGCGATCCAGCAAAATGGAAGTAGGCAGTGCGGACCACTGACGCTACCTGAGTTTCCATGGTAAGCGCCAGATCAAGATGTACCCCCAAGCTGTGAACCTCAGTCTTTGTGGTGAGAGTCATCCCCCCAAAAGTGAGGGAGTTTCCCAAACACAACAGCCTTAATGCATGTTTCTTGACTTATATCTTAGTGTGCCTGGCGAAATCCATCTTGCCAAGAACTTGAGTGCCTCCTGTATCTCTGAAAACACTTAGATTACATCTAAAAGTACCTTTCCTGGCAAAATCCATCTTGCCATGGACATTTGAAATTTTATGTTCTTTAAACTGGTACATGCCTGATGAAGTGGATGGTTCTGATCCACAAAAGCATGCAGATTGTATGGTGATTTTTTTCGTGGTCTATAAAGGTATAGCCTAGTCTTCTATTTGCATATTATGGTAATTTGTCAAAATGGTAGAGAAAGCTTAAAAGCAAGAGGCCATCAAAGGATTCAAAAGTGGAATCCTTTTGTTCCAAATACACAGTCTGTTGGTAGATTTTCATGGAAAAATGTTGAAGAACTGATTGCTCACTTGAAGTTTGATACACAAAATTTAAATTAATGTGGTATTTGTGTCCTTGTATTACAAACTGATCTTTACAGATTAGATTAGTTATTGTTTCCTGGCTCTTTTAATATATATATCTGTGAGGTGTTTGCAAACTATTTTAAATGAAGAGGTATCTAGGATTTGGGTCTAACATGATAGAATTTAGTGGCTGTATACCAGTATGTCAGGTAAAACATTTAACATAATGAAATAATGAGTACTGGAGCATGCTTTAGAAATTAATAATTTATGGTGAATTTCTTTTGAGTGGTGAACCAACCTCTAATCTTATTTTTAAGCCTTAAAAATAGGATTCTTGCATCCAATTGAATACCGGGAACTAGTATGTTCTAACCTTGCATTTGACTTATGGTACACATTTCTCTTTAAATGCAGGCACCTATTTCTTTCCGGAAGTGGGTTTCATCACAGTCTTGAACTGATATGGTATGACGATAGCTTTTAGAGGATTGGCTTGGAAAGCCTTTTAACATCTCTTGGGTGCATGCAGAAGAATTTGCTGTTCTGCCGTTCCAGTGATAATGCCATCCTTGCCTAATGAGGGAGGTAGGTTTCCTTCTTGCCAAAGGCTTGCAACTTAATTTTATTTAAAACCTGATGGACAGTGTAGACATTTTATATCCTCGCAGCATCACACATGTGGCTAGGCAGCAGGCCTATGCATTCACTTCCATTGTATGTCCTCATATGGCAGGAAATCCTGTAATTCTTTTTTTTTAATCAGAGTTTAGAAGATTTACTTTGTTGGATTATAACTCTTGAAGTCCCACTGCCAGTATGGGGTGGGTTCCTGGAACTGCTGTCCAAATTTAAATTTTTTTTGCTTGTTTTTTTAAATCATTTTCGTGCTCTTGTTTTTCTCATCAAAAAAGAAAGACAGAACAAACAAGTGAACAAAAGGGTTTCTAGAGTGTACCGTAGATGCCCTTATTGTTGTGTATACCTGTGCTCTTGTTATGTGTTTGCACAGTTGGCTTCAACTGTGGAGTGAAGCCAACTATTTGTGGAGTGAAGCCGCTATTTGTAGAGTGTCACCAAGACCACGGGAAGTAAAAAAGGAACCATTTACATAGGTGATGTTGAAGGAGAGCTTTACAGATAACATTGACTGCCAGAAAGACAAATAAGAATATGATTAGATAGGGATTTGTCTTGCGGTTCGGTCTGTTTTGGAGATGGGCTGGTTTGTTCCTTTTTCTAGCAACTACATGATATATGGGTAGTTGCAAAGCAGTCTGTCCCTTATCTTTGCCTACCTGTACCTTTTTCAGTCGGGGACTACTTTTTTCTTTTTCTTTTTGGTGCTCATAAGATCGCTCTGTTTTAGTTCGGTTCTGGCACGTGTGTCCCAGACTATCACATTGTGCTTAGCCATTGTAGGAACTGAACAGTCATTAATAAATTGAAAACATCCTCCTGTTCTTCTGCAAAGGGGGAGACAGAAGATGATACAAAAGTTTTGTTTTTTTGTTTGAAAGCGCTTGTCATCTAATACTGAACTGGTTGTTTGGCAAGGCAATTCAGCCGTATTTCACCTGGAAATAATACATTTTTTTGAAAGCTTCTTCCTGCTCCCCTACTGAGGGGAGACAGGAAGAGACACATAGGAGGACCTTTTAAAAAATATTTTTGCCTTTTCTCTTTTCTCTGTAAAGGAAAGAACAGCCTAAATTGGGTTGCTTGAGGTACGGTGTGATCTCCTGCCCTGAAACCACCTGATCCACCATGTGGATGCAAGGGTCACCCCAAATGACATACCGTATTTCAAAATGACCCCATTTTGGATGATCTCTTACAGTGGACCCTCTACTTACGGAATTAATCCGTATTGGAATGGTGGCTGCAGGTCGAAAAGTCTGTAGGTCGAGTCTCCATTGACCTACAGTGCCTTGAAAACTTAATATAAGATGGCTTGACTTAATAAAAGAAGCCACAATTTTTAGTTTGTAAGACCTGAACAGAGCTCTTGATGATAGGACTCTTTAGAGATTAATTGATAGGGTCACCATAGTTTGGAATCAGCATAGTGGCACAGAACAACATATCATCAAGATTAAGAATGAATGGGCTGTAAACTGCACCAATGTATTTGTAATACATTATTATCCTAAATGGGAGTGGATAATGCTTGGCCTTCCAGATATTTTTGGCCCACAACTAGAGATGGAGGTATTTGTATACGAATATCCACGCAGAGGCACAGATAACAAGGGTCCACCCCCTGGAGCTAGACCAACCACTCACCATTCCGCCATGGCTGTGGGCTCCAGAGCTCGCGATGGATTAGCCACTCCTGGCAGAAGGCGGGATGATGAGCCTCTCTGCCAGGCCGAAGAGTAGCTAATCCATCGCAAGCTCCGGAGTGATAGGAAGGGATTGCGGAGCCCATGGCAGTGGCAGACAAGTGAGTGGTTGGTCTGGCTCCAGGGGGTCGGACCCTCGTTATCTGCACCTGTGGGGGATATTTGTATACGAATACGAATACAGTACTCCCATCTCTACCCACAATTCCCATTAACCTTAGTTAGCGTAGTCAATGATGAGGAATGATGGTTATTGCAGTCCAAAAAGAACTAGAGGACCACAGTTGCCCAGTTTTTTCCTAAACTAGTATTTAGCTTTTCCCTCATCAGTTTTTAAGAGGACTGTGACTTTTTGTCCATTTTTGTTATATGCTGTTAACCCTGGGATAAAGTAGTTTTTCATGTGTTCAGTTCACTTTTATACTTTGCTTGCAAACGTATTGTCTTCTTTTTTAAAAAAACAACAGATAACCAAGGAACCTCTTCTCTGACTTTGAGCTCAGACCTGTCTTTCCAAAGCACAATAAGGAGAAAAGCGAGAGAGAAGAAAAAGCATGGAGCCATCACTGCAAATGTTGCTGGCACAAAATATGAGATTGGTAAGAAGCTGCATATTTTGCTTATCCTGCAGTTAATTATGCGATAAGAATGAAGAAAAATGAATAGAGCAAAGGAGGTTAGTTAGCTAGCAAAGTTTATAGGTCAAAATATTATAGAATGCATTTCTAGGTAATGAATTTATTTGTTACACAATACTTATCCTTGTCTTCACTTGCTTAGGGGTCTGCCCATTTAATTACACTTCTACCTCCATTGCAGTTCTAGTTTGTTTCAAGATGTTTTTAATAAAAAGTGAGTGTTTCAACCTAGGGATCAGGTTTAGCATCATAAATTCTTGCTGAGTTATGCGGGGTTGAAATGTCATCAGAACTAGAATCGTAGCCCTGGTTCTATAAGAGTTTGTACATTAGCTGAGAAGTGTGCATTAAATGGCCTTTGTTGGATCATTCCAGCTTCTAATATTTAACAAGGCCACTCAGAGTACATTAGGTTCAAGAGTATTTGCCCATTACCCGTTAATTTTACACATGACTTACAAAAGAGCAGAGAACACTAAAAACAAACAACAACAAAAACCCAACAACACCACACACAAACACACACACACACACACACATAACTAAGCTGGAGTTTGGCATTTTGCCTTCTTAATTCAGTCACAAGAAATTAATTTATAGTTTGGGAGCTTATGACAGGGGTGCTATAATCTGTGCTGTCATTAGAATATTCTTTTCATAATTACAGTTCAGAGTAAGAACGTCATTCTCTTGAGAGGTCACGTGGCAACTGTCCAGCGTCTGTGGAAGATATTCAGACAAAGTGAATTGTGACAGGGTCTTCTGATTTCTCTTTTGCTTCATTGTTTGTTTCATACATCACTCTGTCGGGAACTAACACTGATGTGTCCTTGCTGAAAACACAATTTGCTTGCATATCCAGACTTTGCCTTGGGTCATCTATAGCTGTGATGTCTCTCCCTGCTTTGATATTGCAAGTGGAAGGGGTAGAAGAATGGCCAGTTACTATCTGTTGAGATTGAGTAATTCAGAAGAATTGGATAGAGACATCCTGTAAAGCTCTGGATGTACATTGGTATATTCCTATATTAATTTTTATATGTACAGTGGTGCCTCGCACAACAATGTTAATTGGTTCAAAAAAAAACCCGTTCTGTGAAACATCGTTCTGTGAAACACCATTTCCCATAGGAATGCATTGAAAACCGGTTAATCTGTTCCAATTGGAACGGATTGCCGTCCTTAAGCGAAAATCCCCATAGGAAACATCTTTGAGTGAAACGCGGTTCCCCAATTGAAATGCATTGAAGCCGACTCAATGCATTTGAATGGGTTTGCGAAGTCCCAGGGGATAGCTGTGTTAGTCTGTTGCAGCAGAAACCACAAAGAGTCATAAGGTGCTTCAAACACTAACATGTTTCATTTACAAGTTTTTTTGTGGGCTGCAGCTTCCTTTTCAGGTGCTTGGAATATAGTCTCAGCAGGCAGACATGTACATTCATATACATTCATGTATTCAAGCAGGTGGGAGGTGGGGTAATGGAAATGCAAAAGGTTCCAGCAAGAGCATCCAGAAGCATGTGTATCTTCCACTTAGGCCCTGGAAGTGAATCTGAAGAAGTGAATCTGAAGGAGTCCTCTTGGCTCAAAAAAAAGCTTGTGTCATGTGACTCCTGTCACTCTGGTGGGAGATTTCATATTCAGTGCATTGCTGCATTACCTGAAATTAGTGATGCATTTTGAGACAGATTACTCCGAGACCATTTTTGGTTGAGCTAGAGTTCTTACCTTTGGATAGCTATCCTTTGCTTCTAACCAAGCATTATACCAACATAAGAGAGAAATCTGTATTTCTAGAAATTACGTACAGTGACTTGAACTACATGAGCATTCTTAATAATAATTTATGTGGTAATATTGCTCATGACCAAACTATGACAATTAATCAATAGATATCAGGAAGTCTAGGTTCTATAGTGTTCACGTACCAATTTCTCTCTTCTAGTACGGATTGTAATAGAAGAGATGGGGTTTGTGAAGACTCGTGATGACGATGAAACTGCAAATCTCATCTGGAGTGATTGTGCTGTGCAGCAGGAAAAGATTGCAGAACTCCGAAACTACCAGGTGAGAAGACAGCTCCCACTAGGCCTGGGCATCTTGGCTGAGATGCTAACTGACATAGGATGAACTACTTCAAATATGCTCCTGTGGCTTTTTGTTTTACTTCGTATAGTATTAAGCTGATTTTAATTGTTATATTAATGTATCTGTCTGCTGATAGATACATTCTAATGTGGCCTGCCTCTCTTTGTTTTTGTTACTTGATATACTACTGACATATTAAACATGTCATTATTGGCACACTAAACATGTCATTTTGCAGAACATTGGATGGGAGAACTTGTACAGTGGTGCCTTGCTTGACGACGTTAATTCATTCCAGTGAAATCGCTGTAGAGCGAAAACGTTGTCAAATGAAACTAAAAAATCCATTGAAATGCATTGAAAACCCCTCAATGCGTTCCATTGGGCTGAAAACTCACCGTCCAGCGAAGATCCTCCATGGGGCGGCCATTTTTGGTTGCCTGTAAAGCGAAAAATGGCTCCTAAACACAGCGGGGAGCCATTTTGTACATCCGGCGGCCATTTTGAAAACCCGACGATCAGCTGTTTTGATTGTCGTAAAGCGAAAATCGGTTCCCAAAGCAGGGAACCGATCATTGCAAAGCAGGAAAACCCCATTCAAACCATCGTTTTGCGATCGCCAAAGTGATTACAAAAACCTCACCGTCAAGCCGATTTGTCGTTAAATGGGGCAATCGTAAAGCGGGGCACAACTGTACCTAATCATTTTGAACTAGTCAAACCTCCAGCCCTCTGATTTATTGGCCCAAATTCTCTTGCCATGTAATGCCAATATAAATGGCATAACTTTTAGAGGTGAATTGTCACAAGTTAAAAAAATCACTGTAGACATTATCTTCCATGCTGCATTGCAAAAGGTGAGTCATTTATATAGCTATGCAAAAGGTTTTGGGCTATTAAATCTTATGTAGACAAAGCCTGCAATGGCACTGCTTGTGCATGGACTCCAGTTGCATGTTACAGCACTGGTAGATTTTCAATTCAGTGGAAGCTCATTGGATTTTGTCCTTTGATGGCAGAAGAAAAGCATGTTTCCTTCTTCATCATCTTTATCTCCCCTTAATATTTCTGGGGAAACCTCTAAAATATTGAGTCAAGTCTTTTGTATAGGATGCTTTCACACAAAACTGTTTTGCAAGAGAATTGAGAGTACCTGTTCCGTTACTTGATCATTTGTATGTGTTACTGTAATGGTTGCTAATGGACTCAAGAAGAATGTGCAAACCAATTGCTTTTCTGGTCCTTGTGCATCCTTCCCCATCTGCACTTTTTAAAAATGTAGCATCATTTGCACCAGAAAATGAAGAACACTGTGTTCTCAGACCTTCATCTATCGGCTACATACCGAACACGAATTGCCGTAACTGTTCTTCAGCTTAATTCAAATACAAATATACTCTCAAATATGCAGATCCTCTTATATGTCGGTTGCAAATGGAAAACTGCTGCCAGAAGTAGTCAGCCAATACGTGTAATGTTGATCAGTAAGTCTCAGCGGTTTAGGAAGAATTTGAACTGTCCTGTTCCTTCTTGGGCTAGTTAATAATTCTTTTTCTTTCCATTTGTTGCAAACTTATTTTCTTCCTTAAAAAAAACTGATTGTTTGGACCAAACCTAATGGTGCGGAGATCATACAAATGGGGATCAGGAAGACTGAGTTCCAGATCTTTTCATGGGCCTAATGCCTTCAACAAATCTCTGACTCATCTAGGTGTACGAGTAGTATTCTATAAAAGGAGAAATGTAAATAATTCTCAATGTACAATGGATGCAATACCAAATGAAATAAATATTGAGTATAATGATAATTGTAATAATTGCATGTAATTTTGAATTTTATTGACTGATTAATTTATTGTAGGTGTTTTTTATTTATTTATTTATTTATTTATTTATTTAATTTATATCCCACCTATCTAGTCTTGTTAGGACCACTCTAGGCGGCTAACAACATTACAATACAATTATTTTTTCTTTTGCTGTTCATTTTATTTTATAATCTTATTTATTATGTTAGTGTTTTATGATTACTGATTGTGTTTTTGTTCTCTTCTGTACACTGGTAGATGTGGCCTCTGGTCAGATGGCCAATATAAAAGTGTAAATGAATGAATGAGTGAATGAATGAATGAATGAGTTAGTTAGTTAATTAACTAACTCATAATTAATTAAATACTGTCTTGATATTTCCAGATGATATCTAGCATAACTAGTAAAATTCTGTACTTGGTAGCAACTGATTTTATTATAAATTTAAAATATTATTCTGTAATGTTCTTAACTCTCCATATCCTCCTAATATATGTATTCCCTTTCTCTCTCTCTCCCCTCCAGAGAATCAACCATTTCCCAGGAATGGGCGAGATCTGTAGGAAAGATTTCCTAGCAAGGAACATGACCAAGTAATTAGCCTTTTAATGTTTTAAACAATGGAAGAATGATGGTCAGAATACATATTATAAAGTTTGTTTTCATATTTTAAATCTGTTTTCATATTGCGACATTTGGACTAGGATTTGGCCATACAGTGGTGCCTCGCATAGCGAGGTTAATCCGTTCCGGATTAACCTTCGCTATAGCGAAACATCGCTGAACGGGGCAGGAAAAGCCATTGGAACACATTAAACAGTGTTTAATGCGTTCCAATCGGCTCCTTTACTCACCGTTCAGCGATGTTCCGGGATGGCTGGCAGCCATTTTCGCGCCCTCCCCTTGCTTAACGAGGGCGCGAAAACACTGCGCGCGACCATTTTGGGCCATTTTGGGGCTTCCGGCGGCCATTTTGGGCCATTTTGGGGCTTCCGGTGGCCATTTTGGCCGCCGAACAGCTCGTCGTCGGGGCTTCATTTTGCGAAGATCGGTAAGCGAAACGCTTACCGATCTTCGCAAAGCGAGTTTCGCCCTATCTAAAAGTCGTTGAGCCATCGCATTAGCGAACCCAAAAAAGGGATCGCTATGCGATTTCGTCGTTGTACGGTGCGCTCATTAAGTGAGGCGCCACTGTATTCGGTTTTTAGTGGTCTTTTCAGAGAGCCTTCCTTTAGTATCTGCTTGTCATGATGGCTATCTTGAAACTTCTAGATTGAAAGGCTACATTGGGAATAGGTAATAAGCAATAGTGGTACGTGGGCTGTTGCCATCCTAGCTTGTGAATGTAATGGAATTGCCCAGTTATCCACTGCTGGAAATAGGATGCTGAATTAGATGGACTTTTGGTCTTATCTGGCAGGGGTGTTGTCTTCTTGTCAGGACACTGTAATGTTTTCTTGTAGTTTTACTTACAAGGAAAAGAAAAAATGTTTTCAAATTGTTGCGGGGGGGGAGGAAGGGAAGAGGTAGGTTTTAAAAATCTCTCAGCATTGTCTTACTTTCACGGGCACCCAGTGGTTGTGTGTTACACACTTTGTGGTAGAAAGCTTTTGTTTGCAGAAGCCTTGTTTTCATCTTTGCACTCGTGTCAAAATCTGGCACATGGGTTCTTCTTGCATTTCTTTTGCACCAGCTTTTCTGCCATTCATTATAACTTCATTGGATAGGCTTTTTTGGGATGGCTTCCACTAGTTGTTCCACTAGCAGTTGTTCAGCATGAATGGGATAAAAAAAGTGCTTTTTAAAAAAAATAATTAGTAACTTCTGTGCTGCCTGTGTCTCATAAAAGGACTCCAGGCAGCCCACAATAATTTGAATACAGGCAAAGTTGGAAGCATATTAAGTATAAAATTTAAAAACAAATGAACATGCAATACAATATTAGTCATCTAAACACACACATACACTAAAAAGTACAATACCAAGATTTCACGGAGAGTCGAGCACGATGCCCAATGTAGTTATTAAAAGTCTGTTTAAACCAGTGGTGGCGAACCTTTTTTAGGCTTGCGTGCCCAAAATGGGGGGGGGGCAGCGGGTGGCGTGATTGCGGTGGCGATGGACCCGGAAGACCGGAACTGGAAGTGGCGGTTTAAGGGGGAATCATAGCGATGGACCCAGAAGACCCGGAAGTGGTGGTGGAAGTGGGAATCCCGGCTGCAGCTGCCTCATGAGGTTTGGCTGCGCAGGGGGTTGAGGGGGCAGGGGGAGTAGCAACCTATGACTCACGTGCCAGAAGAAAGGGCTCCATGGGCCCGCTGTGGCACGTATGCCATAGGTTCGCCATCACTGGTTTCAACAAAGTATAAAAGGAAATTTCTTTAGCTGCCACTGGAAGGACAGACATCCAACCTAGCGGAGAGTATTCCACAACCTGGGAGTAGTCACAGAAAGGACCCTCTCTCTCAGACATCCTGGCTAGCACAGCTAGTGGTGAAGGCTTCTGGGAGTTTTAGGCCAAGAACATCTGGGGACCCAAGGTTGAGAGCCACTGGTTAAGATGGTGCATTATTTAGGCTCTCAAGGCCTAGCTTTATTAAATTGCTTTTGGAATTCTTTAATGTAAAACTGTGTCATAAGTGAGAATAGAGGCATGTAGTGTAAAGACAGAAAGCATTTGGTAGGAGAGCTAACTTAGGAGTGAGCTATTCATTGTCACTACCAGCAACATCATAATCTATAAAAGCCTAATTTCACAGAACAAGAGAGCAAGAAAAGAAAGTGCCTACCTGCAGCCACACTTGTGCTGCATTGTTTAACGTTATTTTCAAGTGAGCGTACTATAGAAGTGGCAAAACAAGTTCCCTCTCTTCTTTAGGTCTAATAATGTCTAGAGGCATCTTGATGACAGAAAAAGGGAATCGTGACATGATGGTGGTACATATGAGAACACCAGCTAAGAAAATTAGATTTGGCAACAAGTTGTCTTACTTCATATTTTTGAAGCTCTCTTCCCATTTCCATTTATCATAAAAAGTTAATATGTTCTGACATGGAGTTGAAAGCCATAAGAAAAATAAGGCAGTAGATGTGCCTGGACTGTCGTAATCTGTTGTAGTCAGTCTGTTTGTTTCTGGTACCTGCTTTGATTTGTGCCTTTTGCAGAGAGAGTGTTCCATTGCTAGAGGACATGTAATCCAATCTACAAGATACAGTATTACGAGAGAACAGATATTTCAACAAGCTTCCATGTATCATCTGTGTTGCCTCTGTGAGGTCTCATGGAAGGGCTACCAAGCAGGAATGGGGGAGAATTTCATTTCTGTTCATTTAAAAAACAAACAAACAGAAACAAAAAAACAAGACATCAATGTTCAAATCACACATGTGGGACAAAAATCTGAATGTGCAAAAACAAAAAACTGACAGGTGTTCCTACTCCTACTGGGAATCAAGAGATAGATGAGACATCTGAGTAAGAGGAGAGGTTCTGAAGAAACAAATATTGCCAGCAATGTTTTGGAGTTTCTGATGATAATCAGGATTATGCCTAGGGTGTTTAATAGGGAAAGCATGTGCTTGGGCACTGAGGCTTAGTCCAGTATGAAAGTTGAGCCTAAGTTCTATACAGGCCCTTGGCTAATAATTGAAGATGAGGAGTAAAATCTCATCCCTCAGGTTTTGATGCTTCTAAATACTGTATGTGCTTTTGTATGCTTATGTTCATTTTGAAAGGGTAGGCCTTCTCTCAGTCCGAAATGGTAAGAGTGTTTTTCCCTTCAGTGGTGTTCCAAAATCAAGAGAGAGGAATTCAATTAGTCAGTGCTGAGATTCTGTCAAGGAAGGGTGATATCAGGGGAAAATAGAAAGTGCCACACAGAGAGGATGATGGCTTCTCCACATGCTATCTTTAAGGTTAATGGGATTTTCCACCCTGGGTCCTGATTAAGAAGCAGAATCACTTAAATGAATCAGCACCAGTGGGTCCTGAATTAGAAACAACAGGTGTACTACCAAGCATGCACTATGTGCTCATACTTAGAAATAAAATGAAAACATGAAGAATATAATTTTACCAACAACCTTAAAATATTATTTTGGCTTTGGGCCTATGAAGAATTTAGGTTTGGTTACTGGGCCAGGATTCAGTATTAGAGCGGATGCAAAATAGTCATAATCCTTGGCATCTTCATGTAGGGGCCAAAAAGTACTGCTGGCAGTGTCCATATGAAACCATGTAAGTTCCTAATAAGCTTGTTGTGTTAAGCATGTCCATAGCTTGATGACTAGCATACACAAACCAACAAGAGATTTTGTATTCCCACAAACCCAATACTCACAGTGAGGACGCTTCAGGGAATCATCTAATAAGGGGGGTAATCCAGTAATGTGCATGAAGGATTGAACCAACCCTTTATTTCTGTGAAGGAATACTTGTGTCTGTTTGCAGTGTCTTTGCTGAATTAAGGGTATGTCTCTCCCCATTCCAAATGGGGTTGCCGAGTTGCCAGACGAAGACATAGTATGATTATGTTTATATTTAGGGTACCTTCACATTAACATTTTTGGGGAGTACAGTACTGTATAATGATTCTAAAATAATACGCATCATGTGAATTATGCTTTTCTGTAAGTGTTTCATTGTGTAATTAGCTAGTTGCTTTTGTAACTGGCTATCTATTGTACCAAGGCCTTGATGTTTTTGGCTCCGGTCCTGCATTTGCAGCTGTGCTTGGCAATTTTTTCCCCAGCTTCTGTAACTAAGCTGAGCAATTAGAGGCACCTCACTACTCCCATGGTAGGAGTACAGTATCATCAAAGCTCTTAGGTTTATGTTTGCTTTCTGTTTATTACACCCTGTTTTAGGATAACACTACATCTGTGCTGCTGAAAGTTAGAAAGTATCCCTTATTAAATCTGTTTCTCCACAAATTCTTATTTCAATAGCTCAAAGTCAGGGTGCATTAATATCCAAGTTGTCAGAGGAGTTTTAGCATATACAGTACAGCAGAGGTCCAGCATGTTGTTCTCTGTGGCACGTTTAAAGGGAGAGAGTGGATGGAACTTGCTAAGCTCCATGGGAACTATAAGAGTTTATGGAACTGAATACAATGGTGCCTCGCTTTACGACGTTAATTCGTTCCAGCGAAATTGCTATAGAGCGAAAATGTCGTAAAGCAAAATAAAAATGCCCATTGAAATGCATTGAAACCCGTTCAATGCGTTCCAATGGGCTGAAAACTCACCGTCCAGCGAAGATCCTCCATAGGGGCAGCCATTTTTGTTGCCTGTGCAACGAGGAATCTGTCCCTAAGCAAAGCGGGGGGCCATTTTCTTCAGCCGGCGGCCATTTTGAAACCCGACGATCAGCTGTTTTTGATCGTCGTAAAGCGAAAAATGGTTCCTGAAGCAGGGAACCGATCATCGCAAAGCGGAAAAACCCCATTCAGACCATCATCGCAAAAACCTCACCATCAAGCGGATTTGTCGTTAAACGGGGTAATTGTAAAGCGGGGCATGACTGTAGTTTTTGAGAGCCACCATGTACAGAGCCGAATGAGCAGAGAGACTACCACCTCCACAATCCTTTGCAGTTCCCATGGAGCTTAGCAAGTCCTACCTACCCTCTTCCTTTGCAGTGGCTGCAGAGAAGTTAGTTGTAATGGTGTGAAAATCCAGTGGCTGTAAAAAGGCTTGAGGAAGCATTGGCCCTCCAGATGTTTAGATTTCCATTTACAGAACTTCCAGTCAGCATTGGAAGAAATCTTGGAGCTCACGGTTGACCAGCTTTCCCATAAAGAAAGGAGTAAAATAAATGGTAAACAATTTAATTAATTGTACATACAAAAACATGAAAAATGAGAACATGAAAAATATTTGAACAAATAAGGAGATAAAAACATACAGATGAATGTATATACCTTTTTTGGGATCTTGCTTTGCTAAATATGGACATACGCTGGTATGTTACTAAATGTTTTGTGGTGATAATGCATATTGTAAATTTGTTTTGGCATACAGCCCTTTTGGTTCCTGTGGAACATTTAGACTGCAATGCAGTATATATTTATTTGGGATTCACTCTCATTGAATTAAGTGGAAATTTCTCCTGAGTAAACATGCTAAGCCTCTAGCTCTTAGTGCAAGAAAAAAATGGGCATAATCTTGTGTTTCTAGGTGTAGCATTCTGTCCAGGCAACAAGAATTTCACAGTTTGATTGTGCAAATCAGTTGCACAGTTTCTGTTTCAACCAACTGCGCAATGTGCCTTTAGAAGTTCTTTGTGAATAGCATATCTGCCCTGATGTAATAAGCACTACCACTTTCGTAATGTTGAATTATGAAGGAATAGTTACTCAACAGGATTGCAGCTAATCAAATGCTGTTTATACTTCAAAGTACAAAAAAAGATCCTCTGTCGCATTGACTATTTTTGTTTTGTTTCAGAATGATAAAATCTCAGCCTCAAGAGTATAGCTTTATTCCTCGAACATGGATTTTCCCAGCAGAGTATACACAATTCCAGAATTATGTTAAAGAACTCAAGAGAAAACGCAGACAGAAAACATTCATAGTAAAGCCAGCTAATGGTGCAATGGGACATGGGTATGAGAAATACAAATAATGCTGAATTGTGTTTCTTGCTGCTTCTCTTAGTGTGTATTATATAATCCATTATGGAGTTTCTTTTATGTGGGAATGTAACAGGTAAATTCAGTAATTACAACATTGTTAAATATGCTGTTCATGTAATGATAAAATGTTTAAAAAATCTACTTTCAAATAGTGGACACAATTTGTTTGGTCTTTTCTCCAGGTGCTAATCCATTAATATGGGGATTTATATTTATTAATACAAATCTTGACTGTGTTTCTCATATTGTGAATGTAGGTGTGTACAACATCAGAACAGTAAATGACAGTTTCTTTAAACAGACGAGAAGAAGAAAAAAAAATCTAATTTAAATATGAGTTTGTAAAGAGAAAACTTTAACAGGTCAGGATCGTTTGGATCCTAGGTGCTGAAAGCATAGCTGATGGTGCCCACAGGAGATACCACTGCAGGAAATATCACATGAATTGAAATGCTGATATAAATTCTTCCTAATTTTACTGTGACCCATCAGCTACTCTTAAGTGTATGATCTCTCACTGTGACAGTGCAGCCACATACGGAAGGCATACTCATAGTACGTGAAGGTTTCAGTGTAATTTTAATGGGTTTGTTTTTTGCTCAAGTTGAAAAGTGGATGGTTTATTTAAATGCATGGTAGCACTATATGACATGGCTTATAGGCTGCATGTGGCCTGGGTTAAGCATCCCTGATCCTTGAGTTGATCGAAGCTGATGGAAGTAGAAATTCGGCAGAATTTGGAAAGTCCACACATTTTCCAGCTTTGGCACAGAAGTCCAAGCAACGTGCCCTCTAATTTTCAGCCCCGCCAGGCTCTGCTTCTCCCTTGCATGACTTTGCCCCTGTGTACCCGCATGACTCCGCCTCTCCCATGCAGCAGGTTCTGTTGCAACCAAAGGGGCTGGAAATGATTGCTGCATGGAGGAGGAGGTGCTGTGCGGAGGGAGGTGGAGTCAAGTGTGCATGCAGGCGTATGCCTTAGATGGAACCTTGAGTCCAAGTATGTTAGGTCTGATGCACATGCATCTGTATCGATACAATCATGATCCAGATTAGTTAGAACTGAAACTGAATTACTGAGTGTTTGCTTACTTTCAACGTTTTAAATTTACTTTCCTGATTTTCATTAGGATCTCTCTGACAAGAAATGCAGAAAAGTTACATCCTCAAGAACACCTAATAGTCCAGGAGTACCTTGACAAACCCTTTCTTATGGAAGGCTACAAATTTGATTTAAGAATCTACATTTTGGTGACTTCTTGTGATCCATTAAAAATATTTTTGTATCATGATGGTCTAGTGAGAATGGGTACAGAGAAGTATAATCCCCCCAATGATTCAAATCTGGTAAGTAGATATTAAGTAGATATATTTATGGCTACAGTTTTGATTGAATTGAGGAATGTTGGTTTTCCAGTATATTACTCAGATGAGATCTGAACAAAAGATAAAGATAAAGGGAAAAGATTTATCATCTGCATCTGCATGTCTTTAATTCTTTCTCTCCAGAGAACACCTGTAGTAATGGAAAATAGATGCTCTGTTTTATTTGTTGTGCATATACACACTTTCTTTTATTTAGCTGCTATTTATACAAGTCTGCAAAAGCAAGCAACCAATAAAAGCATTAATTCATCAAGGTATCTGTATTGCTATAAAACTGTATGTAGGATGCATTCATGTGTTGTTTTAAGGGTCATATTTATCAGATAATTCCAGATCCTTTAAAGGTCTACTTTGAGGTCCAATCGATAACATAGAAGTCAGAAGAAAAGAATGTAAGAATATCCCTGCTGGATGAGACCAAAGGTCTATCTAGTCTAGCATTTTGTTTCTCACAGTGGCCAGCCAGAGTCCTGAGGGAAGCCTACAGGCAAGGTAAATGAGAGCAATAACCTTCTCCCAATCTTGTTCCCAGAGACGAGTATTGGGAGAGATGGTGCAACTGGAGATAGCATATACAGTGGGACCTCGACTTACAAACGTCCCTACCTACAAACATTTCCACTTAAGAACGGCTTCGGTCACAAAAGTTGGCATTGACTTGCGAACGGAGCCTTGACCTACAAACGAAAAAAGGCAGGGGAAAAGAGTGGGAAATTCAAATTTCCCACCCTTTTCCCCTGCCTTTTTCCTTCAGATGTTGAGGCTCCATTCGCAAGTCGATGCTAATTTTTGCGAACGGAGCGATTGGTGCCTTCGGAGGTCTCCAAGGACTTTCCCCCTGACATCGGAGGAAGCCCTTTGAGACCTCCGAAGGCAAAAAGGCAGGGGGACAGGGCTGGAAATTCAGATTCCCCCTGCCTTTTTGCCTTTTCTCTTCCCTCAGAATGCATTGATCGGTTTTCAGTGCATTCCTATGGGAAATGGTGCTTCGACTTAAGGACATTTCGACGTAAGAATCCAGTCCCAATACGGATTAAGTTCTTAAGTTGAGGTACCACTGTATAGCCATCATCATTGGAAGCCACTGTTAGCCGTATCTTCCATGAGTCTGTTTCATCTGTTTTTACAGCTGTTCAGGTTGGCAGTCATCACCAACTTTATGTGATGGCAAACTTCATTGTTGATGTGTTTTGTGAAGAAACACTTCCTTTTATTTATTTTGAATCTGCCACCATTTGTCATTGGTGTTGACCCTGGATTCTAAGTAGTGCAGGAAAGGGATTGAAAATCCCTTTTTATTGACTTTCACCACAATGTTTGTAATTTCATACAGTTTTAGAAAGCTTCCTTCACATTTTTTTTTCTACACGGAAATGCCCCATACCTTGTAAACCTTGTGAGTTGCTGTAGTTCCCTGATCATTCTAGAGGCCTTTTAAAGCTCTGTGTCCTTTTCCTTGACCATTAAATGAATGTACAAATTCAATTTATTGTTTAGCACATAGTCTATGGCAAATTAGACAATATAAATAAAATAACAAAATACCGTAGAGTAAAACAAAATTTGAATTCAGCAAATTTCCCCTGCACCCTTTCTGATATCTGCAGCTCAAAGAAGCCTTCCCTTTCTTTTTCTGTTAGAACCAGCTGTATATGCATCTGACCAACTACTCTGTGAATAAGCATAATGAACATTTTGAACGGGATGAAACAGAAGATAAAGGCAGTAAGCGCTCTATAAAGTGGTTTACTGAGTTTCTGCAAACAAATCACCTTGACGTTTCCAAATTCTGGAATGATATTTCAGTAAGAAAAAAACTAATATGCAATAACTGTTTTTATGTTTATGTTGGCATATTAACAGTACTCCACATCTCTCAATTTGGAATGGAATACAGTGTGATTTCTAATGCACAAATCGGCAGTGAATACTTCCTTTTATTTATTTTGAACAAGACGTATTTACCTACAATGTTTATGTTGTTAAATTATTAGAAGGCAAACTCTGATACTGTCTTTAGGTGAAGTCTGGTTCCTTGGGAGCAAGACTTTTGCATGTGTTGAATGTGGAAAATTGACAAAAATCCAGATTGTTCCAGACCCGGGTGGGGGTGGGGGTGGGGATGAACAAAATAGCTAGAATAGTTTGGCAGTACTAAATCCCTAAATTTAATTTTTTCCTATGCTTTTGTGATTTAGAGCGAAACACCCATCAGATAAATTATTGACTTCTGCATGATCGGTCTTTTTTTTCTGTCTTTGAATAAGCTTTAATATCTTTCTGTGTTCTTAAATAATAAATGGTATAAATAATGATGCCTCCCTTGCTAACCTTACTTTCTGCCCAATCCCCCAGGAATTAGTGGTAAAGACACTAATAGTAGCAGAGCCACATGTCCTTCACGCTTACCGTATGTGTAGACCAGGGCAGTCTCCAGGAAGTGACAGTGTTTGCTTTGAAGTTCTTGGGTTTGACATTCTACTGGACAGAAGACTCAAGCCATGGCTCCTAGAGGTAAGCTGCTTACAGAATCACTTAAATCAGTTTGCCATAATATGAAGGAAACATAATCAACATCTTGTCTATTTAGTGGATGGAAGGGATGGAAGAGAAGTAGTAAAATGTCATTCAGAATGGATTACAGTTGTGTCTGGCTGCTAGTTCATATATTATCCAGAAGGGAAAGAGGAATCTTATTGCCTGCTTGCATTCACAGATCATTAAGATAAACAAAAAATTAAAACATGATACACAAACCATTAAAAACTTATTAAACATGGAAATATTAAAACTGTAATACAAAAGGTTAAACATGTCAAAGCATTAAAAAAAAAGATAGTAACAAGGATACAAAAGGCAGCAAGGGTGGGTCATCTAGCTATGTGAAATTAGATACAATCAAGAAGCCTGTTTGATAACGAATGTTTTCAGTTGCTGCCAAAAGGAGAGGAGACTGGGGGCCAGTTTGGCCTCACAGGGGAGAGCATACCATAATCTCTGTGCAGCCACCAAGAAGGGCCTCTGTTGGGTCCCTTTCAAACAGGCCTGTAAAGGTGATGAGACTGAGAGGAGGGCCTCCCCAGAAGATTTTTAAGACTAGAAGAGGCCTACATGGGACAATACGGTCTGTAAGAATCATTGTAATTCTGTATACCAATTGCTGGGAAGGTGGGAAGCTCTGTTGCCTTGTGGGTCTCCCAGAAGCCTGTGGCTGGCCATTGTGGGAGGCAGGAACCTGGAGTGTATTTGCCATTGGTCTGATCCAGAAGGGCTTTTCTGAGGGTCCCCAAAGAATGTGCAAGCAGTTAAACTTTTGCCACCTCCGGGTTTAATACAATGTCTGGTGACACATGTGGATGCTATCCACAGTATGTTCTGGAGCATACAAATTTCTCTACATGTCATGGAAGCAAATCCCACTTCATGCATAGAAGCAGCAAGGAAAGAAGCAAATATTATTTGTATTGTGTCCTTTCCTGCCTTATGTCTGGCTTTACAATCTGCTCCATGGGCTAATTGGATGTTACTTTCCAAACCTGATAATAAGAGAGGACGTTTCACAAATTCCACACCTGTTTCTTATGCACAGTCTGAAAGGGCAGCAATTTTTATTATTTTAAAAATAAATACATGTCCAGGACTTGAAAATTTTTAGAATGTCTCACCAATCAGTCAAAAATTTCACCAGTAAGCATGACCATACTATATCCTTGCAATTTATGTTAACAAATTTAAACTAGGCACTTGTTCACTTTTATTTCTATGTAACAATGCAAACCCCAAAATAAATATACCCTCAGACCTGGGTTGCATTATTACCTGTGTGCCTGTGGGATCATGAAGCTTGTATTTTGAATGCCTTTCTTTTGAATGTCTCCAGCAAAAATAAAAATGAAAGCAAAAGCGCCCGGCCTCTTAAGGAGCCACAGTTCCCTCCCACCCAGGATATGTCCTCATTCGTTTTAAATTGGGAGCAGGAAATCTCCATATTCTCCAGCATGGGACTATGCTACATTCTCCTGCATAGCTATATATCTATGTGCTGCTTGAACTCCCTTCTTGCAAGAAGAGGCTGTTTTACTTTTGCAATGAGAGGGGGGAGGGGAGGACTGCAGGATCATTGAGAGAGAGAGACGGGCAGAGGGTAAGGAGGAAGGGAGGGAGGGAGCTGTGGCTCATCAAGCGCCTTTTTTTCACTTGTCACATATGAGTGGACAAGTGCATTTTTCAAGCCCTCTACATGTCTATCTTTCAAGAGGAAAAAATCATTATGATATAAAGTACTGTACACAAAAATTTAGGAACCAAAAGAAAACAAGAATAAACTTGAAAATAGAAAGTTGTGATCTGTTTTTGTGATAAAGTCTGCTTGTATAACATCACTTATAATAGAACCACCTTATCGCTGACTTTCATAAGTTTCTGGAGTGCATCAGAGAGCACAAAGGAGGTGGATGAAATGTTACTGAGTTTTGTCAGGGCTCACAGGATCTCTGTTGGTTCTACAGCTTGGGTCCAGGCTACCTGAAAGACCGTATCTCCCCATATGAACCTTCTCAATGGTAAAGATAACCAGAGGAGGCCCTCCACTCAGTCCCATTGCCACCGCAGGCATTGTTGATGGGAACATGAGAGAGGCCTCCCAGGTTATGGAATGTTCTTTCTTGGGAGGTCAGCCCCCCCCCCCTTTTATCCTTCCACCGACAGCTGAAGACCCACCTCTTCAGGCAGGTTTTTAGCAATCACGACTGAGTCCTTGAATGCCATGTCCTTAGTTAAGAGAGTTTTTAATGTTTTATATGTTTTAATCATTCAATGCCTGATTGGATGAGTGAATACTATGAGTTTTAGGAGGGGCTTGGGGATTTAGGGATTGTTATGAGGGTGTGTGTGTGTGTTTTTGGTCTGGTCTCTGAGTGTTCTTTGTGAGTTTCGTTGTTTGTGTATACGGTGTATATATGTTCAATGACAATAAATTGAATATTATTTTAATCAGTTTTATACTTTAATTGTTTTTAATGTATAACTATTGAGTTTTTAATTCTAGCCCTTTCAATACAGTAAATTGTCTTAAGTCTCCTTCTGGGCAGCCTGTAAATAAGACAAACAGATAGATAGAAAGAAAAATAGCTAGATAGATGTCTCTTTTTAAGAATAGGATCGGAAGGGACAGGGAGGCTGGACTAAAATTATGGAGAAGCCCAAGACTTGTACCTCACTCCTAATGGATTTCTAAGTGGATTCTGAAGTTCAAGGCCCAGTCAAACTGGCCTTCAGAAGTTCATCGGATGACGTAATTGAGCTGGCTTAAAATTCAAAGATGTTTCAGAAGTGGAACTTGCTGGCAATGAGGGGTAATGTGGGAAACTATTGAGTAACAGGCCAATAGGAAGGCTTTTCAAATCTGAGAAGAGCTAAAAACCCTGTGCTTGTCTGCATGTAGTAAGCTTTCCTGGATTATGGCACAGATTCTTAAAAATTGGCCATAAAATATTCTTGAATGCAGAATCATAGCCACCTGCACTTGGGAGTGTTCCGAATTCTAAGGACAAAGCAGAGATAACATCCTCCCCTCCAAGTTACACTACCTTGACCTCTTGCTTCCTAAATGTTCCAGAGAAATGCCAATTTCTAATAAAGGCTTGCATTGTCTTTTACTGGTGAGCTATCTTGCACCATCTAGTGGATCAAAAGTGAAAACACCCCTCTTTTTTCCTTGCTGTCAAACTTGTTTCATCCATAAGTTTTGGTGGGGAATAGCATTATTTTAATTAACTTAATGCATCAATAACAATATTTGTTCATCAAGATGCAGTCTTGGGGCTGCATATTTTTCTTTACACTATGTGTCTTTTTCAGATAGCTGGCTACTGCCAGCAACCTTCAAAGCCCAAGTGATGGATTACAGTTTGCCCTCAATGCTTTAGAACTTTGAGACTGTAAAGTACATTTATGTGGGAGCAGCAGTTATATTCAGGAGATGCTTGTGACAGAAAGAGTATTTTTAATGAAAGGAATCATTGTGAGAGCCAATGTGTACTTGTGGTAGAGACAAGGAATTGAAACAGGATCCAGACAGAGAAGAGCAAAAGAGAGTCCACAGAGGATGTTAGAAAGGACAGGAAAGTGAATGGACATGACAAAGAAAGAAAGAAAAATTAAAAATTAAAAAAGCAAATGGGACTAGTTTAGAGAGAGATTAGATTGGAATCGGACATTGGATCCAGTTGTACTGCTTTATGGTTAGAGGTAAGAAATGGCAGCAGATCCTCTGTTGTGCTGTGCTGTACTTTGCTATCGTACTTTGTACAAATGCTTTTTATGTAGGTGGATGTTGCAATAGAAAATACTATATTATATGAAAAAAGTTGTCATTCTGCGCTTGGCAGAGTGTAGCTGCAGGACTATTTACAAATTTAGAATTTGAAAACTAGCGCTGGGTATGCATGGGGAAGAGAGTTTGAGTTATTATTTTGTGGACTAAACATACCTGGAGGTGTTCTCTTTGATATTTCAGATTAATCGTGCTCCAAGCTTTGGTACTGACCAAAAAATAGACTATGATGTGAAAAAAGGTGTTCTGATGAATGCGTTGAAACTCCTTAATATCAGGTAAACTTAACATTTACCAATTGTTCCTTTCCCTGCAAATGCTTATTAGGAAGAGGGTTAGGGAACCTGTTTATATTTGTATTACAGTGGTGCCCCGCTTGATGATGATAATCCATTCCAGGAAAATTGCTGCTAAGCGAAATCGTCGTCAAGTGAAAAAAAAAACAATTGGAATGCATTGAAAACCAGTCAATGTGTTCCAATGGGGAAATACCTCATCGCCCAGCGAAGACTGCCCATAGAGAACCACCAATCAGCTGTTAAAAATTGCTGTCTTCCGAAGCAGGGGGTTCAGAAAGCAGCCATTTTGAGAAGGGAGGGAAGCCATTTTGCAGAACTGGAAAAATAATGGCATAGCGAACAAACGGTTCGCGAAGCAGGCTCCTAATCAACATAATGTGGAAAAACCCCATTGGAACCATCATTTTGCGATTGCAATAGCAATCGCAAAAATGTCATCGTTAAGCGATTTCAACATCATGCGGGGTAAGCGTCTAGCGGGGCACCACTGTATCTGGATTTTTTTCCAGAGTAATGAAAAATGTTCTGTGTAAAGTACATGATTTTTGTTTTATTCTTTGAATGTAAACAATTGAGTCAAATTTAAAATTGCTCAGTCATTGGAGAATGTACTACAGGGGTGGGCAATTAATTTCTATGGGGGGGGCCACATGAAAAATCTGAACTGTGTTGGGGGCCAAACCAATTTGACTTAAAAATAAAATGAAACAGTGATGTTATGATAGTTTTATTATAAACTTGTTAATCTTAACAAATACTAAAGAGTTTTTCAGTGGTATGTTAAAGATAGGCAACTGATCAACTTTAGACAAAAAGCTATAAATGGTTTTGATGTTCAAAACTGTCCGCGGGATGGACAGGAGCAGCTTGCGGGCCGTATGTGGCCCTCGGGCCGCACTTTGCCCAGATCTGATGTACTAGCTTGGTGCAGGTTAAATCCTGATTTGGTTCAGTTGTGAAAAGTCTTGGCAACTTTTCTGTAAAGGAATTTGTTTAGGCAGAAATGATCATTTTGTCTCTCATCTCCAGACCTAGGTACATGAATTGATTAGTTACAGATGCTGATTTTTTTCCATGTGCTTTAAGAGATCATTTCATTCCATTTTCTAAAACAGTAAATTTTTCATCAAAGAGTTCTTCTTTTTAGAAAATGAAGTGAAATGGTTTCCCAAAGCACTTGGAAAAAATCAGTCACCAGGAATAGATGTCCTACCAGTAGAGCTATTTCAGGCTATAGAGATGGAATCTGTTAAAATCCAAATAAGAATGTGCTAGCAAATATGGAAAACAGAACAGACTGAAATGTCGACTACACATTCTGATCCCCAGAAGGGAGATAGTAAAGAACATAGTAATTGTAGGATTGATTTTTTCCATGCAAATAAATTAGTTTTCAACAAAGTTTTGCTGTATATAGAGGGAGAAGTGCTTGGTGCTTAAGCTAGATACAGAAAATGAAGAGGTACTACAGATCATCTTGTAAATGTATGTTCGCTGATGAAGTGTACCAAGAGAACTTCAAAGACAATCCATTTGTGCTTTATAAATTACAAGAAGCCTATGGCTCTATGGATTGTGAAAAGCTATGTTCTGATTGAAATGAACATGCCACAGCATTTCATTGACCAGATGTGTAACCTGTACTCTGGATAGCAAGTTAGTATGAAGACAGAACATGGAGAAACATGATGGTTTCCGGTTTAGCAAAGGTGGCAGATTTCCCTGTTTCATCAATCTGTAAGCAGAATGTACACAGAAAGTTGGATCATCTTCAGCTGGAGTAGTGAAAATTGGTGGAAGAAACATCAGTAATTAAAAATACATAGATAGCATAACACTGGCAGAAAACAGCAATGATTCGAAACTATAGCAGTTAAAAAAGAAAGTGCAGTAGAAAAACTGCAGCTGGGCTTGGAGGATTACCTAAATTCAGTGTTGACAATAAAGAAACAGAAGCTGTTGGTGATTTTTTTACACTTTGTTTACAAATCAGGGACTGCTGTGAAAAAATCAGAAGACTAACTTAGAAAGGTAGCTATGAAGGAGATACCTATAAATAAAATCAAACCTATAAAATCAAACATACACTCTTTGGGATGGGGTAATATGAGCTGATGGGACGTGGTGGCGCTGTGGGTTAAACAGCAGAAGCCTTTGTGCTGCAGGGTCAGAAGACCAGCAGTCGTAAGATCGAATCCACGCGACGGAGTGAGCTCCTGTCGCTTTGTCCCAGCTCCTCGCCAGCCTAGCAGTTCAGAGTAGATAAATAGGGACCACCTCAGTGGGAAGGTAAACAGCGTTCCGGGTCTAAGTCGCGCTAGCCACGTGACAACGGAAACTGTCTTGGGCAAACTATGGCTCTACGGCTTGGAAACGGGGATGAGCACCGCCCCCTAGAGTCGGATATGACTGACTAAATGTCAAGGGGAACCTTTACCTTTACCTTAATATGAGCTGAAATGTTCCCTCTACAGAGTAGTATGGAAAAACTAATGTTTTAAGTAAGTAAAAGTTTTTTAAATACTATTTTTAAATACTAGATTTCTGGGCCTTCTCGTGTTAAGATTAACTGAATTCAAGCAATTCATTTGATGTTAACACATTAATTCTCACACATTATTTTCAGGTTCTGTTAATCTCTACCTGAGTTTGAGTAAAATTACATTATAGAGTATACGACAATATCTTTGATTGTTCTCTTTGTGGAAATGTTTAAAGCTCCAACTAGGAGGAGGCTGCCCAGGGTTTTTTTTTTTTTTTAATTCCCATAGTCACTTTAATGAGATTTGCATTTAGTTGGATTATGGGAGTGATGCAGGGAAAGGCCTTATGCAGCTCCTCCTCTTCCTAGGACAGATTGTTAGTGTGTTACTTCCTTGCAGGAATTACCCTGACAACATGTTTACATGTGAAGCTGTGTCTTTCCAGATAAAGTGACAGCCCTCTTAGGAAGCAAAATGTGATGTATGATTGGGCTGTCTAAGCAACTGCTTCTGTGCAGCTGTTGGCATAGGATGATGACAGGACAGAGATCTTGGAATGATTTTACATATTTTCTAAATGTAGGGCGATAGGCTGTCAGGTTTATCAAATAGATCCGGCGCATAGAAAGTCATTGTGATCAAGGATGTCATATCAGGAGGTAGTAGAGCTATGTGGAATAGTAACTCTTCATTCATATTGATTTTAAATATACTTAAAGCCCAATCCTTTGTCTTTCACTAAAAGGACCCTACTTCTATTTCAGATTCTGTCTCCATTGCTCATAATGCTGAAATGCAGCTTTATAGAGAAGGTGGTGGAATCTGTATTTATTTATTTAAGATATTTTTATCCCACCTTTCTTCTTAAAAGGACCCAAGGCAGCTTCATTATAAAAATACAAATTTGTGAGCTATTTTCATTTTCCAGTTTTTTAATTAGGAGCAGTTTTGTTGTTTGTCCCTTGGATACCTTTTTTTGAGACCTAACTACTTTAGTGCTTGAAATCCGGCTTTCCCTTAGATACTTCCATTTTGGTTTTTTTCTGGTCTGTAAGTCAATTCTCAGGCTGCAAGTCAAACCTAAATTTTGCGGCCAGAGAAGTCTGTAACTCAAAAAGTCTGTAAGTCAAGCCGTCTGTAAGTCAAGGGTCCACTGGTATGCAGGTTTGGCTAGATGAGCTCTTCACCCTTCTAACATTTTAAAAGGGAATAATTAATACATGGAAGGGAGTGGGTACTCTTTGTGCAAATTCTTCCCATTTAAAATGCTTCAGTTGTTAACATTTCATGAGTTCTTCTCTTTGATGTCTTCCATTACGCTTATATGCATTGATTTTTAAAAAAAAATACTTTATGATTAGCAGAGCTTGGAATATTTCTTTTTGAAAGTAATGTGTTCCTTTTCCTGTTTATCTTTTTTGCCCCCTTTTTTTTTAAGAAAGAAAGGCAAAAGTTTTAAAAAGCAATTAATTATTAAAATAAGCTCATTATATTGCCTTGCATCAACAAGGTGCTTTTTACTTACTAGCCAGAATTCTACTGCTGTATGCATAAGATTAGCATGATCTACTATGGCTAATTGATGAGGTAACAGGCCATGGCTAGGTTGTGTGTCTGGTCAACTACGGCACTGCACGACCGAGGTGTGCCTTGGTCCCTTGTCAATGAGCTGCAACAAGCTACCCAAATCTAATGTGACCACCAATAGGATTCTAGCCGATGTTTATTAAAAATACAATTTTAAGACTAATAATTAAGAAAGGTCCCCCAATGGAAAGCACTGAAAGTAATGAGGAATAGTAAACATTGCTCATTATGGCATATATATTCAAAAGTAATGAAGTTGGCAACACTGTTATTGAAAACATAACACATTACAGGTAACATTATTATTTGCATCTTGTTATTTCTAAGCCCTGGCCCTTAGCAAGCAGGACTGGAGAATTATAATTCATTCCCCCCCCCTTGTGATCTAAATGGATATGTTATATGGCTATTCTGCCCCCCCCTTTTTGTTTTTGTTTTGGCAAAATTCTTGGTCCTTGTTAGGTAACAAAAGTTATATTCATACCTTGAAAAGCTTTGCCATTGACTCTTGTACACCAAACTGCTGCCAAAATCATAGGAGCAGGCCAAACCAGACTTTTATTTATTTAAAATATGTTTAACCCAGCTTTCTTCTTAAAAAGAACCCAAGGTGGCTTACATTGCTGGATTGCTTATTTGTCTGGATTTCTTTTATCATATCGGCTTGTAACTTCCCTTGCAGGACAAGTGATAAAAGAAGAAATTTAGCTAAGCAAAAAGCAGAGGCTCAGAAGCGACTGTATGGCCAAGGCTCAATGAAAAGGCTGTCACCAGTGTCTTCTGATTGGGAGAAGCAGCGCCGTTCCTTAGAAAGGAGGAGAGAGGAACTGGTATTGTTTTAAAGTAGTCAATAGAAAAGCTACATTTCTGCCCTCTTTTTCTCTGGGGTGTGTTCAGTCACTTCTTAAATGTTCTTGTTTTCTAGAAAGAGAGACTTGCACAAGTCCGTAGGCAGATCTCCAAAGAGGAACATGAAAACAGGCATATGGGAAATTACAGGTAACCATGTGATCATAGCTTCTTGTTCAGCACAAATCTTGGATTCATTTCTTCTGTAATAAGAAAAAAATGCTGTTTAAATCATGCTTGTACAAATATGCCATGCTGTGAGTAGCAGAAGGATGTCATGAAAACAATTGGAATAATTTAGAGGAGGTCAAGTTATTTGACTTAAAAATACAACCACCAGCAATATATTTTACTTCTGCTGCTTTGTGCAAAACCTTAGTTTTCTGAAACCATCCTTTGAGCTAGGCACTCCTTTCCTTTCTGCTGTCCAGGCTTAATTCCTTCTTACTTCCTCCCTTTTAAATTCATCTTTAAGATGGGACGTTAGCATTAACCATGGTTAGTGTTGCTGTAATTTGAAGTCTAAACCATGGTAAAAGTTGAGATGGGCTGTTACCACTAAAGCTAGGAAAAGTGCACTTTTGTGGACTACAGCTGCCAGAATATTTCACCCAGTGAAGATCCTGGCTTACAGTTTTTCACACAATGATCAAGTGTAATCAAAATTCTATCCAACTGCAACTTGATGTCACTGGCAGTTCTTGTAATAAGAGTGCACCTGCTAGGCTGCTTTAGAGAATTATTATGTGGCTACTCTAATGAACACTTAGTAGCTCTCCAGAATCTTTTAGGAAGGCATTATATATTGGGTATAGGTCAGAAACTGTCCTTAACCATAGAGGAAGCCATTTCAGACTGTCTTCCAGAAAACTGTGGGTTGCCTGGAAGCTTATGCAATTGACAGATCAATAGTGCTTGGATACGTTTTCTTGAACATTTGTCTATTACTATCACAGATACCTGGGAAGCTCCTTTCAGGAGGAAGACGATTCGCCCATCTAGTTTTTATTGTTTATTCTGACTAGATGTAGCTCCTCAGCTTCTCTGGTAGAGGTCTTTCCAAACACCACCGGCTTGATTTTTCTATGTATGTGAAGATGGCAGGGATTGGATCCTGTATGCAAAAACACTGGTTCCACTATCACTGAGCTATAGTTCCTGCCCAAGTCTTATCCCGCATAGGAATTCTGTAGTAATCATAGGTTGTATTTTTATGTATCCAAAACCACTGATATGCATGGTATATTCTAGAACAGTGATTCCCAACCTTGGGTAACCCAGGTGTTCTTGGACTACACTTCCCAGAAGCCTTCACCGCCAGCTGTGCTGGCTGGGGGTTCTGGGAGCTGCAGTCCAAGAACACCTGGATTCTAGAGCTCTGTAAAGAATAGGGAAGATAAGTGCCTACCCCACACTATGAAACCTCCTACTCTGGCCTTTCCAGTCCATTCTGTGGCAGTTGAGCAGTAGCTGTGCTACTGACATGCAAGGCAAGATGGGATGTTTTGGTGCTCACTCCAGCCTACTAGGAAGCAGAATGTGACTCATTCCTTGTGGTTTTGCTGAAAACAAAGTCATGCCCCTTCTTAAATTCACTGCTGATGCTTCTGAATCATGGATACTATATTTTGGTAATGTTTCATGCCTCATGCATACCTGCAGTTGATGTTTCAGTGAGTATTCAAAGTTTCATATTGGTGTAGAATAGTAAGTGCTGCCCCTGTCTTGCTTCTATACTTGACTAACACCTGCCCAACACCACTATTGAAATCACACGCAGAGTCATTGAACTGGAATTAGCATTCACAGTGGTTCTTTCACATTGATGATGAATGCCAAAGCTGCAACCCAAGGATCATCTTGGTTTAGTTTTGTGCATAAGCCACTGGAATAATCTTGTACGCACTTCCTATCTAAGTAAACGGAACCTTCATTATTCTGTTGTTGCATGACTTGTTTGCTTCAAAATGTTGATCCTTGTCTTTATGTCATAGTTTTTCTTTTTCTTTGGCTAAACTACAGACGTATTTATCCCCCGGATGACAAGCTGCTGCTTGAAAAATATGAAGGTTTGTTAGCTGCTGCCTTTCACACATTCCTTTCAGGGAGAGCAGCTTCACTTCAACGAGAAATGAACAACCCTCTGAAAAGAATGAAGGTACTGATGAGTGAATCTGTTGACATCCTCCTGGCATTTCTTCCAGCTTTTGATACTGTGCAATATCAACCTCTTTCGAAATGGAAGAGATGTGGAATATTTTTTCAGCACTCCCCCACTCACCTTTCCAAACTTATAGTTCTCTCTGACCTGTGCTCAGAGACTCATTGTGGAGGAAAGATATATCTGAGATAAGATTTATTTAGCCATTATGAATTCAGGAATTCATGTATGCTGAGCAGAACCATCTTTTTCTGATCTTGTTGCTGTTCTACCAGTGGTCCTCCACTATCTACATGCATCAGGACTCTGGTTATTCAGAGTGCTTACTCGTAAAGAGAGCACGCACAGATAATACAGATCTCTCTGTTCATACTTGTCTTGAACATGTAGATGGGTGATGAAACCAGGAATGAAGGTGGCAAGGCTAGAGCTCTGTATGTGGTTGACATACATGAACTCATCATATATGAACAGGTGTGCAATATAGATTAATTCTATGCTTTGATTAGATCCGTGGTTCCCAACCTTGGCTCTCCAGATGTTATTAGACTACAACTCCCAGAAATCCTGGCAAGCACAGCTAGTGGTGAAGGCTTCTGGGAGTTTTAGTCCAGGAATTTCTGGGGACCCAAGATTGGGAACCACCGTCTCAGACCATACACTTATCTACCTAATGTAGAAATTCTGCAGGCTACTAGTTGTGCTCAGTATGTCTTCAGTGAATTTGCAAGAGCCTTCTAAAGAGAAAGACACATATGGGTTTCTGCATTTCCAGGCATTCTGCTAGACTGGGGTGAGCAACCTGTGATCTTTAAAATACTATTGACACCCGCCCTCAGCAGGGAGAGGAACAGTGGGAGCCAAACTTGAGTCATAAGCTTTCCATCCCTCTCATACATGAGGGAAACCTTCTGGTGGCTTGATTGTTGAATGGCAACCAAGCTTTAAATGAAACGCTAATCTAAACCATTTCTTTTTGGTCCAATGTTCTTCATATGTAAAGCTGTCTTATGTTCCAGCTTGTGGCTTTTCAGTGTTGCCACCAGACCATTGCCAATAGGAATGGGGCTTTAGTTGGGAAAGAAAGAGCCTCTTTCTTTCATTATAATGGTCTTATTGGTTTTCACAAACGTTTTGTTCAAATGAAGGAGTAGTAAATGAAAATTTCATATCTTTCATTTCCTATCTTTTGTTTGTTCTTTCTTGCACCCAGTATCTGTCTGATTAAATTGCCAGGAAAATATTTAATCACATAGTGTTGTGATGGCTGCTGTTAGCAGCTAATTAGAATGCCACTGCTTAAGGAATACCTTCAAGAGGAAGCTCTTACTTTATCTGCTGTGAGCAAGCTTGCTTACTCACCCAGAGAGGTAGATTGTATTTTGGACCGCTTATGCAGCCTTCTGGCGTGATCTATTTTGCAGTGGTCACACAACATACGAGGAATTGCTCTCCAGCCCAATCCCAATTTGTATACAAGCTGGACCCTTTGGGTGCAGCTGTAGCGCTACTACTTTTGGGGGCTGGGCTCAAACGATTCCCTAGCAGATGGAAGAGTCACTTTAAGGGAGATCATTCCCTGCAAAGTGACCTTTTCTGATGTGATCATATGCGTGCCTTTCCAGCCATTTGAGCAGACTCTTTGTCATTGCCTTCCACCCCTGCTGCCAGCCTGCCCCCCCCATTCCATTGGAGAGACTTCCTAGCCAGCTACCTCTCCAGTTTCCCCCTCAACCAGACCTTTTTTGTAGTGCTTTGTCATCTTGAGCAGCTCTTCCTCCTCCATATAAACGTGGACCTGCCACTGAGCTGGCCATTTGAGACTCACTTGGAGGGTACTGCAAGGAACCAGTCCCTTTGGTATCAGACAAAAGGAACCATGCACAAAACAATTGAAAACAAAGCATCACCTGAAAGGTAACGAAACCAAACCAAATTGAAAGTTTTTGGTGTGTTCCTCCTTCGTAGCTGATAGTGAGGGATAATGGAAGTTCAGGAACAGCTAGAGAGCCACAGACTGCCTGAATAGAAATTCTGGCTGTAGTGTAAGTGAGCTGGCCTCATATTGCTTTAACATTTAGGGTTGAAGATTTTATCTGTAGTACATTTGGGATCAAATTTTGGAGCATCAATAGCAGATAGTAACATCAGAGTAATGTTAGCTCAACCCAACTAATTGTTGTTATTGTTTAGTCGTTTAGTCGTGTCCGACTCTTCATGACCCAACTAAATGACTAAACAACAACAACAATTAGTTGGGTTGAGCTAACATTACTCTGATGTTACCATCTGCTATTGATGCTCCAAAATTTGATCCCATATTTTGCTCCTATAAATAAATAAATCCTATAAATTGGTGTGGACCTGGTTTTGGAATCTAGCTACCGTTTGATAAGAAACGACATTCCATGCTCCTAATATGTCAGTTACTGCCTGCCTCCTTGTTTTTATAGTAATCCAGGGATTTATGTTTTCAGGAAGAAGACATATTGGATCTCTTGGAACAATGTGAACTGGATGATGAGAAACTAATGGGGAAATCTGTTAGACCACGTGGCCCAAAGGTATTTGACTAAACAATTTGACACATCTCTCTGCATGGGAAGAGATTGAAATGTGGAGTAGGTAGAATTGGGGCATGCAGCAGGATGACTATGTGAAGCTATAAATAGCAATTTATGTGGTATGTATTTGGACCATGAAGAGCATGCTCTGTTTCTGGAGGAAAATTTCAATTAAGCTGTGTTTTCCTTTTGCAGAGATAATAGACTGTCAGAAGCTGCATAGATTTGTGTTTTTCTATGTTGAACTGGCTATTTATGGCCACCAGAGGGCACATTCCACTTTTGTACTAGAGTTCCTTTATGCTCATTAATAGCAATCAAATGCTTTTATGCCCACTACAATGGCACCTCTTCTAGATATGGCTTGTTGGTGTAATGTCAGAATGAAGTTCACACATATACACATTATTCTTTTATTCGCTCTTCCCTACTGAAAACAGAAGGTTTTTTTTAACCTGAGCATGAGTACCCTTTGGAGAAGTGCTTGATCGAAGTTGAGCAATAGAAAAAATGACTACAAATACACAAACAGTTAAACAAGCAGAGAAGTCATGTAAGACCAAGTTTCTAAAGAGTATGATTGGTGCTTCATTTCTTCTCTCTCTCTCTCTCTCTCTCTCTCTCTCTCTCTCTCTCTCTCTCTCTCTCTCTCTCTCTCTCTCTCTCTCTCTCTCTCTGTCTCTCTCTCTCTCTCTCTCTCTCTCTCTCTCTCTCTGTTCTCTAGTTTCAGGCAGTGCTGTGTAGAATAGATCTAGCTTAAAAGGATGTTATGTATTGCAGTAGAGTATAAGGAGACTGGAGCACTCCAAACTGGACATATATCTTGAAACTTGTACTCCTGGTCTGGATAAATGGTGTAGAATCAAAGTGTAATGATCTGAAGGGCCACACAATCAGCTATTAAAGTATAAGAATGCCATCAGATAGAGCATAATCAACTCTTGCTCCTCTGTATTCTCGAAGGCTTGCTTCGCTCCTTTTCCATCTGTTTTTCCCTATTAGCACTTTTGTGTATCAGACTCTGCAAAAGCCTTTGACTGTGTGGACCACAGCAAACTATGGCAAGTCCTTAAAGAAATAGGAGTGCCTGACCACCTGAGAAACCTATACGTGGGATAGGAAGCAACAGTTAGAACTGGGTATGGAAACACTGATTGGTTCAAAATTGGGAAAGGAATACGACAAGGCTGTATATTGTCCCCCTGCTTATTTAATTTATATGCAGAATACATCATGTGAAAGGCCAGACTGGAGGAATCCCAAGTTGGAATTAAGATTGCCAGAAGAAATATCAACAACCTCAGATATGCAGATGATACCACTCTGATGGCAGAAAGTGAGGAGGAATTAAAGAACCTCTTAATGAGAGTGAAAGAGGAGAGTGCAAAAAATGGTCTGAAGCTCAACATAAAAAAAACCCTAAGATCATGGCCACTGGTCCCATCACTGCCTGGCAAATAGAAGGGGAAGATATGGAGGCAGTGACAAATTTTACTTTCCTGGACCCCATGATCCCTGCAGATGGTGATAGCAGACACGAAATTAAAAGACACCTGTTTCTTGGGAGGAAAGCAATGACAAATCTCGATAGCATCTTAAAAAGCAGAGACATCACCTTGCCAACAAAGGTCCCCATAGTCAAAGCTATGTTTTTTCCTGTAGTGATGTATGGAAGTGAGAGCTGGACCATAAAGAAGGCTGACCGCCAAAGAATTGATGCTTTTGAATTGTGGTGCTGGAGGAGACTCTTGAGAGTCCCCTGGACTGCAAAGAGAACAAATCTATCCATTTTGAAAGAAATCAACCCTGAATGCTCACTGGAAGGACAGAACCTGAAGCTGAGGCTCCAATACTTTGACCATCTCATGAGAAGAGAAGACTCCCTGGAAAAGACCCTGATGTTAGGAAAGAGTGAAGGCAAGAGGAAAAGGGTACGGCAGAGGACGAGACGGTTGGACAGTGTAATCGAAGCTACCAACATGAATTTGACCCAACTCCAGGAGGCAGTGGAAGACAGGAGAGCCTGGCATGCTCTGGTCCATGGGGTCACGAAGAGTCGGACACGACTTAACGACTAATTAACAACAAAAGTTAATATGTGAATGTGCTTCTATGGCAATTTACCCATATACTAGCAGTGGTCTTTTACATGAGATATGTATAATATCTCATGTATAATATCTCATGACAACACTCTTTTGCTGTTTCCCCAGAAAGACATACTTTTTCAATTATATCATTATAATGGACAATAAGAATGCCAGAAATTAAATAGTCAAATCAGATAAAGTTCAGGTTTTTTATTTTCATTTTGTTTTGTTTGTTTTTGCTATCCCTACATCAATATTCCTTCCCCTTTCATTGCCTTCTTTCCTGAAGGTTAGGGCAATGTACTGACCTTTTTTCCTTGTTCTGTCCAATATCATAGAATAAGGCTAGACATTGTGTTGGGAGATAACACTCAGCATTATGTGGCAGAGGCCTTGGTCTTGTGAATGCTCCCTTCTCCTCTCTTCCTCTGGCACAGCTATGAGGAGATAGGAAACTGGGGGTGGTCGTTTACTTCCATTTTTAATTAACCACAGTTTGTCATTTCATCTGAATCAGAACAGATTGTGGTTAATCTTCACTGTAGTTTAAACCAGTGGTTCTTAACGTGGGTGATAATGCCCCCCAGGGGGTGATTTCATTTTTCAGGGGGGCGATAGAACGAAAAGGGGCGGTGTGGGGGCGCTGGAGCAGAAGGGGGCGGTAGGGGGGCCCTGGAGCAAGCCAAACCTGTTAAGATGGCTGCAGCCTTTTTACAGTGTGCATGAATATATATTTTCCTCCAATCTTAATTTAGTTTCAGAGTTTTCATCTTGAAATTTTTAGTTCCTGCATTGTGGTTTGTTTTTATGCCCTTTTTATATTTCTTTTTGCATCTTAAAATTCGATTGCAACTAAATCATTAAATGTTTTTGGGGGCATTTCATTTTCTTGGAATTGAATTTTGTTTTCAGGGGTCATTGGATTTAAGTGTAATAAATAAATAAATAAATAAATAAATAAATAAATAAATAAATAAATAAATAAATAAATAAATAAATAAATAAATAAATAAATAAATAAATAAATAAATAAATAAATAAGAAAAATATCATCACCATGGGGAGGGGGGCGGTGATAACTTCCTCAATGGCTCAAGGGGGCGTTTCTTTCAAAAAGGTTAAGAACCACTGGTTTAAACTATCAAGTTTTGGAACCCATCAAATGTTTTGGGCAGGAATTCCCATCCCCTGACCATTTGGTATACTAGCTGGACTTGGGTCAAAGCGTCTGGTGGTAACAGAGTGCGAATCCCATCTCAGTATCAAACAAATGTCAAACCTTGGCTTGTTTTCCTCATCATTCTTCCTAACTTTGGATCCCCAGATATTGTTGAGAGGTCTAATACTGCTCCCCCTTCAATAGTTTTACATTCTTCTTATTCTGTGAACACAGGTGGTGGCGGTGATTGCTAATTCACTTTTATTTTATAGCATGGTTAACCTCCATGATATTTTATTTTAGGGTAGAATAAACTTGTAAACACTCCTATCATTTGCTTCTTACTTCTGTGGGATGCCAACTTAACAGAAGGGATTCAGTGTATTCTCGAAGGCTTTCACAGCCCAAATCCGATGGTTGTTGTAGGTTTTTCAGGCTGTTTGGCCGTGTTCTGAAGGTTTTTCTTCCTAATGTTTTGCCAGTCTCTGTGGCTGGCATCTTCAGAGGACACAAGTTAGAACTCTGTCTGTGTTCTGGTGTAGTGTGTGGGATAGACAGAGTTCTAACTCCAGTCCTCCGAAGATGCCGGCCACAGAGACTGGGAAAACATTGGGAAGAAAAACCTTCAGAACACGGCCAAACAGCCCGAAGAACCTACAACAACCACAGGAGGGATACAAGTTCTTGGAAGCATTTTAGGGCATCTCAGAATCCTCAGCTGATTGTGTTGCGTAGTAATAGGAAAATAAATGGTTCATTTTATGCCAAGTGACCTACCTTTCCCTGTGGAATCATCAGGGAAAAAAACATCAGCCAGCAGAAAGATGAACAGTCATAGCTTGGAAAGGCAGTGGGGGCAGCACTCTGGCAACAAATGATACGTTCCAAGAGGATTGTTCATGCTGATGTTCTGTTTTGTGTCTATAAAAGGAGGAAGGACAATGATCTGACCTTGTCTATTGTTTCTGTGGCTGTTTTCCATCTCACAGTTTTGCTTTCTCATTCCTTATATTTGGAAAGATAAATGACCTAGACTGGATACAATGTCCCCCATGCATATGGGATTACAATGAGATTTACCAGCCCAAGTCTTGTTTCAATTGCTTAGAGTTTTATTCCCAATTGTGTGGTGGTGTTTCAGTCTAGTTGCAAACCTACATTGTAATAGCTTCTGTTGGAACATTACATTAATGAACAAGAGCATGCATTGAACTTTGAAAGATGTGAAAAAGCAAGCAGCTCATATAAATCAGGTGGACTCACATTACTCTCCTCCCACCATATTCGCCAGGATTCAAAATGTGTATAGGAATGTGTATATCATGTGTGTGTGTGTCTTAGGCGAGAGAGACATTCCAGGACCTAGATCCCCCCCCAAAAAAAAAGGCAAAAAAAGTTTTGATTTTGCACTTGAATTTTTTTTGGCTTTTGCCAACTCTGTTTGATACTGTACATACGCAGTTCTGTAGAGTTTAAGAGGCTCATGGCTGAAATACACTCCTATCATGTCTGACCTTTTAGCAACCCTTTTGAGTGTTAAGTGTATTCATGCATGTTCAGAAACCTTAGTAAATATGGCCGCCAGGACTTAACATCAACCTGGGATCAGAACAGCACTGGCAAATCTAAACCACATAGTTGTGGGGTTTAGTAGTGAGGATAAAAGTTGTAAGTGAGCAAGTAAGGCGACTTTTCATTGTTTTAGGTAGTCTCCCTGTACCAACTGGGAAGGATCCAACATTATAAGTAGGTGCCAGTAAGGATGTGTTGTCTTCATATGACTCAGTTTCATACCAAGAGTAAAACTACATGCTATTTTAAAGATGTACTTAGCAGCTGTATCTTTGTTTCCTTGCACTGTTTTTATGTGCCATCAAGTTGCTTCCAGTGTAAGGCAACCCTATAAATTAGTGACCTTCCAAAGATTCTATAATCAACAGAAGCTCTTTTATTGAATCACTCCATCTCACCGTGTTCAGTCTTATGCTCCTCTCATCTTAATCGTGCTCAAAAATAAATGCCAGGGGAATATGATCTGTACTGTACTGTAGTGGGATGTGCCATGGGCAAGAGTGATATTTAACACTCTGCCACCTATTGTGGCCCCAGTTGCAGTCTGCATAGTCTCTACATCTGCAGTTTTCATTGTTTTTTAAAAAAGAGGACTAATTAATTTTATTACTTTTTAGAAAGACGTTACAATGGCAGGTGTGGGCAGGGCTTATCTGGTGTGGGACCTCAGTAGGAAGCCAAAGGGTTCATCTTTCCACACTAAATTCCCAATCTGGATTGAGTTTCCGGGCACTCATGGCTAAATAAGGGGGAAGAAAAGATGTAGCTGTTGGCGCCATCTTTTTTAAATAAATAGATAAATAAATTTATTTATTGTCATTGTAAGTATATACATAGTATACACATAAAACAAAATTCACACAGACACCCAGAGACCAGACCCACATGCACACACATAAAAAATCCCCAAACACTCCCCACCCACTAAAAATCCCCAAACACTCCCCACCCACTAAAAGCCCCAAACACTCCCCACCCATCTTTAAAGCAACATACTGTCTGGCTCTCAGTAAGAATGGAAAACAGATGACCATGCAAAGGAAGGAAATGGTCATATGTGTATATTGTTATTTAAAAGTGCTTCAGATAGTTTTGGGCCAAAATTAAACATACTGGACAATGTGAAGGGAACTTACAGACACTTGGATCATTGCACACAATGCAGGTTCTGGTGCAGTTGAAAGTGCTGTCAATGCACCCTTGTTTAAACTGCACCAGTGCTTCAGTTGCCTGCCAGCCAGTGTTGGGAGAGACTACCCAGCTACTGATAGCACCGTGGTTGGCTTGTGGCAAAAGCAGAGCTGCTGGGGCTGCATTTGAGGCACTGGTAGGAGGTTTCTATATTGGCAGTATTTACTTTTGGTTAGAATCAGCCATGTGACCCCAGGAACCCATGTGATTTAAATATCCATGTAACCAATGCACTTTGGGAGTCTCCCCCTAGGGAGAGGTTTTGTACTAGCAGTTGTGCTGCAAAGTCAATGATGAGATCTTCAGTAGAAGGTCTTTAAAAAGCTTAGGCTTCAGACATTGGAAGGCTGCCTGCATTTCCAGGATCCCTGTGCACTCTTCAAGTTAAAATGTTAAATTTTATGAAATTTTGCCAGAATTAGTTACTGCGTGCCCTGATGGGAAGCAGCTGCTTTGTGTGAGATGCATTATAACGTCCAGTGAACTCTAATTTGATTGCATGAAAAGCCTTAACTGTTGGCTGTGTAAAGAGCTACTCCACCCCCATTCAGGAAAACACACAAGTCATTTTTTTTCCTAAGTCAGACAAAGATTTATTTAATTAAGACTCAGACAAATGCCATGTGTAATCCTTTTCTCTTCCTTAAGGGAGGTGCATTTTTCAATCAACAGCATGGTTTGTGATCAGCCAAAACTGAGCAGTTTAAAATATTGCTGCCTTCATTAGAAGCGATTTTAAGCTGTTAATTGTGTAGAAGAGAGAGTTTTGGCAGGTGTAGCTTATCAATGCAAGCCACACATGCCAAATTTTCCTCTTCTACAAGTCTGCTGAAGGTGCAGGGAACCGTTCCTCTTTTGCATCATAGCATTGTTGAACATTATAGTTTGATAAGTGCATAACAATATTTCAGCGAGAATTATATAACAATTCTGTTCTTATTTAACATTTTACCTTTAAATCCTTTGTAGTGACTCTTAGCCATAAGGATGCACTGGAATAATGTGAAGGATGAAATGAAATTTTTAATACATTCTTCTTCTTTCTTCTTACCTCAGCCTTTGTATTCTATGCCAGAGAGTGCACAGTTTATGAAAAAAAACAAGAACTACAGCAGTGGTAGTAGTTGTGAAAGCAGCAGTGAAATTTCTGAATGGGAGGAAGATGCTGAGAGAGAAGATGAAAATGTGAAGAAAGAGAAAAATGTTTCATTTGATCTAGAAGATGAGAAATTGATAGAGCGATCCAGTAAGTTAAATTAATACAAATGTCATGTATGTGCACATTTAAAAAAGATTTTTAAAAGATTTAATTTTACATTTTAAAAAGATTTTAAAATGATCCTGTAACTGGTGAACTTTCAGCTAGGTAGATTTTTAGATCTAAAATATGAATTATGCTAAACTATCTTTACAGTAGTTTTTTTTTAAATTTGTGTACTGTATTGGTGTTTATATGTGAAGGGTATGGGACTCTACTTGTATAATACTAATGCGTCCTCCATATTATGAAACATGTCTTAAAATATACCATCAAAGCCACTAGGGGTGATATTTTATTCCTTTTGGACTGAAACTCCTAGAATTTGTTAAGGAATCTCCCTAGGCAGAAATCTGGACACTGCAGCCAAAAAATAGTAGCTTAAAAAGGAGTTTTCCTCATTTCTATGTGTCCCTTTATCACTAGTAGACTGGCCTTTCAAGAAGGAGAAGGAAGCTGCTGCCAGTGGTGCCTGAGAGTACTGCAAGAGTTCTTGGAAATTTCAAGGGAGTAAGGGACATGTAATCTCAGTGCCTATTATGATCTATAGACGGAGCTTCGCAAAGAACTACCCATCCTATCCTGGTGAATTTTGGGAGTTTCTCAAAATAAATGAAAGTGTGATGTGTATCAGGTGCGGTAGAACAGTCTAGCCAAGGGATCGGGAATTTTGGCTGTCCAGATGTTTGGGATTAGAACTCCATGAATTGTAGACCAAGGTGTCTGCAGGATCAATGGCTTCTCACTAGAGATGAGGGTATTCATATTCGTATACGAATATCCCTGCACACGTAGAAATAACGAGGGTTATTTCTCATGATTTCGCCACTGACGCGAGTTTGTCAGACTTTCCTATCGCGCCGTTGTCTGCAATCGATTACCCAGTCCTGCCAGGAGGCGGGATGACAAGCCTCTGTGCTAGGTTGGAGAGTGGCTAATCCACTGCAGAGAACAGCACGATAGGAAGCCGCCGTGGTGCCAGCAGCAGCGGCGAAATCGTGAGTGGATAGTCTGGCCCCATGGGGCTGGACCCTCGTTATTTCCACCTATGCAGGAATATTCGTATTGATATACGAATACCTCCATCTCTACTTCTCACCTCTGGTCTAGGAGTTATTGTTCTGATCTTTTCCATTGTTTCTTTGGAGGGGAAAAATATTATCTCTTTCCTTTCCAATTTTAGAGAAACATTGAAACAATCAACTATTAAACATTTAGAAGCTCTTGGTGGTGGTTGGTGGTTGGGTATGAATACAAAGAAATAAAATCGCAGTAATTAAAAACAAATCTGAAGACGGTAGTTAAACCAAGTTGCTGAAACAGTGAAGTCTTCCATCCTTGGCAGCAAAACCCTGATCAAGGTGGATCCAAATTTACTTCCCAGAGAAGATATCTCCACACTCTACGTGACAAAAAGAAAAGATCCTACTGTATATTCCTACCAACCATTTCTTAGAAAGTGCAATGGGACATTGTGAAGGAACTCACCACTGGGCAGATGTGTAGAGTTGATCTTTAAGTCTCTTTCTCCTAACTAAGCTATTTTAAAAGTAGAAAACCAGCATTTTGAATCATATCCATTAGAAAAAAACACATGGTAGTTAGTGGTGGTATGAACAATGGAGTAATCCTGCCTCCACCCCCACACTGGCCATTGTTCAAAACTCTTCAGGCTGCATTCTGTATCAGCTGAATTTTCCAAAGAATTGTCGAAAGTGAACTCTCATACAGTATATTAAAGCAATCCACTAACATGGGAGTGTGTGATTATGTCTGACTCTGTTTGTGCTCCCAAGAAATAGGTGTGGCTGCTACACCAGCTTAAGCTGAGCACATGCGCTAGCTGTTTGGGAGTATAATTGTGTCCTGCCACAGCCATTCTTTTTAGCATAGTATGAAAAAATGCTTTCGTAATGTAGCTTTATGCTCCGTTTACTGCTGGCAGAGCTGAAGGCCAATCTCATATTTGCTTCTTAGTGTACAGATAAAGCTTCATGAGTTCTTCTGCATTTAAGTTGCATTCCATGTTAACTGTTTTGTAAAAAGCCTGATCTGTGTATTAAATATTTTGAAAGAGCAGTCCTGATACAGTCCTGGTGAGTCAGTACTGCTTCTGGATGCCCATGGGTGGTTTGTCTGTCTTACCACTCTACAGTCTTCCTAGATATGGAATACCTAGAATTTTTGTACACTTGCCATATTTTGAAGTGATATACTCTCTTGAAGACTGTATTTTGCATCTTTGCTAAATGGTTGAAGGGAGCTATAACAGAATGAAATAATGTCACAGCCTTTTACTACTTCGAAATCAACTGTCATTCTGATGGGAAAGGATGTGGAGGTTCCCGTGCATTGCAGGGGACTGGTGTGCATATGTGTGTGCATTTGCAGTGGAGGTGCATGTACTGTGTAGATCTGTTTGAGTGGAGACTGATGCTTACTGAGCAACAGTGCCCCCAGCAGCATTTTACTTTCCCCCATAGGAATAGTGAGTTAGGAGAAAGTAAAGATTTATACTCAAGATACACACCGAGATAGGGATAAGTTTTAGTATGTCTCCTGAAGGTTTGGGTCTTCCTAATCTTGTGCCCTTCCCGTTTTTTAAAGCAATTTGGCATCATTTTTTAAACTCCTAGCAGCTATCATCCTATCAATCTTTTTGGGGTTGCGGATTGGCTGAGCCTCTGTGGAAGGTGGGGCACCCCCCTGTACACACACTCTCTCTCCCTCTCAGGTGTATGTGGTGGGGGCGCGCACGTGTGCCCACCAGCACTGGTGTGAGTGCTCTCCCACCCCTTCATGCATGCACAGGAACGCCTGCCTGGGCACTCACCCACCCCTTCACTCGGGCACATGCATGAAGGGGGGGAGCGCTTATGCCGGTGCTGGCATGCGTGCGCGTGTGCAAAACAGCTGTGGGGAGGGGAGTGTATGCAGGGGGACAGGAGGTCTGTCTCCGCGGCCCAGTCCGGCTCAGGACATGGATCGGCACCGGGGGTTGATAACCTCTGATGTAGATTATGGATACTTTAACCCTTTGTCTCTGCCAATAGGCTCCCAGTTCAGATCAGACCTTTCTGTCGATGTCTGCAGTTTATAATTCCAAGAAGTAATCTATGAAAGCCAGTTGCTGGGCAATGTAAATTAAGACACAAAAGCCTCCTGATCAGAATTGTAGTGGGGGACAAAGGTTTAAAGCCCCTTTCTTCCTGCATTACAGTCTTACTCCAGATAGCAGGAAGTAGACTCGTCCACAAAAGCTCACATTGAAATATAGCAGCAAGTTTTTAAAGTGTCACAACACTTTTGTCTCCTCTTCCTCCTCCTCCTCCTCCTCCTTCTTGTTGTTATCTTTATTGTTGTTGTCATTGTTGTTATTATTTGGCCAGATATGCTAGCACAGATGAACATGGCTACCTCTTCTAAAACTCCAGATAGGTTTCTCTTCGCTTGCTGTTAAGTAGAAAAGCACCTTAAAAAAGAGATTCTGTTTCTAGCTTCCAAAGTAATGTCCAACATGACTTGAGCTGGTGAAGTAATTCCAGCGTGGAGTTGAAGGAATGAGAAGGAACTCAAGTAGAATATGGTTTTGCAGGGAGAATGAAAATCTGTAGGAAGTTTGATGGCATTTAAGAAAAAAGAGATACAGTAGAGCCTTTTGTTTTACCGCATTGTATTCTTTCACAGGCAGAACACACTGGAAGCGGCCTCTTAAAAAAGTCCCCTCTTATGCATCTACCACATCATCTGCAGGTCCTATCAGGCGTTCTGTAAGCTGCCCTCGATCTATTTCAGCCTTGTCCATGCAAATGCAGGCCACTGAAAACCGTCCATTCTCCGCCAAGTCAGGGGTGCATCATCTGCGACAGTCCTCTATGAATAGGTCACACTCTTTAAACAGAGGGTCATCTGCAGTCAAGGTATCTCACACTGCCAACCTGGGTACTGTACACTCTTCTGTGGTAAGTGAATGAATTGCACTGTGATTGCACAAAAATGATACCTGTTTTGTTAAGTAAAACTTTTCTGTAAAGGTTGGAAATCTTTGGTAAGATAATGCTCTTCTCATATTATTCAAGCCTAAAGCTTCTAATTTTGCAACCAAAAATTCACAGGTCACCAACTCTACTGATATTAAAATGGGTAAGTGTAACTAAGGATTTTGTATTCGCGAAGGCTTTCATGGCCGGGATCTAATGGTTGTTGTGGGTTTTTTGGGCTCTTTGGCCATGTTCTGAAGGTTGTTCTTCCTAACGTTTCGCCAGTCTCTGTGGCCGGCCACAGAGACATATATCGTCAAGCGAGGCACCACTGTACATGACATCAGTAAATAGCTACTGAGGGCAGCTAAAGCCATAGTAAAACAAAATAACATTAAAGATTAAAGCCATTCAAAGGTGTCTTTTGTATAGGATGTATACAAAAAGCTGAATAAAGTTTTTGTATACATGCACATGCCCTGGTCATTCTAGGTTACTATAGGGTTGGGCTATAGTACCTTTTAAAAAACAGAGACCATTATCTGTGTGGAGCTAAAAACGTGTGCTTTTTAAAGTGAATATTTGGTGACTTTTTAATTATTTCTTGTCACCAGGCTTTGGGGGCATTTTATCTCTCTCCAGTACCCCAAAAGAACAGCTGGAGGAGTTTGTTTCATATACTGTATAGTATCAAGTTATTTGGAAAATAGTATTACCAAAAAAAATCATGATGTTTGTGGAACAGTGAAAATGTAAATATTTGGGAAAAAATACGGCATTGTGAGATAAAGAAGATTAACTGTTCAATTAAATATTTGTTCTGCAAATATTTAATTAAGCAGAAACTTGAGGGATGATCTTGAGTGCATTTACTGTACTTGAAATTAGGTTTCAGTGAGAAAAGTTCAGTTTAGGATGATTATAGAAATATAAGTAGCCTAATCAACACTCTGGAGCTGCAAACCTATGGGAATATATAAAGGTCAGTGAAATTGATGGTTTTTTCAAAATAATACGTTTTACTTCATTTTAGAACAGTATTACCATACCCTCATAAAATACGTTGTTAATGAAATCCTTGATTATACACTGTTTCATCAATGTCTTGTTTCAGCACATTTCTGTACTAATCATCTTAAAGGTACATGATGTTCTTTGAATATTTATACCCCAACCTCAGCAGGAAGATTTTTGTTGCAGTCCTGTCTCCAGTCAACTTGGAGTAAACCCCATTGCACTTACTAGACTTGCCACTGAGTGGACTGTTACAATAGTAAATCTCTCTTTTTAAGTTTAACAAGAGACAACATACAGACGACTTCCTAAATTTTTAACCAGCAAATACACAGCAAAGTATTGAGCAATGTGAACATGCCCTTTTTTGAAGCTTCCTTGTTCTTACGAAATATGTGTGCCTATTAATCCACGCAGAAGAAGCTCCAGAAAGACCTCCAGAATAGTTGAAAAAGGGACTAAAAAAGAAGGAATACTTCTGGATTTAGCTTGTACACAGTGGGTCTTTTATTGAATCCAGACAAGCAATGAAATTTGAGATCCATCAAATTCAGTAGCACATCACTAACACCGAGATGTTGTCTGTGTATATATTTTTATTTATTAAATTTGCAACCTTCCTTTTCGCCTAATGTAAAAGATCAAAAACAAAGCTTTAGGAGTAAGGAGAGAGCACCAGCATGCAGCCAGTCAAAGCACACATATGTGTTGTGTGCTGTCAAGTTGCTTCTGACTTATTGTGGACCTAGTAGGATTTCCAAAATAAGTGAGAGATTTAAGAAATTGTTTTTAATGCTGACATCCTCCAATGAGTTTCCATGGCTGACTGGGAATTTGAACCTAGGTCTCTATCCACTACACTACACAGCTTCTCAGTAATCACTAACCACACATACCCCAGTGAAAATCCAGTTCAGGTGCCAAAGCCCTCTCTTAATAAAAAGACCTTTGCATGCAGGAGAAAAGAAAAAGAAGAGGCAGTCTAGCCTTCTTCCGTAAGGCATTCAAGAACTTGGGATTGGTCAGCAAGGAAGCCCTGTATGTATGTTGATGGTTTATCCTTCCACTGTCTTCTTTTGTTTTAAAGAAAAGGAATTGCAAAGGAAATCTTTATCCATTATACATAGAAGGTGATGCGAAAGTAACGTCTCTCACCTACCTACCAAGTGCCATTTGTTGTACTTTGGCAGGTTGATATGCAGCAGAGAACAAAAGAACAAGAGGAATTGCTCACAAGAGAGACTCTTGTCATTTTCAATGACATGAAGATCCGATTTCCAGGGAAAACGAATGAAGAAGCAGAATTAATAATTGAAGATGTAAGTACTGCAGAAGGGAAATATATTTAAATGCAGGTGGGGTGGGAGTGATACTTGGGAGTAAGTTCATAGGTTCCGCTCCCCTTGGTTGACATGCAGCAGCTGACATTCTCTGTAATCCACCTCATCACCATCCCTATCAAATCTCACAGAAATTAGGGACATGTAATAAATTTAAGCATTTTTATTCTTTTCTGCAACGCAAACGATGCATTTTGAATAAAATAAGATAGCCTTTATTCATGTGCTTAGCATAAGAATGGTGTGACATGAAAGGAACTATAGATGGGAAAAGGATTAGGGAATAAAAGAAATGCTGGCATACATACTTCAGTTTAAATAGTACTTTGCTTAATGATTATCTGGAGTGGAAACAGTTCAGGCCCAGGAGAAGCCTGATAAGGCTGTTCTTATCAAGAGAGGTGAAGGAATGAGTGCCCATGGTTCCCATCTCCTTCTACAGCAGCCTGATAGAATTCTTGTCATATGATTCCAAAGCAAACTTTGTTCCAATTCTGCAGGTAGTAATTTGTGGATTTAGTTTTCCTCCTTCATTCCATTTTTTTTCTCTTTCTGAAATGGGCTTTGGAGTTGGGAGAAGATTTCCTGTGGGACAAATAAATTTCATGTGGTTTAGTTAAGCCATAATGGAATTCTTTCAGAGGGAACATTATTAGTCTGTTAACATGGTTTACAGGCAGAAGGCTGTAGGTTCAATTCATAATGTCTCATAGTTAAATTTTAAAACATGGATCAAGGAGCTGATCATTGGAAAGACTATGTTCTGTCCGATGTCCCGGGCAGTCCCTGATAATCAGACAGTTTTGGGCTAGATGGTTGAACATCATGGCCTGATGCAAAGTATCTTCTTGTGCTGATTCTTAGCAGCATTGAATTGTAGAAATGACAGGCGTCCCAAAGCATGTAGTTCAACCCCTGACCATGCAGTAATTCATAGTTAAGCATTCTTGGTAGATGGACATCCAACCTCTGCCTAGAAACTTCCAATAAAGGAAAGTTCACCACTTTCTGTGATATGCTCTTCCACTATTGATCAGGAAATTCTTCCTACTCTCTCCTTTATTATACTTTAAATCTATTGGTTGGGGTCTATCTCTCTGGAACTGCATCAAACAAGGTTATGTTATTTCCCATGTGTCAGTCCTTCAGATAAAAGAACTTGCATAGGGATCATTCTCTGAGCACCCCTTCTGCAGTGGAATTACTCTCTCCATGTGAAACGTGGAGCTGTAGATGGTATAGACAGCCTTCTCCTTGAACAATGGCTCTTGGTGATCCAGTGGCGTTAAAAGATTACTTCATACAAACAGTTTATGTGGGGAATGTAAAACAGGTTGGGTAGGTTGTGGTGACCCAGATGTTGAATTGCACTCCCGTCATCCCTAGCCAGGGGTGAGGAATAGTGGGCATACAGGGACTTCTGGATTCTGGAGGCACAAATTGCCAGCCACTACTATGCACTGATGAGTCCCAGTGGATTTATTACTCTTTAATATGCTACATAATCTTTATGTTGTTTGCTACACTACAGTACCTTGATCTGGCTGTTCTCTGGGGAAGTTTCCAGTGGCAATTTTCTAGAAAGCTTGGGACCTGACCTTCTTGACCTACTGCCAGAATGTTCTCACCCACTAAATAGTAATTGCTTTGCTGTTCAGACGCAGAAAAGACCGAGAAGCATGTCAGCATTGCCGTGATGGGGCGGTATATAAATGTTAGAAATAAATAAATACATTTAGTATTTTGGGGTCATGGAACAATTATGGGCTAGTTTGCTGACAGGTAATAAACTAAATTGTTTTTGATGTTCAGTAACCACTCCCATGTGTTTGTTGTAAGCCTCCCAGAGACCTTTGGGTAGTGTGGGCGGCATATAAGTTAAATAAATAAATAAAACTAAGTAAAGGGCCACTCTATAATTGCTATATAATGTAGTATTTCTACCGTGGGAACATTATTAGAGTTGCTTGGCAGATATTAGCACGTGGGAGGAAAATAATATTTAAAAATCCCTTTTGTATTTGTGGCCTGAGGCATTTAAATCATTTAAAGTAAATTAAACATTGAATTAAAACAGTAATTTAAACAATCGCTTCCCTTCATCATTTGTGTAGCTTATCTTTGAATCATAATTGTTTTCCTTCAGCATGTTACTTTTTCAGGACATACTTGCGCCATCTGGTGGAATAGTTCAGAACAGTATTAAATTGATCTGCAGTTTCCATATTGTAGAGTAATTTTCTATATTTTAAGTACCTTGAATTCACAGATTTTAACTATACAGTATTTTTAAACAGAAAGCATTAAGAAGTTTGTCATTTGTTTTTATTTTCAGGTAGTTTTTATGCATGCAGAGTGCAGGGTGTATTTTCCTTCCACCTCCCCTGCATGGCGAATGGTGATGAAGCTTGTTAAGAGTTAGAAACCAGTCTCAGTGTACTGGTGTATATGGTAGTAAGTCTGCTTACTATAAGCATGGCACCATTATCACTAATCCTCTTTGCTTTTATACAGATCATGGATAATTGGAAATACCACAAATCAAAAGTGGCCTCTTATTGGTTAATAAAACTAGACTCTGTTAAACAGCGAAAGGTGAGTTGCATAAGCTTTCTCTAGTCATTTGTTAGCCATTAATAAGTATACAGTGGTGCCTCGCATAGCGACGTTAATCCACGCAGCAAAAATCACTGCTAAGCGATTTCGTCGCTATGCGATTTTAAAAAGCCCATAGAAACGCATTAAAACCTGTTTAATGCATTCCTATGGGCAAAAAAATTACCTTAAAGCGAAGATCCTCCATGCATCGGCCATTTTCACTGCCTCTTAAGCGAGGAATCCATGCAAAAACACAGTGGGCGGCCATTTTTTTACCCGGCGGCCATTTTGGAACCGCTGATCAGCTGTTAAAAAATCTTCGTTTTGCGTTGATTGGTAAGCGAAACAGGGAACCGATCATCGCAAGGCGAAAAAAACGCATAGGAAACATCGCAATGTGATCGCTTTTGCGATCGCAAAATCTTCATCGCTATGTGGTTTCGTCGTTAAACGGAGCCCCGTGAAGCAAGGCACCACTGTACTTGGATTAGCATTCGTAACTACATTTGTCAGCTCCTTTTAAATGTTCTTCCCTATGATAAACTTTTTAGATTGTTCTCTGTGATTATTTCTTGATTAATATGGTCTCTGTGATGGTTTTATCCTGGTCTCATCCTGGTTTGTTGTCACTAATGAAACTAATTAAAAATTTAAACAGTTCAGTAAATTTGAGCATCATAAGCTTTTAGTCTCCTACTGTTTTCCAGGAGATGATAGCATTCTTTGTAAAACATCTAGCAGGCACAAGTCAGGAGTAGAAGAATGAGTTACATGAACTCTGTTTGTCAAATTGGAATCCATGGTTCTTTCTTGTAGTCTTTATGACTTATGGTACAGGTCTTTTGGCTAAGCAGGGGTACACCTGGAAATTTCTAGAGCAAGGTAGCTTTGGGAAGCTCACCCCCACACCACCATTGCACCTGCTCCAATGCCCATGAGTGATTATCCTTCTACTGTTTTGCATCTACCACGCGAGCAACAGCATTTGTTCTCTCTCCTCACCCCTTTTGTTTGGATGACTAGTTTGTTTTGTAGCTTACTGTAGTTTATTAAATAGTATTTTTTACCAGAAACGCCTGGGTTCTACCCAAAATTTTGTAGCTACAACTGCGCTGTTTAAGAAGTGCACTGACTGTGGGGAAGCACTGCCCCCTTTGATGGGCATTCAAAATGTTTTTTGGGGGTTGGGAGAGATCCACCTAGCCCTTCTCTGCACTGGTTTTAAGAGTCTCATTAAGAGGAGATTCAAAAGATAAGAATCTCATCTTCACCTGTTTCTTTGGGAGCAGTTGTTGAAATCTGCTAATTTAGTGGCACTACAAGTGTTCACCAAATATAAAGGTAAAGGTAAAGGTTCCCCTTGACAATTTTTGTCCAGTCGTGTTCGACTCTAGGGGGTGGTGTTCATCCCCGTTTCCAAGCCATAGAGCCAGCGTTTTGTCCGAAGACAATCTTCCGTGGTCACATGGCCAATGCGACTTAGACATGGAACGCTGTTGCCTTCTCACCTAGGTGGGATCTACTTGCATTTGCATGCTTTCGAACCGCTAGGTTGGCGGGAGCTGGGACAAGCGACGGGAGCTCACTCCATCGCATGGATTCGATCTTACGACTGCTTGGTCTTCTGACCCTGCAGCACAGGCTTCTGCGGTTTAGCCCGCAGCGCCACCACGTCCCATGCGCCACCACGACACCAAATATATAGCCATCAATATCGATCGATCGATCGATCGATCGATCGATCGATCGATCGATCGATCGATCGATCGATCTATCTATCTATCTATCTATCTATCTATCTATCTGTCTGTCTGTCTGTCTGTCTGTCTGTCTGTCTGTCTGTCTGTCTGTCTGTCTGTCTGTCTGTCTGTCTGTCTGTCTGTCTGTCTGTCTGTCTATCTGTCTATCTGTCTATCTACACACACACACACACAGAGCTAGCTCACTGTTGTATCAGGAATGGATATGTTTCTTTATATGGTCATTTGGCTTCTTGCAGCACACATTCATTCCTGTCTTAAACCCAAGTCTATGTATCAGCTTTACTTGCTGAAAGGTTAGTATATCAGTGAGGTGTCTCAGCTTCATCCAAGTACAGAGATTCAGTTTATTAAGACTTGCATAGATTTTGTGGCTCCCAGGCCTTTCTTCCAATGGAGGGACGAATATGTTGGCAAACATGATTCACGAGGCGCTCACAGATCCATCCTCCTGCACCAGAATGTTGTTGTTGTTTCATCTTACACTTTCCTTTAGTGCTAAAGCACTCTCTGGGCTTTACACCATAATTATGCAAATCACACTTTGTCCCCTAACAAGCTGGATACTCCTTTTACCAACCTTGGAAGGATGGCGGGCTGAGTCAATCTTAGCTGGCTACCTGGATTTGTTGGGGTGAACTCAGGTTGTAAGCAGAGGCTTGACTGTAGTGTTGCATTTTAAGAACTACACCACATATTCCAATGGCTGGTGGACTTTCTGTTAACCATGACAGCTGTACCACTGTTTGCCAGTAGACAACAGCATTTGTTCATAAAATGTTTTGACCTAAATGTAGGCAGTGTGCAAAATGATGTACATATTGATGGAAATGTGGTGCAGTCATTTGTGGTGGACCCCTCTGCACAAGACATCTGAGGTTTCTTTTGCAGTTAGCATAGCCATTGATACTGATGATGATGGATGCTTCCTTAGCAGAATGAGAAATACATTGTTGTGGCCTCACAATCCATGGAAAAGGGTTCTAGAGACCCTGTCGTTTTCATATGGATGTCCTCAGACTTCTTGCTGTCCACAAAGCTCTCCACACGTTCAAGTTTTTCATCCATGGAAGGGTAATCCAGGTAACTACCATGGATACAACCATCATGTATTGTTTCTTGGGTGGATAATCTTGGCTGACTTTGGGACCAAATCACCACCCCACCCCCTGCAGCATCACACACTGGGCAGTATTTTTTCCCCCAAAAAATAAAAAAATAAAATAAAGAAGTAGTGCCAGCATTTTTTGTTTTGCATTTTACTACAGTGGTGCCTTGACTTATGAACTTAATCCGTAATGGAATGGTGTTTGTAAGACAAAACGTTTGTAAGTCAAAGCAGCATTTCCCATAGGAATGCATTGAAACCTGATTAATCCGTTTTGGCTGTTTTTTGTTCTTATGTCAAGATACGGTTTGTAAGTCAAAGCATTCGTTCCCATAGGAACGAATGCAAAACCCGTTAATCCGTCCTCTACCACTAGGGGGAGAATTTTTTTTAACCTAAGTTGATTTAGGTTTAAAAACGGTCAGGAAAAGAGGGAGACAGAGAGAGAGAAGACAATGGGGGAGGGAGAGAGTTTGGAGTCTAAAACATATCCTAAACCAACACATTTTAAACCCACACATTTTACACCAAGCCAGCACAGACCCTTGCAAAAACTTTTCTGATTTGCAAGGGAAGCATGCAGGAACCATTGCAAAAGCACAGAAAACAAACGGAGCAGATTAGAAATGCAAAGAGAATGAAGCAAAAAAGCAAGGGAAGCATGCATGAACCATTGCAAAAACAAACGGAGCACATCAGAAATGCAAAGAGAACCAAACAAAAAGCATGCAAGACACATTGAAAACGGGGAGAACCCCCCCCAAACAACCAAGCCCCCCAAGACCCGTTGGAAATGGGGGGGACCAAAAAAAACAAATTCCCCAAGACCCATCAGAAATGGGAAAAAGCACTCCAAAAAGGAACCAACCCCCATTGGAAATGGGGGGGAACCTTAAAAACAAGCACCCTGACCCCCCAAGACCCATCACAGCACGGAAACATAAGCCCCCCCCAGCCAAAAATCACACTGCAAAAATACCCATAACAGTTTTTAAAAAGTATAAAGCAGCACTTTATCTTAGCAGGCAGCCTTATCGGATTGCACACACTCTAACTGCTGGGGCGAAAGAGCTACAAAGAAGCAGCCTCATTGCCACCTACAGTTAGCTTTTTGAATTTCCCGCCCTTTCCCCCTGCCTTTTTTCTGTTCGTAAATCAAAGCTCCTTTCGCAAGTCAAAGTAAAATTTTGTGAATGGAGCTGTTTGTAACTCAAAATGTTCGTAGGTCAAGGCATTTGTAAGTCAAGGCACCACTGTATTTTGGATGGATGGGGAGTCTTAATGTGACCCCCAACACTCCTTGAATAATAATAATAAATTCCTACAGACCTTCAGAAACACAAATAGGGATACTTTTACGATAATTTTCTCCTTTATTTTTTATTTTTCTCTTGGATGATCTTAGTTGCTGGAAAAAATATCTGGGTGGGCAACATGCACATCCTAATGTAACTTCATTAGGATGTGCATGTTGCCCACACGGATAAATGAATAGGGAGATACGTATCACCCTATGCTCCTTCAACCAGCACATCAGTTGTGAAAATGGTGCTTATAGAGACACATCCATTTTGGTGGTCACTCATATAGCCAGGAATGGCAATACTCTGATGGATTCACTGACCTCCAACCTCCTAGTGTTCCACAACTGGGGAGCTCTGAATAGTCTGTTTTCTGTTGAGTGTTAGATATGTCCTGATGTAGGTGTGTTTGTATTGGCTACTAGAAACAAGAAACGCTGCCTCTTCTGCAACAGGGTCGGGGTAAGTCACCTGTCCCCAGGGCATCTGTTTCTCCATTCCTGATCAGAACACCTTCTTTACCTGTTCCTAGTCACCAAGCTTCACTAGTGCAGTAACAATGCAATACTGAAAATGGCATAGTGGTAACAACTACTGTATGTCAGCAAGATGCACTAGTGAATTATGTGCGTTTAGTATGGACTCCTGCTATTAGGTCTAGATAGTCCAAAAGCCAGGTATCTGTTTTTCTCTGAAATATAGTTTTTCAATAAACATTAGCCGAGATATTGCACTACCTGCATTTTTTTCAAGTCCATATGCTCAAATGGAGGTCCCTTTATGCATGTCAGATATTTGGAGGGTACTGACCTTTTGAATTAATTGAATTTTTTCACTTTACCAGTCCTGGTCCATAGCTTTTTTTTCTGTGTTGAACCTAAGGGCTCTTGTCTCCTCACAATGATTCACAAAAGAGATCATGATAGCTATCTTTCTAACTTATAGACATCCTTACTGTACTTGAAGGGCTCATCAGTCACTTTTCAAGGGCTGTATTCTGCCACAATCTTCTAAGGAATGTTTCTGGTGGCCATCTGTCATGCTGCTACCTGGTCTCAGCTGTCAACCTTCCTCTCTCACTGTTGACTATATGTTTGTGCTTGAGCTGCTGCATATTACAGTAGAGTAGTTTTGGCTTCACTTTTAGCTTGATGTCTCCTCCCCCCCCTCCGCAATTAAACTTACCATTCACCCCTATACTGTATACGAGCCACAGAAATCACCAAAGAGAAGAACAGCTTACTTACTTGTCATTGCACTTCTTTATGTGGCTACCTGTCTGAACTTACACAGCCAACCCTCTTCGTATCTTGTGTTGTCTTCCTGGTTTGCCTGTGCTGCAAAACATCCTCATAACTGCTGGATCTTCATTGGGATGTGTTGGAGCATTAGAGGGTGGCTCTGTGCGTTTATAAGAATCAGACATGTGAGGTTACAAATGGCTAATTGAATAACTATAGTTACAAGTAAGCAGCTGTTCTTTCCTGTCATGCTTAAACTAAGCTATAGTTACCACCTTTTCTTAGATAAGTATGTTAGTTTAAAACATACATATAATACAGATAGGAGGTGTGATATTCATGCCGGTCACATGCAGTGTCAGCTTCCTTGGGACTAAATTGGGCATTTACTGAAGCGTACTCCAGCAAGCAATTTATTACACTAAAGATGGACAGCAAATGAGTCAGAAGGCCAGCTTTCATCTTGGAAATAACCAGTTTTCATCTCTAACACAAACAGATTATATTTAGCTCAATCCTCAACTGTGCATCAGTTGAGAATACAGGCCATCATTGTATTTTAAAAGCTTGGGAAGCAGATTAAATCCCATCTCTATTAAGCATTCTGTTCTCGGATCCTGAGCTGGTTTCAGAATTCTTTGCTGGGACTAGAGGATGCATACATATTCTCTGTTTAACATTTCTTATTTATGATTATGTGAAAGGGTTACCTAGAAAGAGATGTGAAGACGGATAAGGAATATATTTGATTTTAACTCTACTTTCTCCCTATTGGCTGTGCTGGCAAAAGCTGATGGGAAAAGTCATCTAATACTATCTGGAAGATGACACACCTCCTACTATGATGTAAAAGAAATAATGTTAGTAAAACTCAGCTTCAGTCTTATATTTTGTTCCATATCCTCCCCCCCTCCACCAAAATGCACTGACTTTGCATAACAAAAATACAAGAAAATATTCTAGCAAAATACCAATTTTCTTTAAATTACCGTATTTGCCGGTGTATAAAGCGACTGGGTGTATAAGACCACCCCCCCAACATTCCCACTCAGAAAGTAGAGTTTGTTATATACTTGCTGTATAAGACTACCCCCTCTTCTGCATGTGTGATTCTGCTTTGGCTGCATCATGGGGAGAGTTCCTTTTGCCCCTTTTGGTTCCTTTTCTGAGAGAGCCAGGGTTTGCTGGAAGAAGGAACAGCAGAGAGGCGGCAGCCATTTTGAGAGGCAGCAGCCATGTGGTCGCATCTCAAAATGGCTGCCTCCTCTCTGCTGTCCCGACAGTCAGCTGTTCGGCGCTAGAGTCAGGCTGTTCCGAGGCTTGGAGCGGGGCTCTACTCACTGTTGCTACCAGGTAAGTGACTTCGCTGGGAGAGAGGGAGAGTTTGCTGGACATGCACCCGGCGTACAAGACGACCCCCCCACTTGGAGGCATGTTTTTCAGGGCCAAAAAGTCATCTTGTACGCCGTCAAATATGGTACATTTTTCAAAATACATCCTGTTGCTGGCTTTCTGCAAACACAAATCACAGGGTGACCCTCACGCAACTCCATCAAGCAGGTTAGGCTGAGACAGAGTCTACCCAAATGTGACCCAGTGAGCTGCAACGCCAAACGGGTTTGACTTGCGATTCCCCAGTCCTAGACCAGCACTCTAATCACAACATTGTGCTGGTTCTGCAGGTTAAAAGAACACAGAGATTCAGAAAACTATCTCATGGTGAGAAATGCACCACCAATAAGCATGAGGTCTTATAGAAGAAAAGAAAAGAAAAGAAAGGTAACTTCTTGTCTTACAGAATCACTGTCTAAAAACACATCCAATGTAGAGTAACAATAGGTTAGAAACATAAATTGCACTTTTTATAGTCTGCAGTTTACAGACTAGCACAACAGTGGATCATTCTTGCCAGGGTATTCTGAATGTTGTAATCCAAAAGAAAGTAACTTCTGCAACTCTGGTTAAGAACATATCCTCGATCTGGCTGCCTCATTTCTCCTTCCCTCCAAATTCATTTTCCAGTTCTCTTCCTTCGAAACACCCAGATTACTCTGGTACATGGCTGTTCTGTCAGGCCAGCCTTTCTTTTCCCTGAACGTGGGTTTTAGAAAAGAAATAGGCAGTCCGTCTGCTTTCTTCCATTGACAAATATAAGTGGTACTCTCGGCACAAAGTCTGGGCCAAGATGATATACTAGGTCATTATGAAGAAAAATGACACTTCTGGAAGGGCAGATGTCTTTTCTTTGGCTGCAAAGACAGGCTGACGACTCAGGGGGCTGCTATTACCTGAAGCTTTGGTGAGCTCACAATGTCCCTGGGCAGAAGCGCGCTTGCGATAGGCTTCTCCATGTGTTTAATCCAAACTTCTTTGACCAATCAGAGACATTTTAAAGGGTTCATTTTAACAAATGGCTTCACTTTTTGACATTGACGTTGTTGCTTAAGGGCTTCCAAATGTGGCATGTGAGTGCAGTGCTTAGCTTGATCTGAAACCCAGTGTTTTATGCAGGGCCATAGCAACTGTGGGAGAAAAAGAGCAGGTGAAAAGAGGAGCAGGTGGCAGTATATTCAGATATACTGAAGGCAATTTTTTAAGGGTTTCCCCCCTTAAGGAGCATATCCAGCAATTGCAAAGAGTCAAATACCCAGACATCATGGCTCCATTATTTGACAATGTGCATAAATAAAACAATCTGAATAAAGAGAATGATAATGTAGCTGCTTTTATTGGTAAGTGTTACGCATACTTGGATAAATGGCAGCTTTGTTTGATTAGTGTGTATTGGCAAAGAATAATACAGGGGCTATATTGCAGACTTGGATAGCTAGAAGAATGTTTTCACCTGGTCATGAAAGACAGAGTTTGCACATGGCAGTAGTTATGGGAGAAGACACCAGGGCTTAGAGATCGTACTCATTTTACCTCCAGAACTAACATGATGTTGTGATTATAGTGCTGCTCTAGGAGCCTCATGGTGCAGTGGTTATACTGCAGTAATGCAGCCAAAACTCTGCTCACGACCTGGGTTCAATCCGAGGTAGCTGGCTTGAGGTCCATTCAGCCTTCCATCTTTCTGAGGTCAGTAAATTAAATACCCAGTTTGCTAAGGGGACAATGTGTAGCTTGCACAATTAAATTGCAAACCTCCCAGAGAGTTCTTTAAGCTCTGTGGAGCATTATATAAGCATCATGTTTTGCTTTGCCTTGGTCTAGAACTGGGTAATCTCAGCTCAAATCTCTGTTTTGCCTTGCAGTTCACTGGGTGACTTTGGGGTAGGCTCTTTCTCAGCCTAACCTGCTTGAGAGGGTTACTGTGAGGGTGAAATGTGCATGGAGGAGGACTGTGTATGTCCTCTTGAGCTTCTTCAAGAAAAGGTAGGATTAGTCGCATAAAGGGGCAGTGTGGATTGTCCCCTCCCCTTACAGGCTTTCCCAGAACAAATACAGACGGATCATGTCCTTGTGTGGGCTTATTCATATTAAGAGTTAGGTGAGTGTGGAGGAGAACCACCCTCCTGAGGGTGATGTAAACTGATTTGGGGCATGGCTTTGGCTAGAATCTTCAATGTGCACCAAAGTTGTGTTATGTTCTGAAATTGTTTTTCCAGTTTTGAGAACAAAACATAATTTTTCTTGGTAAGCCTCTGAGAAACAGTAGTGATGCAAAATATCAGTGCACTGATGAGGAAGTAGCTTTTATCTGAATAAATGTTTTGCATATAAACCTACTTATGGTGTTCAGGCATTTATGCACCTGTCCTTCCCACCGTCTTGTTCAGTGTATGAAGTTCAGAAATATTCATGTTCTTCCCCCCTTTTTTCTTTTTCTTTTTCTTTTTCTTTTCTTTCTTTCTTTCTTTTTTTTTTTTTGCTTTATGCCTTCCTGAAGAATTCCTTCTCAAAATCAGTCATCAGTTTAACTCATACACAATTAGCCTTAAAGCCACAGAATGATCCCTGCAGCCTTTTCCTGCTTACGGTTTCACATTTTGATTTTGAGTGGAAACTGTTCATCCGGCATTTAGCCTATGCACTTCTAACCTTCATTTACAGAAGATTGGAACTGATAGGCTAATTGCAGCAAGAAGTGAGTCAGTGGCTTCTCCTCAACACTGAAATGAACTGAAATAAAGTAGCTACTAACCTAGGGCAGAGGGAATTGGTTTCATGTGAACAGCTTTAATTTCTTTTCCAAGGATCTGTATATCTCCCCAGGGCTGATTTCTGTGTCTGAGTGGCCACATGGCCCTTTAAAATGTCTGCCTCATGTCACCTAGTCACAGAAATGAGGTCTTCAGCTAGTACATTAACTGGGTTGTAAAACAACACAGCATGCACCAAAAAGATAGAAATATTCTGTGGTAGAATAGCTTTAGCTAGATCAAGATCAAGTTATGGCTTTTTTTTTTGAACACACAGAGAAAAAAAAATCCTATATGAATGCTGGTAGCCCTTTCCTGTACCGCACTTTCACACTTCTTTCCATGCTCCACTCCTCTTCTTAGCCAAACACAGTCTTAAATAAAAGCATTAAAAGACAATGGCATTGGTCTTCCTTTTATTTGAGATGTTTGTTTAGTCTTTCTTTCCTTCGGTGCTACAAATCAATGACTTGTTGTGTAATAAACGAAAGAAGCCTCTCCCAAAATGAGTCTCCTTGTGGGACTGTACATTTGTGAAGTAGTCAGAAGTCGAGAGAGACCTGTGAGTATATCGTGTGTGGCAGAATTAGCTTATAGTTAATCATCTAAAGTGGCTTGAACACTGTTTTAGATGGAAGGGCAGTGTAGAGGTTTTGAAAGTCAGTATGCATTGACAGTCTGTTAAAGAACCATTGAAGATGATGAATGCAGAAGAGCCAGCAACTAGGAATTGCAGCCTCTCCTTCAGCTGTTTTGAGCCTAACTTCCTCCTGCACTTCATTACATTTATATTCCACCTGTCTTCTAATGAGCTCAGAGAGGTGAATATGGCTTTGTTTTTCCCTGCTTTATCCTCCCAGCAACCCTGTGAGGTAGATCAGGCTGAGACAGGAGTGACTATCCAAAGCAGCACAGGGTTTTTCATGATGCAGTGGGGGGGACTTGAACCAGCATCTCAAGTCCCAGTTGAGCCCTCGAGCCACTACACCATAATCATATTTACTGAACAGTATACTGAACAGTGGTTCACTTGTTGCATAGTTCTTCTGTATGTCAAGCAGGATGCCTTCCTTTTTAAAAATTTAAAGCGCAGCATGTTAATTAATTTAGAGAATTGCTGAATTTTTCAATCACTTTTTCTAGTCAAAATCGGTATCTTACAAACTTAAAAACCTGCTGTGGATGAGGATGGAGAGTTGACCTTGTAACATGATAGAATTCTAACCAACTAGTATTGAGTTTAGCTGGCTTGGGCAGCAAACAAGAAGCAGGGGTTTGCCTCTGAGCATAATCTTGAAGAGAAAAACCGTACAATATGGGGGAAATTGACTCAGTGCTTGAAGAAAGGGTTTCTGGGAGAGCTTTAACAGGAAGAGTGTGTATCACAAAAGTTAGACCTGGTGCACAACTCAAGGAAAGTAAAGTTTAGTCAAGAAGTACTTTTCTTATGCTTAAAAACATTGTTTCCCTCAGCTGAGAAGAAGAATAAAATGTTCATCTTTCTATTAAATGTTGATCTAATCTTGTATGTTTTGTAAAAAAAAAAATTCATTGGAAGTACTTGCCATAAAATAGAATAAAGGTTCAAATTTTAAAATGTAACACACTGTCCCCTAAACCAGTAGATGTTGACGCATTGCTTTTTCAAGATTTTCTTTTCAAAATTCCTCCTCTTTCTCCCCCCTCCCCCCAATATAATCCTTTTCTAGGTTTTAGATATTGTGAAAGCAGGTGTCCGTTCGGTTCTGCAGCGTATCTGGAAAGTTTCAGATGTTGAATGTTTACATTTGTACCGACTTTTTAACCGTGTATTTAATCGCTTGATGTGGAGCCATGGCCAAGGGCTGTGGAATTGTTTCTGCAATTCAGGGTAAGAACTGTGTATATATTTAGATTTACTGTGGTCTTTCCCAGCTAGTTTTATTTATACTTCTTATTAATAAATCCTAATATTTTCAGAATTTGTTTATGCATAATTTCAGTACTGGAATGATGGTGGATTAATTTTTTAAAAAAAGATATACTTGCTTCAATTTATAAGCCCCCTCCTTTTCTTCAACAGAATGCTCGGAATTGAAATCAGAAGAATTGGTTAGTTATTATTTTCTTCTCCTTTGTCACTGTACTTTTGCCTTCTAGAGCAGGGGTCTCCAAACTCTTCAGTGTGAGGGCCACATCATATATTTTAAATATTTTTGAGGACTGAAGGAGGGAAGGGGACCCCAAGCAACCCCCACCCCTGCTGTCCTTGCAAAGACAGCGGGGGTGGGGGATTACTTGGGTCCCCCTTCCCTCCTCTTCCTATGCCCGGGCCGGATAAAAAAGGCAAGGCAAGCTGGATGTGGCCCATGGGCCGTAGTTTGGAGGCCCCTGTTCTAGAATCTGGTGATACTGAGAATCCATTCCACACGTCCAAATTTGAAGCCTTGGAAACTGGTCGGCATTTTGTTCAAAGATATCTCTAACTGCCAGTGTGATCTTCATACCACTGAAAATTACATGGTCATGGTTTAACTTGGGGATTGGGTAATTCTGACCTGTGAGTCAAATGCTTCCTGAAGGGGTTCTCTTTCTGTATCCCCAAAGCTTCTTTTGTGTTACCTGCAGTCAATTAATAGAGGCTACAAGGCCTATCCAGCTGCTGCATAGTCCAACCCATGTCGGAATATGGCCATAAGACCCTTCCCAAATTGGTGGTTGGCTGTTGGGTTGAAGAAATTCCCTTACTCTTGGTTTCAATGGTTATTATTCCATTATTTCTCTAAACTGCTCATGGTTTCCTTGCTTTATTTTCTTTAAAATCCTGTGGGGCAAGTTATGCTAAGACAATGTATTCTCGAAGGCTTTCATGGCCGGGATCTGCTGGTTGTTGTGAGTTTTTTGGGCTCTTTGGCCATGTTCTGAAGGTTGTTCTTCCTAATGTTTCGCCAGTCTCTGTGGCCGGCATCTTCAGAGGACTGGAGTAGGAACTCTTTCCATGCTCTGTCCATGTTTCTGATTTGTTTGCAGAAACTCAGTAAACCACTTTGTAGAGCACTTACTGCCTTTATCTTCTGTTTCATCCTGTTCAAAATGTGTATTATGCTTATTCATAGAGTAGTTGGTCAGATGCATATACAGCTGGTTCTAACGGAAAAAGAAAGGGAAGAGCATGGACAGAGTTCCTACTCCAGTCCTCTGAAGATGCCGGCCACAGAGACTGGCAAAACGTCAGGAAGAACAACCTTCAGAACATGGCCAAAGAGCCCGAAAAACCCACAACAGCCATATGCTAAGACACTTTAACTGGCTTGATGCATCAAGTAAATTTCATGTACTTTTATGGAGATTTTAATCTATATCTCCCAAATCTTAGCTCTGGACTATAATCATTGCACCACACTAGAGCTGTTCAGAAAGTCCAGAGGGTCCACAATTTCTCAGACAGATTGATAACTGGGGCTGGTTACAGGGAACGTGCAACTCCCCTGTTACAGCAGCTCCACTAGCTGCTGATCCATTTCTAGGCACAATTCCAAGTGCTGGTTTTAGCCTATAAACCCCTAAATGGCTTGGGTCCAAGCTATCTAAAATACTGTATCTCCCTGTATGAGCCTGCTCGGGCATTAAGATAATCAGGGGAGGCCTTTTTCTTGGTCCCACCACCTTCACAGCCATGTTTGCTGGGGAGAGGGCCTTCTGTACTGTTGCTCCCAGACTCTGGAATTCCCTCCTACCAGGCTTGCCCCATCTTTGTTGTCCTTCCACAAGCAGGCAAAGACCTTTCTCTTCAGACAGACTTTTGGTTAGTGACCAAATTGATTTTTTTGTGTGTGCTGTTGCTTTTAAATGTGTTTTTAGTATTGACTTTAATTACTGCTTTTAATATGATACTTGTTTAATTCTCTTATAATATTTGTTTACATTGTTTTTAGCTTTTAAATAGTGTCTTTTAGGAAAATATTTTAAATACATAAATAAACTGAGATGCACTCCAGCACCTTATCAATAAGATATGGCGATTTATGCAAACCTTGCATCAACCCCAGTAAGATTCTAGCAGGCATATTGTAGCAGACAGAGAGTTCAATTTTAGTCAGGGAAACTGGTACTCAAATCCCTCCTTTGCTATGAAACTGACTCGCTGGAGGGTCATGGTCAAACTGTTACCACTTCACTTGATGTGCTTCACACGCCTCTCACAAACTGGGATACCAACTCTGTACATTTCTTGGAGGATGGTTAGGAAGGAAAGTTCCTTTTGTTAACCCTCCTTCCATTGAGCTTATTCTAGACATGACTTATGAGGCAATCTTACGATTGAATCTCAGAGTCATCTTATCTTCCTCATGGCAACCCTGCACCATCATTTGGGTCATCACCGGCTTTAAAAGAGAAAGTAATTACCTGATCCAGGTAACCTACATGTTGCGGATCTTTGTAGATACTATAAGGCCAATGTCTAAGTTGAGATCTAGGATGTTTTCACAAATGACCTTGTGAATAATCCATTTGTGCTCCTGTCATTTCTAAATTATTTATCTGAGTATGTGTGTGAGATTAAGAGGGGGACACTCAGAGAGATTTTTAAAATCAAATATATTGTCTGAACTATGGCACAATAGTTTGGCTTTTTCCAAATCTGGTAACCATAGTTTGCTAGCTCGGGTTGAATTCAGGAACAGTGATAAATTGGATAGTTTCAGTGTTAATTGCTGTATTCCAATGTGTAATTAAGTCAAGATCTGACTGTCCAAACTAGGCAACTGAGTTTAGGAACAGCTGTTTTTATAGCGATATAATACAGGAAATTTAGAATATAGAATCAAGAGTATATAACCTTTTGAGAGGGATTGGCTGTGCCATTCTTAATATATTTATTCTAATGCAAACAACATACTCTGTTCAGTGGGACTTTCTGGTAACTGGGTGTAGGATTGCACTTGGACTAGGTGTCTCATTCACTGGCCCAACATTTTGTTCAGTATGTTCTCCAAGGCAGACTGAGATTATTCTCTTTTTGTCTGTCAGTAGGCAAAAATGTCTTTATTCAGACAATCCACTGTGCACTGACTGGCTGCTCAGAAAAGCTATTTTAATGGTGGATGTTATTTTCTTTTCCCCCTTGGTGCTTTAAAGCAGTATTTGAATGGTTTTAATTTTGTGGTTGTTTTAATATGATAACTTACTTAATTTTGTCTTTAATGTTACAACTTGCTGTGATTTTCACTTGCATCTGTTTTTAATCCACCTTGGGGTCCTGATGGGGGAGAAAGGAGGGATATAAATAAAATAAATGAAGATAATTCCATTGGAATCCCAACAGAATGGAGACTGGTAAAGTGCACACTTCAGAATCCTGCTTACCTAAAGGAATACTTCCTACTTAACATCAGGCTTTCTTGTTGAAGCTCACCCAGTAAAGATATATGTTGCATGCTTTATTTTGAGGACAAACTCAAGGGCAATGGCTTCTGTCAATTGGATGGGAGACTATCATATTTCTGTTTTATTTCTTTTATTAAATCTTGTACACATGATGGGCTGTATTCTGGTTACCACCTTCATTTTAGCAGATGGATTGGAATGTCAGACAGTTGCTTGAACCTTGATCCATGGCCCAGCTTATATTATAAACTATTTGAAAGGGCATTGGAAAGGCCTTCAGTCCTAAACCCTAAACTACCTTGCCAGAGAAGCTTTGTGGCACTCATTGAACAACCAGCTTGTGGAGCTTTCCAAAACTGATGGTTAACTTAATAATTTGTGTTTTATATTTCTGACCATCTGGTGTTGAAATAGGGTGGGTTCTTTACTGTATTATCTCTCTCTTTTTCCCTCGCTAAATCTCTCATGTAGAGCAGTAAAGCTTTTAGCTTGCCATTTGTGACAGAAAACATGAGGTCATGTCTGTTTCCATGCCAACAGGAGCTCCTGGGAGACGATATTCAGTAAAAGCACAGAAGCGGTGACTGCCGATCAGCTCCAGTGTTGCCAACGAATAGTTGAGCTTTGTAAACAGTGCCTGCTAGTGGTTTACAAATACTCTGTGGATTCAAGACGGTCCCTCACTGGAATTAACCCTGACTGGGATGATACAAGGTAGATATGCTATGTTGATTTCAGCATCCTAGAATCGAACATGTATCTTCAGATGTAGATGGACCGTAAGCCAGCATAGCCAGTGTGAAGAAAGATGGTAGTTGTAGTCTAACAACATCTGGATTGCCACAAGAGCCCCACCACCCAACTTTTAATTCCAGGAGCAGTGCAGGATTGCAAACATCTGATGATACTCTGCTCTGCTTTCTGTTAACAAAATATATCAACATATGCTTTGTTAAGCAGTTGTTCATATGCCCAGAAGTCCACCATTGCACTATTAGCTTCTGATTCATTTCAGTAAGAAGACACATTCCCTCCCTGCAAAGTCATTCTGGATTGGGTCCCTTTAGATCGGCAGTGAGGAACCTTGGAACCTCTGAGTCTTTGGATTGAAACTCCCTTGTTCATTGGTTTTGCAAGGTGGGGCATCTGGGAGTTGAAGTTCAAAACATCTAGGGAACCAAAAAATTCTCTATCTCTGATTGAACGAAAGTAGATCAGCTTGTGTATGGAGGAAGACAAGTTGTTCCCCCCCCCCCGAGAATAAGAACCTCTTTAGCTTCTATTGTGTATGTAGAACTTGTGCAACCATATATCCAGTGGATGATGTCCTCTGCTTTTCAATTAAAGGAGAGCCAAAGCCATTTTTGTAAAAACAAGTGATACACATTTCATAATCTTAGACAGCAAGAAGGAAGATGACTTTTCAGTTGGTTGCAGTGCTTGAAAACCTTCCCCCACAGATCTTTTAATTTATTCTTGAGTCTTCTCCCTGGGGTCAGTATAAGTGGTGTGGTAAAGATATCTTTGTCACTGGGTGTAACGGCAAGCTTATAGGTCATGATCAGTAAGAGAAGTGAAACTGCCAGTGGTTATTTTGTGTGTGTGTGTGTGAAAACTGTAATATTGAGTGTTGGGATAGATTGATCTTCAACTATTGAAAACTTTGCAGAATGGAGCATATATAATGAAACTTAGTTGGATTTGCTGGGCTCTCTGTCAGCTGCTTTTGTTATATAGTGCCAAAGGTGACTTTTGTACTTTTAAATTATTACTAGAACAGAGAAAAGAAAATGTACTTCTTCACATAATTCATAACTAACTTCCAGAGGTTTTAAAACCAGGGACAAGGAACCTCTGGAGTTGTGTTGCAAGAGCACAACTTTGTTAATCCTTGACCACTGAGCATGTTGGCTGGAACAAGTGGGAGTTGGAGTCCAGCAGTATCAGAAGGTCCGAAGCCCCTTTTCCCTTTGCTTTAAGTTGGATAAAAGAGGTTTAGGCAAGACCTTGGAGGGTGGGTCTTTTGATAGCTAAATAAGCATGTTACCAAAAAAGGGACCTCCCGAATGCAGAGAACTTCTCTCTCTCTTTTTTAAAAAAAAAACTTTTTATTTTTAACAAGGGGTGGCAAAAAGGAAAAAGGGAATTGAGGTTAAGAGGGAAGAGGAGAAATAATAACATATTAACATCCATTCTATACATATCGCCATATCAAAATTCCAGATTACTCTTTTTACTATTTTCTGCCTTCCAGATTTAAGTTCTCATTTCAATGTATGCTCTATTACAATAACGAATCAACTTTTTTGCTTTTTCACAGTTTGATTACCCTCCTGCTTTCATCTTATCATTTAATTTTAGTTTAATTCTGTGTTACTCCAACACTATCTGATAACTGCAGCCATTTATACAATACATCCCATCGTTCAGTTTCCTTTTGAATTGAACAGTCTTTCAGCCCATCTGACAGAATATCCATTTTTTGTCACTTCCCATATTTTCACAATAAGATTCTCTTGTTTCAGTATCTCTGCTTTCTTGAGATTTTTAACATAATTCTTTTTTAATTATGTTAAAGCGGAGGCGGAGGCAGAACTTTTCTCCACAGCAATGGATTGCCTTCTGTCAGAAATGGATGGGATGTTGCTCAAATCCAACAGAGAGCTCTTGTATTCTTATGCTTTTACTTTCTTTCACAAAGGAGCAGGATAGAGAAAGGACTGTTTGTAGGAATTCTTTATCCTAGCATGTGACATTGTCTAGTGCAGCTGTCTTCCCCCTCCACACAGTGATCATGTTAGGTTCCAGGCATGGTGGAACCCTGTGTGTGGGTCGGGTGGAGTCACGCAAAGGAGCAAAGTCATGTGAGAGAGAGGTAGTGCCCCACCCAGTAGAGCCGAAAGTTAGAGGGTATGTTGGTTCCCACATGTTCTTGGACTATAACTCCCAGAAATCTTGATCAGCACAGCTAATGGTAAAGGCTTCTGGGAATTTTAGTGCAAGAACCACCTGGGGAACCAAGGTTCAGAACCACTGTTTTACATCATCCAGGACCTGACGTGCTACTGTAAGTTTCTTGGCTGCATTAATTGCAATGTTACAGAGTATTTCTACCACATGAGGGAGCTTTCTGATACAAATCTACTCTTGACTCTGAACATTTGCACAGAGAAAAATTTGCATGGAGAACATTTTTTCAATTGTTTTTGGTAGTGCATGTGGGTAAGAGACACTGAAGTATATGGTTAGTCTGGACCACCAAAATGATGTGTCTCCAAAAATTAGAAAAAGGTAGAAAAGCAATTGAAAAGGTAGAAAAGCAATAAATGCCCATATGGATAACTTATGAACAACTACAACAAATTTACAGGTCAGCAGTACCTCCATCAGTAATTCACAGAAAATCAGACTTTGAAAAGGAATATATTTTCCTGTCCTAAGAAAGACAAAAATGATTAGCACTTGAGAGAGGCTATAGGAAGGAAAATTCCTTCTGTCCATTTATAGAAGGATAACCAGGGGCGCACTGGGACTGTGCAGCTTGCCCAAAGCCACAAAGACTGGCTCTTTTCCTAGGAAGCACAAAGAGGAATCAAAATTTATAGAAGGATAACCTTCTATAAATGCTATCCTTCAAGCTCTGTTCATTTCTCTTAATTTCTAGGCTGACTCTGAAATGCTTCCATTACTTTTCAGTACTGTTGAATTTTCCTTCTTATTTTTTGTTGGCATATAACTACCGGTAGTCATCAGAATAGCTGTCTGGGTAGCTCAGTGGTTTAGGTATCTAGTTGCAGAACCAGAGGCTGGGAGTTTGATTTCTCTTTGTGCTTCCTAGGAAAAGAGCCAGCCTTTGTAGCTTTGGGCAAGCTGCACAGTCCCAGTGTGCTGTTGCTTCTTCTTCTTCTTCTTCTTCTTCTTCTTCTTCTTCTTCTTCTTCTTCTTCTTCTTCTTCTTCTTCTTCTTCTTCTTCTTCTTCTTCTTCTTCTTCTTCTTCTTCTTCTTCTTCTTCTTCTTCTTATTCTTATTCTTATTCTTATTCTTATTCTTATTCTTATTATTATTATTATTATTATTATTATTATTATTATTATTAAGACGTCAGAATATACTTGAAAATTTTAAGAGACACTCCTTGGCTCATAATATTAGATTGTACCAAGTTGCTGCCAGACCACTCCTCTGCTCTTCCTAAAGAAGACAAATAGCTTTCTAAATGCAATTGCCAAATCTCCTTTTTGAATAGTTACAGGAAAGAATGAATTCTTCTAATCCCTCACCCCGCTTTTTCTGTACACAATACTGCTGTTGCATACAAACCAAAGAAGTGTCACAGAAAGATACCTTCTTTCATATGCAATATGATAGCATCAGACTTTGTGTGTTGTAACTGAGGTTTCAATGGTGAGCCAACTAGTGGGGAAGGATCATTAACTCAATGCTATTGCATATGCTTCTCATGTATAGTCTGGTTCCATTGTAGCACCTCCAGCTTTAAAAGGCTTTTGAAGTGAGGCTGAGAAAGGTCCCTGGATGAAGAGAGTTGCTATCTGCTTAAATAGACAGCATTGGGCTATGGTTTACCTCTGTATGAGGCATCTTCATATGCCCATAAATTTTCATTCAAGAGATTTGGACTGTTGGTGGTTCTCCACAGGAAACTCAAAACGTTCAATGTGAAATGCATACAACAGTTGGGATTCCAAAAGTTTTTGTAAACATTCACACTACCCTGTTTCCCAGAAAATAAGACCTAACCTGAAAATAAGCCCTAGTATGATTTTTCAGGATGCTCGTAATATAAGCCCTACCCAAAAAATAAACCCTAGTTAAGTGAAACCCTGCCCTCCACCCTTGTGCAGCTACCAGAAGAAGATGACATGGCTGTATTTGAATAAATGTAGATTGTTGTACATGAAAAAAATACAACATCCCCTGAAAATAAGCCCTAATGCGTTGTTGTTTTTTTGAGCAAAATTTAATATAAGACCCTGTCTTATTTTCAGGGAAACACGGTACTCTTGACTTTGTACACATGTGCATCCAAATGAATTGCTAACCATCAACCTGTATCAATAGAAATGAAATCTTTGAGCATGCAAGGGGTGACTGTGGATCTGGAGGCTTCTTCTGTGAGCAGATAACACACAATTCCACAGTACCTATAGAGCTGGACTTTTAAAAGTGGTATAGGCTTCTTCTCCACGGTGCAGCAGAGCTTGCCATACACTTTATACCACTGTCTTATTCCATTCTTGTGCCAATGCATGACATCATCTGTAATGTCCCCATTATTCTCTTTATCATGGCAATCTGACCTGATCCTTCCACAATGCTTTCCAGCTACCTGCCATTTGCAGATGACATGTATAGCCAAGCACAAAAATGTACAATGGTGCCCCGCATGACGATGATAACCCGTTCCGTGAAAATCGCTGTTTAGCGAAATCATCATCATGTGAAAATCGTTTCCCCATTGGACTGCATTGAAACCTGTTTAATGCGTTCCAATGGGGAAAAATCGTCATTTTGCGAAGATCGCCCATAGGAAAGCCGCTTTGCGATCTGCCCATAAGCTGTTTTAAATCGTCATATTGCAAAAAACCGGCCCCAAAACACCCATTTTGCAAAGATCGCCCATAAGGAAGCAGTTTAGGGAAGCCGCCGATGAGCTGTTTTAAATCATATTGCAAAAAAAAAAAAAACGGTCCGCGAAGCATGGACCAAATCGTCATCCAATGAAATTCCCCCATAGGAATCACTGTTTTGCGAAGCAAAATGGCGGTCGCAAAACATCGTTGTCATGCGGATTCGTCGTTTTGAGGGGTAATCGTCTTGCGAGGTACCACTGTACAATTGAAATAGCTCATTTGAGACTTCTTCCTGCAATTTTTCATTTGTCTTCCTCAGATGTATGTGTGTCTTTTAGGGGAACCATTTTTGTACACTTGCATGTCAATATCATATACCTGGAACTATATCAGAACTTTGAAAAGTTATGTTTTTCATTACACTGTCTGAAATATTTCAGCCAGCAGTCATGCTGCCCATGTTAGCTAACAAGTTCTGGGGGCTGTCATCCTGAAAAGTAACATTACCAAGTTTCATCCAGTCCCTGCCGTGACCCAGTTTCAGCCTGGCACCTCTTGTTCACTGACCAACATATCTTATGTGGGCATAGCATGCATAGAATGAGGTTGCAGCTGTGTCACATTTGAGTTGCAGAAAGGTAGCAGGCACCATCTGAAAGAATAGCGTGGAGTTTGGAAACATTACGTGGTGGACTGTAGCTCCCATTATCTTCTAGCTGTGTTCGCTGGAGGAATGATAGTCTGAAAAGTAAGAGCACAAAGCTGTGGATAGAGAACCAACTGTTACATACAGCACTGATGTTACCTGTCTGTCATGGGTTTGGAGGGAAAGTTCCAGCCTATGGGGAGTGGAAGGCGGGACATCAGGAGGAGGGGCTGTACTGTATATATATGTGAAGCCTGTGTGGAGAAGTAGGGAGAAGCTGGAGGAGAGCTGAGAGAAGAAGCTGGTGTGGGAGTCTGTGTGTCAGACAGGGTACTACTGTGTGTCAGTCAGTACCAACCTGATAGGTTCAGGTGTCTGTATGGTTAGCCAGAACTGATAGGTTCAGGGTCTGTGCTTTATTTAAAGGTGTTCTGTGTGAACCAAACTGGAGTATGTATGATTGAGACTAAGCCACGTTACTGTATCTTATTCATTTGATCATTTTATTTTCCCTGTGTGTTATGTAAATAAACCTTGTTCTTTTATTTGTTAAAAATCCATCCCTGGTCTGTGTGACTTCTTATAGGGAATGGTTGGTGGCAGCTTAGTGAAACTGTGGCATATCCCAGTAGGTCTGGGGTTGTCACATTGATTGGTGTCCAGCGTGTGGGATACGACTGGTCCAGTTGTCCAGTGGTACAGCAAAGCCTTGGCAAGTGTGCCCAGAGCAAGGGGGGTCTAGTCAGGGACAATCTGAGGGCGCGTAGGTAATCTTCTAGGCGTACCTCACGGGGAGGTGCGCTAGTGGAAGAACGTGCCAACTGGGGAGACTAGATTAGGGAGCTCTGAGGCAACCTGTTTTGGCGGGAAAAAGGCTGAGGCAAAGCTGAGTGAAGTAGCAGTGATCTAGCCTGTCTGCTGAGAGGCCTAGCAGAGGGGGGTTGGACTCTGGCTGGCTACAGTTGCAAGTTAGTGCTGAAGAACAGCAGCAATCTATAGAAGGCTGGTTCTGAGGCAAAGGAAAAAAGTGGTCGCTTTATTTTGAGGCTTGACTTTTGAGAGCAGCCTGTTCTGGGGGGGGGGATTATGCCCTTGACTCGAAGCCAAATGGCAGAAATGGGTGAAGTGAAAGACCCCCAGGTAGACCAAGGTTCTGAGGATGAATTTGGCTCAGTGCAGGGTGAGAGCACGGGAGAGCAGAACCCAGAACTCAGGAAAATGCTCATAGCCCAACAGCATGAACTGAGGATGAGGCAATTGGAGAAAGAAGAAAGATTAGAGAGAGAGAAAATTGCTCTGGAAAAAGAAAGGATGGCGTTTGAGTTAAGAAAATTGGAAATGATGAACCAGAACAATAATAACAATAGGGATTCTGAGGGGGGCCAATTGTCTAAAACTGACCTGAAGAAATTCCCTGTATACCACAAGGGAGATTGCCCTGAGGTGTTCTTTTCCCTAGTGGAAAGAGCGTTTGTGGACTTCTCAGTAAGGGAAACTGAGAAGATGACCATCATGCGATCTTTAATCAGTGGCAGCCTGGCAGAAGTCTATGCAGAGATGCCAGAGGAGCTGCTAAAAGATTTCGCAGAGTTTAAAAAACTGGTGTTTGCCAGACATGGGATAAATGCGGAACAGCTGAGGCAAAGATTCAGGTCACTCACCAAGAAACCAGAGCAGACTTTTACCCAAGTGGGGGCCCAATTGGTGAGGCTGCTAGAGAAATGGCTATCTCAGGAGGGAACAGAGACCTTCCAGCAGCTCAAAGACTTGATAGCGCTGGAACAGTTCTATTCAGTCCTGCATGGGGAACTGAAGTTCCAGGTGAGGGGAAGGAAACCGAAATCTGTGGCGGAGGCGGCCGAGATCGCAGATTTTATTTCCCAAATAAGAAAGCCCTTAGGTGCTGAGGGGAAATCGATAGGTAAACCCAAAGAAACCTACAGCAAGTACTCTCAGGGACCAGGAAGAAACCAGCAAGGGGGAGGGACCCATGGTGAAGGGAAGCCCTCAGACACGAAACCAAGACCTCAGATTTTGGAGGGAAAACCAAAACAAGATGAGAAAGACTCAAAATACACCAGAAAATGTTATTTCTGTCAAGGAAAGGGCCATCTAATCTCAGAGTGTGAGAAATTAAAGCAGCTAAAAGGAAATGTGCCTCATGATTCGAGTGGAACCAAGCCAAAAGCTGTGTTCTGTGTCCAGAAAGAGCAAAGCTCCTCGTCACTGAGGGAGCCTGTTGCCATGGCTACTCAATCTGGAACAGTTACATCTGCTGATCAGGCTGAGGAAAATGGTCCTCTTGTGGAGGTCAGGCGCTGCTTACTTGTGAGAACAGATTCTCAGTTGTTTGAAACAGCAGGGGTGGACGTAGGAATACTTGACCATCAGTATCGGGGGTTAAGGGATACTTGTTCCCAGGTGACCCTGTGCCATCCAGATATTATTCCTAGGGAGTATGTAATCCCAAATGAGAGCATAAAGGTGGCAGGGATTGAGGGACAGGTGATCTCGCTGCCAGTAGCGGAGATACCTGTGAGCTTTCAAGGCTGGAGGGGAGTTTGGCGGCTAGCGATTTCATCGACTCTGCCAGCAGCCGTGCTCGTGGGAAATGACCTGGCTGAACATGTGAAACGGGTGCTAGTGATTACACGCTCACAAGCTACCACGGGGACAGTTCAGGGGGGTACTGATGAGCCCGAGACGGAAGCAGAGGGGAGTGCTGAAGCTGTGGTGGAAACCTTAACCACAGACAGCAGATTTGGCCAAGAGCAAAAGGCAGATGCCACTCTCCAAAAGTGTTTTGAACAGGTGACAGACGCCCAGCTAACACCTGAAACCCCAGTGAGATTTCTAGAGAAAAAGGGGATTTTATATAGAGAGACCCTGAGGAATATCTCAAAAGGGGGAGATGGGATCAGAAGTCAGCTAGTGGTACCTGAAAAGTATTGCCCCATGATCTTACAAAGGGGGCACTCTGACATGTTTGCTGCGCACTTAGGGGTGAACAAAACACAGCAGAGAATTACACAGAATTTTTACTGGCCTGACATAGGGAAGCAGATCAGGGAGTTCTGTAAAAAATGTGATGTGTGTCAGCGGCAGGGGAATAATCGCGACAGGACCAAAGCAAAGTTGTGCCCTTTGCCTGTGATTGACACTCCGTTCAAATGCATAGGGGTGGATATTGTGGGACCTTTGCCCAAGGCCACAAAGAGGGGGAACAGGTTCATTCTCACCATTGTGGACCATGCCACGAGGTACCCTGAAGCCATACCCTTGACTAATATCGAAACTAACACAGTGGCAGATGCCTTGGTGGGGTATATGTCCAGGATGGGATTTGCCTCAGAAATAATCACAGATTTGGGAGCATCATTTACATCGAAGCTCATGAAACGGTTATGGCAAATCTGTGGAATTAAGCACAAGGAAACCACTGCCTATCACCCTGAAAGTAATGGATTAACTGAGAAGTTCAATGGGACTCTAATGCGCATGATTAGGGCTTACTTGGCAGAGAATCCAAACAATTGGGACCAGAAGCTGCAATCCCTTTTGTTTGCTTATCGATCAGTGCCACAAGCCAGTACCGGGTTCAGTCCGTTTGAACTCTTGTTTGGGAGAAGGGTGAAAGGGCCCCTTGATTTGATCAAACAAAATGGGAGCAGATCACCCAGGATGACCCACAAGATGTTGTGACATATATAGACACCTTGATGAATGACCTAAAGAGAAACCTAGAGCTAGCAGCAGAAAACCTGCAAGCTCAGAAGGTCAGACAGAAAACATGGTATGACCACAAAGCCAGAGAGAGGCACTTTGACCCAGGGGAGGAAGTGCTGTGGCTTAGGCCCTGCAGAGAGAACAAACTGCAGCTCAAATGGGCAGGACCATATAGGGTCATTTCCAAGATGTCAGATCTGAACTACCTTATAGAGCAGGAGGAAAACCAAGCAAGGAGGGTGGTACATGTGAATGCCCTAAAACCCTACTACAGAGGGGAACAGAGGGTTTTATTTGCAATAAAGGCAACTGAGAGTGAGGAAGCTGAATTACCCTTCTGGGAGGGTAGAGGGGAAGTAAAATACAACCCAGAGGAGGTAAAGATCAGTCCTGCACTCACCCAAGACCAGCAGCAAGAACTAAAAATGCTGCTCATTAAATATCAACAGGTGTTTTCCAACAAGCCGGGGATAGTGAAGGGAGTGATGCATCGGATCCATACAGGGGATGCACCCCCGCAAGCTGTATCCCCATACCGAGTAACGGGACCCTATAGGGACAAGGTGCGGAAGGAGCTGGACGAGATGCTTAGGGAGAACATAATCGTCCCCTCTTCTAGTCCTTGATCCTCTCCGATAGTCCTAGTGGACAAGCCTGATGGGAGCATTAGGTTTTGTGTAGATTACAGGAAATTAAACCGCGTAACCACTCCTGATGCCTACCCAATGCCCAGGCTAGACAACCTGATTGAAACCATAGGGGGTTGTCGGTTCATTTCCTCATTGGACCTGGTAAAAGGATATTGGCAATTAAGAATTGATCCCAGGGATCAAGAAAAGACCGCCTTTTGCAGCCCTTTTGGTCTCTATGAGTTTAGAGTCCTGAGCTTTGGTCTCAGAAATGCACCAGCCACATTCCAAAGGCTGATGGACCAGACCTTAGCAGGGCTCAGTGACTTTACTGTGGCCTACATTGACGACATAGGGATCTTCAGCAATACCTGGGAAGATCACCTGAAACACCTGGAGTTAGTGCTGCAGAGGTTAAGTGCAGCAGGGCTAACAGTAAAGGCCAGCAAGTGTCAGCTGGGTAGCCCAGAAATAAAATACTTGGGTCACATGGTAGGGGGAGGAGTGATAAAACCCCTAGAGGCCAAAATAGAAGCAGTTCGTGATTGGCCCAGACCCAACACCAAGAAAAAAGTCAAATCATTTCTTGGGTTGGTGGGCTACTACAGAAAGTTCATCCCGAGGTTTAGCGAGATTGCGACTCCGCTGACCGATCTGACGAGGAAGAAGACTGATGACCGCATCCCGTGGACCAGCGACTGTGAGGAGGCGTTCTGGAGGCTGAAGGAGGCGCTCATCCATTATCCAGTGCTGCGTGCTCCAGACTTCGACCGGGAGTTCATCATCTACACCGATGCGTCTAACAGCGGGGTAGGAGCAGTTCTTTGCCAGGAGGATGAAAATGGTGACCAGCATCCAGTGTCCTACCTGAGTAGGAAACTCCAGAAAGGTGAGAGACATTTGGCAACCGTGGAGAAGGAGTGCCTGGCCATAGTCTACGCAATCCAGAAGGCCAAGCCTTACATCTGGGGAAGACATTTTATTCTGTGCACTGACCATTCACCACTGCAATGGTTAAAGACAATGAAAACCCACAATAGTAAACTTATGAGGTGGGCTTTAAACCTGCAAGACTATGACTTTGAAGTGAAGGTGGTCAGAGGGTCAGTGAACTGTGTTGCTGACGCCTTGTCAAGAAGACCTGAAGAATGAAGACGGCGAAAGAAACATGGACTATGTATATATTTTGATGACAAAAAGTTAAATGTACCTGTTTATTAAACATGATTGATTTGTATGAATAAAGGTAACTTGATGTATTGAAAATGGTAAATGTTTAACTTAGAGTGTAAGTATAAGTAAGTATGATATTGTATGTATAACTGTTTTTGTGTGTTTTAACCAGGTTGTTTTTTTGGAGAAAAGCACCTTAGCTTTCCCCCTACAAAACAACTTATAAAGAGGGGAGGTGTTACATACAGCACTGATGTTACCTGTCTGTCATGGGTTTGGAGGGAAAGTTCCATCCTATGGGGAGTGGAAGGCGGGACATCAGGAGGAGGGGCTGTACTGTATATATATGTGAAGCCTGTGTGGAGAAGTAGGGAGAAGCTGGAGGAGAGCTGAGAGAAGAAGCTGGTGTGGGAGTCTGTGTGTCAGACAGGGTACTACTGTGTGTCAGTCAGTACCAACCTGATAGGTTCAGGTGTCTGTATGGTTAGCCAGAACTGATAGGTTCAGGGTCTGTGCTTTATTTAAAGGTGTTCTGTGTGAACCAAACTGGAGTATGTATGATTGAGACTAAGCCACGTTACTGTATCTTATTCATTTGATCATTTTATTTTCCCTGTGTGTTATGTAAATAAACCTTGTTCTTTTATTTGTTAAAAATCCATCCCTGGTCTGTGTGACTTCTTATAGGGAATGGTTGGTGGCAGCTTAGTGAAACTGTGGCATATCCCAGTAGGTCTGGGGTTGTCACACCAACAATTTGTGACTTCATTGTGATCAAATTGAGAGCAAGGTCTTAGGCCCATTCTATCCTTGCCTTGGCTGTCTGTGAGCTTTTAGGGCAGAAATAGCTCTTTTCACTTGTGCTAGTAACCATTACCTTCCAATTCTACAGATTGCCTCTATTTACTTAATAGTGTTCCTGAATGCAAAGAATAAATCCAAAAATGTTTAAAGCTAAATTCAGTACCTCTAGATCATTTGAAACAATAGGTGTCAGACCAGTTCCTTGGGTATTTGTTGTTTCTCTTGTAAAAAAAATTTGTAGTGGTATTACATAAGCTAATGTCAGCTGTGGAAAAAGAAGAATGTCTTTAGGCATAGACAACTCAACAGCGCAAAAATAAATCATATGCACCATGAATATGTTGTTACAGTTGAATGGTGATCCAACATTCGTCAGCTATGCTTAGTGCTTGTTTTCCTTTTTATTTATTTATATTGCAGAGAATTATTTTAATGGGATGTCTGTGAATACGTCAAACTAATCATTCTCTGTGTTCTGCCACTGACAAAGGTCTGTTGTCGAAAGGCATGAAAATACTTCTCTTGTTCCTGTCTGGTGGGTGGAATCCCATGCAGAAGTTGTCTTAATTTCTCAGACAATTACATGTCTTAAAATCAACCTCTCCCTCCACCCCCACTTTAACCTACAAAGAGTTCTGTTACCCCTCATTGGTTTTTGGTACAACTTGAAATTCCTTTCTAACCCAGTAACATTAGAATGATTGAGGTCTTTCCATTGGCTGTGATTGTGTTTAATGGTATTGAATGCACCCTGAGGAGTTTACTTTGCCATTTTACACACTTCATTGGATTTGTTCTGGTGGAAAGGAAACCCTAAATATACACAATGATCCATTAGAACAGGCCTTTGTTTACAGTAAATTCATTGGAAGCTTTTGTTAATGGCAGCCTGACTTCAGCATAGGCTTGTGTGCCAGTACTTAGTAATTTTTGTAGGAGTAATCATCATGAGTATTCCGGAGCATGCTGAGTATTCATCCATCAACAGGGTTCCACACACCAATGTAACAATTTCTGAATAGCACACTTTATTATGTGTAGTTGTAATCGGTTCTAGCATAATACATTCCTCCTTATGCAGCTTCCATTTACCATAGGTGTTATTTTTATGTACTTTTAGAACATTTATCTAATAACGGCAAGTAATTATAGTACATCTGTAATGGGAAATAGATTAAAAGGTGATTATAAGACAATTTATGATAAATTAATGTTTGTAGGAGTCTACTTCGGCTTCTTCTAACACAGCCTGCTTTCTAAGGAAATAAATTAGAGAGTCATTGATGAATGGTGTATTAGCAGCGTGCTAAACTCAGTTGCAGATTATATCACAACATTAAATAACAGTCCACTTTAGTCTTATATTCCAGCATTTGTTAACAGCATTTCCAGGCTGGGGCTTGTGCAAACAATTTAGAGTGATGTACTGTGCTCTTTCTCATGACCTAGCTGTAGTAGTTACATCAGTAGTGATATAAAGGGGAGAGAGGGGCCAGATTGCCTGCTTTTAAGAAAAGAGGAGGTTCATGAGTTGGAAGGTCTCTTAAATCCCCCTCCCTCCACCAAATGACTAAAGTAATGCAGCATTATTGTGGCTGGTTTTGAAGTTTTTAAAAAAGTAGCAATCAACTGGTGTGGGCGTGTGGTAGTGATGGAATCAAAGAGTTATGTCATAAGAGATGCCATCACACAATTTAGTCCGTGTGTTTAAAAGTAGCATGGCTGCATGACCCACTAGAAGAAGAGCAGCACTTGAGGATAAACACAGTCTATTTCAAATCCAAAACTACTGTAGTTCCGGAAGTGTGAAATAAATTGGAAAGCTATGTTGTTGTTTTTTTATCTCTCCCACCCTCCACCCTGTTCTTATCCTAGCTAAGTCTTAGATTTCTTTTTCCAAAAGAAATTTGCCTAATTGTGCTGCCTTCACTTATTTATCTTTTCCCCCCTAGACTCTTAGATGTAGGGTTGGGGGATATTTGGTTCTCCAAATGGGATTCCTTGTTTTCCTTAACCTTAGTCTACATATCTAGGGGAAGCATGTGACATAGTCCGTTTAGGATTGGTTGACTTTGGATGTTATAATAATAATAACCTTAAAACTGCTGAGCTGGAAGGGACCCTCTGGATCATCAAGTCCATCCCTTGTCAAGGAGGCACAGTGGGGAACTGAACTCCCAAGCTCTGGCTTTGCAGCCAGAAACCTATACCACTGAGCTATTTAGCAGTTCTTGGTGGGAGGAATGTGTATTGAAACCCCTTTCCACATTTTAAAATCCCTACACAATTTGCTATGGCAAGAACTTTGTATAGCATAGGGTACATGTAAGCCCTACTGCAGGTAAGTGGGTATAGGATAGCAGCTTGACTTAGCGTTTTCCCTGTTGGGCTAGACCTTCATGTATGGAGAGTTTTCTGAAACATGAGCTTCCCTCTTTCCCTGCATTAGCGTTGACAAAACTACAGTGAAATTGTGAAAGCTGTATTGGCCTAGTGACCAAGTGGGTTCATTTCAGCCCACACTGGACTAAATGTATGCTATGTCAACAAGGTGCAAAACCACTGAAAATATTTTTCTAGAACAATAAAAATTGTGAGTACTTCAAACTTAAAAGGCAGTGTTTTTAAATGTAAAGCAAACTTTGTATTAAAATGAATGCAATGCAAAATGTATTAAATTCTTTAAATTTGCAATCTTGCTGAAAATATTTGATCTTTAATGATTTCTTCAGGGGTATGAAGGAATTGCAACAAATGCAGAATTTGGGGTACATTCCAGAAAAAGGTAGGCATGTCAGAGTCCTATAAAAACCAATAGAACTTTAGTGTTTACTGTACCATTAAAACTCATAGACAGAAGTCTTTATACAGTATAGCAGCTCCACTGGCTGCTGATTCATTTCCATGAACAATTCAAAGTGCTGGTTTCAATCTATGAAGCTATCTCAAGGACTACATCTCCCAAGAGCCTATCCAAGTGTTACAATCATCAAGCGAGACCTATCTCTCAGTCCCACCACCCTCACAGGTGCATTTCATGCGGCATGAAATGTCAATGCTCTCAGACTCTGACACCCTCCCATGGGAGGCCAGGCTGGCCCCATCCTTTGTATCCTCCTGCAAGCAGGCAAAGACCTTTCTCTTCAGGCAGGCTTTCCCTTATTGACTGGCTGCTTGGTGGCAATCCAACATCAAAATGCACAAAAATTCCTAAACCACGGTGTGACTAAGCAGCATACTGATATTCTGGTTGTTGTGGGTTTTTCGGGCTCTTTGGCCGTGTTCTGAAGCTTGTTCTTCCTAACGTTTTGCCAGTCTCTGTGGCCAGCATCATCAGAGGATAAAGGACTCTGAAGATGCCGGCCACAGAGACTGGCGAAACGTTAGGAAGAACAACCTTCAGAACATGGCCAAAGAACCACAACAACCATTAGATCCCAGCTGTGAAAACCTTCGCAAATACATACTGATATTCTGTTTGCATATGTGGATAATTGAATCCGGCAGGGAAAGCTTTGTGGGAAGCCAGAATTTAGGATGGTGGTTTACTGCATCCAATAAGCTAGAACATGAAAACAGTTCTGGAACAGGATTTGTTGCTAGTTTGTGATTCCTTGTTTGTTTGGGCTCAAGGAGCCTTCATGGTTGATTCCAATATCACGACAAGCCATCTTGCCCTCGCTGGATCCCTGTGCAAAGAAGAGGGAGCTAGTGAACTGTGTGCAGGGTTGGCATGAGCAGGCCTGTGGCCTGATGTAGAAGAGCAGACATTAGCTCCTGTCTTTTCCAGCCTCTTCTCCCTCTTCCCATCCCTGTAGTCACAGGGATGAATACAGGGATAATCCCCGTCAATGTCTTACTGTAAAGGTATCCTCAAAATAAACTGGCTCAGTGAACAGTCTGGAATGCTGCAGGGGCTGCTTTCTGGTTGCAGTGTTTTCTGCGGCAGGAATGTGTCCAAGCAGGTTCCCAGTGAGTCCATCTGATGGCAGTGTTATACTTGTAATTACTGTTTGCTATACTTTAGTTAGAAATAAAGAAATTCATTATAAGTACATTCTTTATTTCCAGTTAGTAACTTAGAATCTTTGGTCACAAGGTTGACACCAGGATGGGAAAGGTCAAAGTGACATATAACAAAATATAAGCTTGCATTCCACCCAAAAACCAAAATTCTGTAGCTTAGCATAGTGAGTCACCTTAAGAGTAGGCCCATTGAATCAGTGGGGATTTGGTGAGTCATCTTCTCCATAGAGTCCTTTGATTCGATTTGGCCTGCTCTATGGCAACTTAATTTATCATACATAGTAAGCTATACTGTAGCTAGTGTAGACCCATTTGAATCAGTAGAACCAATGGAGGAGTTAACTCACCAAACCCCCATTGATTCAGTCCAATTTACTATGCTAAGCAACAGGATTTGGGCCATTGTGTGCTCATGCCTGTGTGGCAGTCATTTATTTACCTCTGTATGTTTGGAAACTTTTGAATACCACCTTAGATACACCTTACTTTCTCTGAATTTTACCTCAGTGTCATAAGTACCCTTGTTAAGCAAGACAATAAAGGTTTATTTTTGTGGTGTTGGGGAAATATATAAGAGAAAGCTGTTTTCTTACCATGAACCAACATGGCTGTTTTTTTCCTTACCCCAGCAACTCTACTGTATTGTGCCAGAGTCCATAGATACTGATTCAACTAGTATCTGACACTTATTTAATTTCTGTGGCCCCCCCTCCTTCTCTCAATCTTCCTTTCTTTATCTTTTTTTAGGTATTCACTGCCAGGACCTTTGCAGCTCATCATGAAACCTTCTACTGGTTTTGGGCGTACCTCATCTGCAATGACTCGCTCTATATTGTTTACACCTAGATATGACCACTCATGAAACAAGCAGGAATGTTATATATAATGGGCAATTGGTTTTATTTCTTCTTCTTCTTCTTCTCAATTTCAAATGTGCAATGAAATTGAACATAGGCACTGTTATAAATTTATTATAATATATAAAATGTAGGTCAAGAACCTGCTGTAAACTTGTAACCTTTCTGGAAATATAATAAACCTTATTAAAATGTTTACAGAGATATGCAAATGTCCAAATCTTGCTAGGTTTCTAAGTAATTCCTCCATAATGTTATTTTCCTGTAGAGTTGCTAGAACTGAGGAACTTTAGAGTTGGGGGAATGCCCCCCTCATGCCTCTGGAAAACTAGATACTGTACAGCGCTACCATTACACAATTGTTGTTAGAACACTCTGCTGGCAGAGGCGTTCTGCTGGTGAAGCTACAGCAGCCAAGAGGCTGCAGTGGTGCAGAGGTGAGTGTTGCATGAGGTTAAGCTAGAGCTTGAAAGTGGTTTTGGACTGGCCGAGGGATTCCAAAAGTTATAGCCCCCAAAAAGTAATTCTTCTCACATTGTGGGTGAGGCAAGTTTATATTGTAATCTGTATACCTTCATTCCTATTGCCACAGCTGCATTGACCGCACAACTTTGCACCAGACTCAGACCTGGTGTACCTCAGACTTCCCATCACTTCAGTTGCCCCACCAAAATGACCATGACAGAATATTGGATGCTATACTTAATAACAGCATACCCCCCATCCATAGATAATCCCCACACCGTGAGACCGAAACACGGATGACTTGGCAAACAGAATCAGGTTGGCCTTGAGGATGGATTATTATTCACTGGGGGAACTTTGCTGAGGGAAAGTGGAAGGGCACCTTGCACAAAAAGGCAGTACTTTGCACAAGCAGCCTGTCTCCAGGTTCTGCACAGGGCTTTGAGCACATGGTTAACTCTTCTTTGTCAACCAGAACCCGAACACGTCCTTACCTTGAAGTTCCAGACAGAAACATTTAGCACCAAAACCCACTGCTACAAACTCTGGGCACTAGGACAGAGTACCAGGCACAGGTAAAAGTAACTTTGCTACAAAAAATACAGATGCTGTGGCTCTTTCAGCCCCCCTCCCCCTTTGCTAGATGTGAAAAACATGTCTTATCTGAGATGTATTGCTGTTGATGTTCTTTCTCCCCTCAATCCCAGATGCTAAGCAATAAATACCATTCTCATGCTACATGTGTTGTGCCTGTGTTTGCCATGGATCTTTTACCCCACGTGCATAGGTGAGCAACCGCCAAGCACAGTGTGTGGAGCAGGAATAGAGACCAAGGGAAACAGCCCATAGTTCCCACCCTCCAGGTATGCGGGCTTGAAACAGAATAAAGAAATGCAAGGGATCGGCAAGCAGACAGTCTGTCCTGGACACCTAATACAGTGGTTCTTAACGTGGGCGATAATGCCCCCCAGGGGGCGATTTCATTTTTCAGGGGGGCGGTAGAACGAAAAGGGGCGGCGTGGGGGCGCTGGAGCAGTAGGGGGGCGCTGGAGCAAGCCAAACCTGTGAAGATGGCTGCAGCCTTTTTACAGTGTGCATGAATATATATTTTCCTCCAATTTTAATTTAGTTTCAGACTTTTTGTCTTGAAATTTTTAGTTCCTGCATTTGTTTTTATGCCCCTTTTATATTTCTTTTTGCGTCTTAAAATTCACTTGCAACTAAATCATTAAATGTTACTTTTTGGGGGGCATTTCATTTTCTTGGAATTTAATTTTGTTTTTAGGGGTCATTGGATTTAAGTGTCTTAAATAAATAAATAAATAAATAAATAAATAAATAAATAAATAAATAAATAAATAAATAAATAAATAAATAAATAAATAAATAAATAAATAAATAAGATATCACCGTGGGGAGGGTGGCGATGATAACTTCCTCAATGGCTCAAGGGGGCGTTTCTTTCAAAAGGTTAAGAACCACTGACCTAATAGAATATGCAGGCAGGGAGAGCTAACTGCTCACAGATACAAAGATCATCTAGTACTTGACTGGCAGCTAGCTAACCAACAAGCCCTAGTGCTCCAGGAGCAGCCAGATTAATGGGAGCTTTGCACCAATATTGGCCATACCCTTTTGGGGAAGCCCCTCCCTTCCAGCCTCATCTGCTCAGGAAGATTACAGCATGCCCATTGATCCAAGGAAATGGCCACTGGCCCATCAGGACAGAAACTGATAGTAGAAGGGAGACCTTTCTTACACACCAGAAGGAAATACACAGGGGAGTGAGCAGGGGATGATAAATCAAATGGCTGGGGGAGCAAAGGATCAAGGAAGGCTCTTATGGTAAAAATATGGATGAGCACAGTGAGAAGGGGTGGTACACATAAGGATTTCTTCATTCCTAAGGCAGTGAGGATGGTACTCTGTACTGTCTCTGCAACTTGCCGATGATTGACTGCCACTGGATTTCATCTTGCAAGGGAGCAGTTTTTAGTGTGTTCCTGGGTGGCTGACCTGGCTCCGGATCCTGCACATGTGGGTCAGGTAATGTTTCTGGGCTCCTGTATAGTCCTCTGCAAATCCATCAGGATCCCTTGCTGGTCCATCATTGAGTGCTGCTGTCAGAGCCAGCACATATCACCTTGCACCTATCCATAGCTATGGTGAGAGATGACAAGGAGAAAAGGTAGCCAATGGGTCCAGAAAGATCAGACTTTCTTTTTCCTGGAAAGTTGGTGAATTGTTTTGCCCATTCACACATGTGAGCCAACAACAACTTCATTGTGTTTTTGGCCATAGTAACAGACTTCTACAGGGACTGTGGCTGCTAACCATGCATGTGGAGGGAGGGGCACAGTTCCATGACAACTGTGTCTCTGTTCATCCTCCACAAGTAGGCTCCCACACAATATCCATGTGGGCATCCTCATGCATGTACTCTGAGACTGATGGTCTGTGACCGTGTTTCCGTACAGCAAGCATGTCACTCCCCTGTTCCCTCTGATATAGGTTACTGGCATATTTATCTCTTGCTGTCCAGTCCAGGGTTCCGTACACATACGATACAGCAGCCATTCTGTTGGTTGCATAGCCCTATTCTCAACATAACATAAAGATAGGATTGATCTAATACAATTGATCTTGGTACTGCAGTATTGTTTTATCAGCACAATGCCTTTGAATATTTATGTAAAACCTATCTACCATGTTCCCACGGAAATAAGACAGGGTCTTATATAAATTTTTGCTCCAAAAATGCATTAGGGCTTATTTTCAGGGGGTGTTTTATTTTGTTTCATCTACAGCACTCTACATTTATTCAAATACAGCCATGTCGTCTTCTTCTGGTTGCTCCACAATGGTGGAGGGTGGGGTTTCACTTAATTGGGGCTTATTTTGGGGGTAGGGCTTGTATTAGGAGCATCCTGAAAAGTCATACTAGGGCTTATTTTAAGGTTAGGTTTTATTTTCGGGAAAATAGGGTATGTCCCATGTATGTACTGATACATTGTTGGAATAGAAGATATGGACTGGGAAAACAAAGGAGGTAGTGAAGTCCCAAATATGATTATTTCTATAGCACACCTAAGGAGAAAAGTCAGCATTAAAACCCAAGGTTCCTTCTGACATTGTCTTACCATGAAGAGAATTATGAGACTGTATAATGTAGAAATTACGGAATGGGCATGTGTGAAGGGGCTGTAGAGAAAAAGGAGAAAGACCAGAGTGAGCTATCTCCTCAACTAGAGACACCTGAGATGAAAGGAGAAATAGAGGCAGGAAAGATAATAGAAAGTGAAGAGCTGAATGTAGAGGAGGAGAAAGAAAAGGAATCAAAGAGGGAAAAGGTTGAGATTTGTATGGTGGAAGAGAGGGGGGAAGAGGGGAGGAGTTAATTTTACCTGTGTGGGAGGAGGAAACAGGAGAGGAAGGCGGGAGGAGACAATTCAGAATACCAGTGACAGGAGAAAAGAAGGAAGGAGAAGAAAAAGACAAAAGAATTGGAATATGATAGAGTGCGAGGGTTGTTAGAGGACTTCCCTAATTTAAAGGTAGGAGGATTACTACCTGATCCATACATCTAAGGAGAGGGGGACATTGATGGATCTGTTAGAATGGATGGCCGTGATTTTTCTGTGGGGACAACTCAATGAAGGTGATTTTGTCTAGACTCTTCCTTCAACCAGCCACCACCAGAGGGAGATCGGGCCAGACACCCTTGTTGTGGGACAATTTGCGCGGTCCGGAGTGCTCCGATGAGGAAGCCCACTGATGGAGAACGTTTTGGGCCAGCCCCCCAATGAATCCTGTCAGTTCTAAGACAGAATTGTTGTCCCCACAGTATGGACAGTTACCTGGTATCAGTTTGTTTGAACCTGTAGAAGTTATTGCTGATTTATCTAATGTTAAACCAAATAAACCTGTTAATGTTCAAAAAGAGACTCAGTTGTCATTTCCTGCCAAAAGAGATGAACTGCTCCAGATCTTCAGTGAACCCAATCACAGCATGTTATGATCTCTTTCATTTTAAGTGTAGGTCATCCACTGGGTAAAGGATTTGCAACCATCAATTCTGATCTGCTTCTAGCTAGAGCCTTGTAACAAAAAACAGAGAATAATGGTTAATCTTAGTCTTTCGTCCTTGGTATCTTCAGCCTTTTGATTTCTTCGGAAGGATATGACTTCTTCAGACTTGTGCATGTTTTCTACAAATTGACAAAGCAGACGTCTTTCAGAATAATTATGATCTTACAGGGTTGTGCAGTGTAGTGCACTTTATTGCATTGCAAAGGGAATCCTCTGACATAGTATTTTCTGCAAAAAGCATGAAGATTAGGTTTGGAAATGTAATTACCTAGTAATGGATCCCTTTTTAGGAAGACTTGGTTTTCTAGACCAGGAGACCAGGAAATGGGTAAGAACGTGTCGTAAGAACGTGTCAACATGGCAAAACAACAGGGAATATCATGCAACTCATGAATAACAGTTCTGTCCAGTATGCCTTTGGACATTTTGCCTCTTCTAGCACAGTCAAATGGTGATCTTATTCTGGAAAGAAGCAGGAGAAAAGGCCCACCTGTTATACCAGGCAAAATTGCTGCTGAAAATGGCATTTTTTTAAACTGATACAACTACTTAGAATGATTTTAATTCTTCTGAAGTTCTTGAAAGCAAAGTAGTTACCAGGTCAAAACTTGGCCTGGCAATAGCTAATTAGCTCTTCATGGAGTTCAGCATAATCATTCTGCTGTCTTCCCCAGCTCCATAAACCCACAGTCCAAATAGAACTTTGAAATGAAATATTGCAGGTAATGTAGGACAATAGTCCTACATAACTTGCAATATTTTATTTCAAAGTTCTGTTTGAGATATAATGGAGGCATAACAAAGTTACTTTCCAAAAGTAACAAGTTGGATTGACTGTTGGTGTAACCAGTAACACTTTCTCAGTAGTGTTTAAAAAGTTACTTTTTAAGGGTAATTCAAGACCTTTTTAGAGGCATTTTGGCAGGAAATTTGTCATGTTTTACACTATTCTCTCAGCAATATTAAGTTTCGCCATTAAAAATAATAAAATGTAACAAAAAGCAAAGAATAATGTGATAAGCAGTGCATCAAATTATTTTAAACATCATAATGAATAACAGCACAGTACTTTGTAAATTCTACCATGAGTAAGAGGAAGGGACTTAAAAGTAACTTCCTTTCCTCTGGTCCAAGACCTCTAACGTTTGCCAGTCTTTGGGAAAGAAAAGTATATTCACCTCTTAGGATGAGCTACTTAAGAAACAAGCCCAGGAGCTTCTAACCCACCACCACCCCATACACAGTGGATATAGTGTTGGACTAGGACTGAAGAGATCTGGGTTCAAATCCCCACTTGGTCATGGAAACTCACTGGGGTGTAATAATGGTAAAATCACTCCACATGCCTTGAAATGCATTTAGAGTTGCCATTAGTCAGAAGCAACTTGATGGAACATAGCACAAATTGCACAGGCTGCCATCATCATGTGGGATGCCTACGTGCCTATGATCAGCTGCTCAGAACACAGAATTGGACTGTGCAGACTCAAAAAATGATAGCATCAGAAGCACAGCAAACTATTTGTGATGCTATAGGAGAGAGAACTATTAGGAGAGAACTATTGTTTGGATACCACTTGATGAGAGAGCCTTGTAACTGGAATGACAACATGTCCGCATCCTTTGGCAATTGAATCCAGTGGGTGTTAATATATGAATCACTTCCAGAAACAAGTAAGGCCTTTCAGGAGCATTTCATTTCCATCAGAGGCTTGCTGACAGAGAAAGAAGGGCCCTGAGCCTCAGAGAGCATCTAATGTACCCAGTGTCTTTCTTCCAGTGGACAGGAATAGAAATTTCTCATTTTGCTACCTATTTAGTTAATAAAGTTCCACATGCTACTTACAATCTCTAAACATTTTAAAGTGAAACTCTGATGAACCCTGATGAACACCAGTAGCAGGGAAGAGAAGGCAAACTCTTACTATGATATATAATGCTAAATTATGACTAAATCATACTTATAATGCTAAATCATAGCTCGCTGTAGCTCATACTTACAATGCTAAAGCAGCCAGTTCAGATGCTGAGTGATCACTGCACTGTATTCTAATGAGCTTTGAAAAATTACTTTTATCAATTTTAGTCATATCTTACTCTGAGCTTTTCCCCCACCCTAAACTTTTACTAACAGTGTCAGTTAGTTATATCTGCCCCATTGGGCAAACATTATTTTCATTACATAGATAGTATGTTACCCTTGCCTGAATGGCCACTTCATGATTTCCATTTTGATTGACGTGTCTTTGTTCAACCTTGGTTGACAAAACTCAGGCTAATGCTGAAATGTATAATGTGATGAGAATAAAGTATTCAGTCAGACACTGTTAGGACTGGCTGGACAGCTCAGTGGTTTAGGTATCTGGCTGTGGAGCCAGGGGCTTGGAATTCAATTCCCCACTGTGCCTCCTGTGAATAAAGCCAGCCTGTGTGGCCTTGGGCAAGATGCACAGTCCCAGGATGCCCCCAGAAGAAGGGACTGGTAAACTACTTCTGAGTATTCTCTAACTGGAAAACCCTGGAAAGAATAATTATAAGTCAGAATTGACTGGATAGCACATGATTATTAATATGTTGATAGTCCCAGTGTAGTGGATAGAGTGACAGACTACGACTCTGGAGAAAAGAGTTTGAATCTCCACTCAGCAATGGGAACTGCTTGGGGGAGTGGAACTGGTAAAATCACTCCTTAAATATCTCACTTTGAAAGCCCTAGTAGCTATAACATCACCGTTACTACCAACACAAAAGTCTCTGAAAGTCCACTTGAAGGATGTTCTGGATTCAGCTGTCCACTTTTATCTGGGTCTTTTCCAGGGATGGGGACTTAAATTTCTGGACTCATTGTCAAGTTGGACGTAAATGATTTGACAATGATGCAGACTAAACTTGGAACTTGGAAGCTACCAACTCCTCCTTTTTTTCTTGGGAAAAAGCTTGGTTTTAATACAGACTTGGTTGTTGTTGTTGTTTAGTCATTAAGTCATGTCTGACCCCATGGTCCAGAGCACGCCAGGCTCTCCTGTCTCCCACTGCCTCCTGGAGTTTGGTCAAATTCATGCTTCTATGACACTGTCCAACCATCTCGTCCTCTGCCGTTCCCTTCTCCTCTTGCCATCACACTTTCCCAACATCAGGGCCTTTTCCAGGGAGTCTTCTTGTCTCACAAGATGGCCAAAGTATTGGAGCCTCAGCTTCAGGATCTGTCCTTCCAGTAAGCATTCGGAGTTGATTTCCTTTGGAATGGATAGGTTTGATCTCCTTACAGCCCAAGGGACTCTCAAGAGTCTCCTCCAACACCACAATTCAAAAGCATCAATTCTTTGGTGGTCAGCTTTCTTTATGGTCCAGTTCTCACTGGTCCAGAGAGAGAGAGAGAGAGAGAGAGAGAGAGACAGAGAGACAGAGACAGAGACAGAGACAGAGAGAGACAGAGAGAGAGAGAGAGAGAGAGAGAGAGAGAGTCTAAGTGACTGATGGAGGGACAGAGAGAATGGAGCAACATTATGCTCAGTTGCTGGGTAAGTTTAGAAGAAGGGAGGTAAGGGAGTTCAGTGGAAGAGGGGAGCCAGGACTGGTTGGCTGTAGAGATATGAGGCTGAATCCCATCAGGGAGCAAATTAAGCCCTGGCATGAATTTTGTACACATATTGGGGTGAGGCTTTTTAAATTGGGGGTGTTTGTATTCTGAACATTTCTCAGTTCAAAGTTAGTTTTTTTTTTAAATCACTAGTTGCATAGTCGAGTTGTACAATGCAAGATTACTTTTACAGAAGAAACCAGTTGTCCCTAAAACCATGATGGAACCATTATGTTACAATGCCTCAATATCTGCAGATGCTCAGTTAATCTGGAGTGGAACCACGGCTTCCTGCATCTGACCTGGGAGTTAAACTACAAAACAATTACATTCCTTCATTGGATGCAAGAAAGCAATGCAAGCCCAACTGATGAAAATGTCTGTCTCTTCACAGGTTTGCAATCATATGTCTATCCTGGGTGTGAAACGAGGAGAACATAATGGTTACAGAAATGCATTGACAGTAATTACACAATGTTTTGTTTTTAGCAGGGAATAAGTCAGCATGTTTTCAAGATGGGAGATGAAAAGCCAGAGAGCAGTTGTCCTGGGAGATGAAAAGCAAGGCAGCATGTCACCGTTGCCCCTTTGTATTGGTCCTCTGTCTTGTGATGCAGTGGTTAAACTGCAGTACTGCAGCCAAACCTCTGCTCACAACCCAGGGTTTTCTCTCAGGTAGCTGGCTCAAGGTTAACTCAGCCTTCCAACCTTCTGAGGTTGGTAAATTGAGTTCCCAGCTTACTTGTGTGTGTGTGTGTGGGGGGGGGGGAGGCAATGTGTAGCCTGCATAATTAAATTGGAAATCACCCAGATAGTGCTTTAAGCAATATTGGGGTGGTGGTGGTGGAAAATAAGCAGCACACACTTTTTTAAAGCCTCCAGACAAGCACAATTAAGCATTTTGAGCTTTTGAATATGGTTGTTAGTGGGAAATGTTCTGACAAACCTCCTGTATTATATTAGCAGATCAGAAACGTAGGAAACCACCTTATAAAACTTAGTGAAGCCGCTGTTCCTCTAGCCCAGCGCTGCTGACTGGTACAGTCTCTACAGAATTCTTTCTTGGGTTATGCTAGGGATTGTGTTTTATATTAACCTTAGGTTATATTTGGGCAAGGGGAATACACCAGGCAATGGCTTCAAGCTGGAACAGTTTAAGTGACTGGTGGCTGAATTTCAGATTTAAGCACCAGTAGCATCCACAACTCCACTTGATTCTTGTTCCTGATGTGTGGTATTGGGAGCTTGCTGTTGGCACAACTATGATTAATTGTAGCACTGTCGTATTAAAGTCTTTACATATATTAGATATTTTGTAAACAATAGGCCAGCTGATGGCCAAAAAACCAGAGCGCTCTTTTCAATCTGTAAAGGTCTGTGTGGTAGAAAGCTGTATTCACACAGAACCACTTATTCGATTCCAGCGAACACAATAAACTGGAATTTTCCCACCATTCAAGAACCAAATACTTACGCTGTGCTCCAGACGTGGATACAACTGAAAGCCATTTCTTTCCACTAGACAAAATGAAGCTGTCTCAGAAAGGAGATGCTGGGGTAGTGATGGCAATGCTTGAATTGTTCTCCTGAATTTGATACATATTTACCTCTATTGGAGGACAGAACTCTCTCTCTCTCTCTCTCTCTCTCTCTCTCTGTGTGTGTGTGTGTATGTGTGTGTGTGTGTCTGATGCCCTCAAGTGTAGTAGAGCAGTGGTTCTTAACCTGGGCGATAATGCCCCCCAGGGGGCGATTTCATTTTTCAGGGGGGCGGTAGAACGAAAAGGGGCGGTGTGGGGGCGCTGGAGCAGAAGGGGGGCGGTAGGGGGGCGCTGGAGCAAGCCAAACCTGTTAAGATGGCTGCAGCCTTTTTACAGTGTGCATGAATATATATTTTCCTCCAATCTTAATTTAGTTTCAGAATTTTCATTTTGAAATTTTTAGTTCCTGTATTGTGGTTTGTTTTTATGCCCTTTTTATATATCTTTTTGCGTCTTAAAATTTGCTTGCAACTAAATCATTAAATGTTACTTTTGGGGGCCTTTCATTTTCTTGGAATTGAATTTTGTTTTCAGGGATCATTGGATTTAAGTGTAATAAATAAATAAATAAATAAATAAATAAATAAATAAATAAATAAACAAACAAACAAACAAACAAACAAACAAACAAACAAACAAACAAACAAACAAATAAGAAAGATATCATCACCGCAGGGAGGGGGGCGATGATAACTTCCTCAATGGCTCAAGGGGGCGTTTCTTTCAAAAAGGTTAAGAACCACTGTAGTAGAGTACAGTATGCTAGTGCACTTGTAGGTTCTGTATGGTACCATATTTCCCTTCAAGCAGCAAAATATCTTAGGATGGCCCTGGTGCAGCTTATAGGGGATCCAGTCTTCATAGTAAGTATACAGATAGTTGTGCCTATTGTTCTTATGACAAAAGGTCACCTTGTTTCATCCAAGGTTTGCTTGCCTAGAAGAAAATGTGGATCTATATTTTCTCTCAGTAATGGGGCATCAGTGGGTACCCATTTTATTTATTTAAAATAAGTTATGAGGCCATCAGACTGGTCATCCTGGGGTTTATTATGAGAACCTTATTGGAGCAAAACTGTAAAGTCATTGTTGATACTTTGAGACCTAAATGAATTTTTAAACAAATGGAAAAATTTGTCTGATTTCATTCTGGAATTAAGTTCCATAAGGCTCTTAGGAGGACACTTAGTTATCAGACTCTCTGACCAGACAGTTGCATTGACAACCTGACAGTGATTCTTTGGGATGACATTTAAAATAAGAAAAGGGCAGAGGATGGAAGAGTGATGAACAACTGTTTCTGCTGGGAAAGAATTTTTAAAGGTGGGTAAGAGTCAGCACAAGATAGTTCTTTAAACACAGGATGAAAACTAATGACTAGCTTATTTGTTTGGAAGACTAGGCTTAGCCTTAGCTGATAACCTTCAAGGCCCGGCTGATTGACTCTACTTTGCCATAAACATTCAAAGCCACATAGGTGACAAGGAAGACGTTTACACTGTTCTTTAACTTTGAAGTCGACTCTCAGCAAAGAACAAAGAAGGCTCATGGGAGGGGGGCTGTCTGTTTGTTAGTTTTTTGGGGGGAAATCATGTCTCTAACCTTTGTGACACCTTGTCACAGAAAATATTTTTTATTGGAAAGCTTCCACTTCTTCACACCATCAGTGGCTTGTTACTTTTCCCCACCCCTCCATTAACACCAAAAATCTGAGGACACCAGAGGTGGGGAAGGGAGTACTCAAAATGGTTGCTTCCTACTTCTGAGACCTGGTGGAATGGAGATACCAAACGGAGCCACAGAATGGACTCCTAGTGTGTGATTTACCATCTTTTGCCTTATTTCGTTGTATGGGTATACTGTGTATATACTTACAATGACAATAAATTATTATTATTATTATTATTATTATTATTATTATTATTATTATTATTATTATTATTATTATTATTATTATTATTATTAGACTGGCGTACAAAGGATACATTGTTGTCAGTGGCTACACCTCTGAGGTAATTGGAAAGGGGCCTTGATTAGATTTCATTTTCTCTTTTAGCAAGCAAATACTGGGAGACTCTGCTTCAGGCATATCAATTGCATTGTGTGACACCATACTCCACAAGTACTGGTGCAGTGCAGAGCTGGGTGTTGAGAATAAGGCTACCGTCAATTTCTTTCCTATTCCCTTGGGCGTTCTTTTCCTTTTTTGAATCAGAATTCTGAAATATTGAAAAAAAATGCTTGAAATGTCAGCATTGTATGTAATTAACACACTTCCTGCTAGACTTTTTTTGTATGATAGATGTGGCTTATTTCAATTATTCAGTTATGCATAAAGTATGATTATGGAAAAAGAGAGCGCAGCAGCCTAGCGTTGTGCTAACCCTTCCTGTTGCTCGAGGTGGTGAAAAACCTCACCTCCCAATTAAATATTCAGGCAGGGCCTCTATATGTCATTGGAATGCCTGCCTTCTCTATGGTCATCAAACAGCGCAAAAGAATACCTCTGAAAGCTATTAAATGCTATTACTTAAAACAGCTCTGGATGCTATTAAGGTGAATAAAAAAGGGATACCTTTTGAGTGTCTTTGCTAATGTAGCTTGTTTCAAAAGGCCACCTGTGTATTTTTCATTTTGCCTTCTGCGTAATGTTAACACCTTGTAACATTCATTTATTCAGGCATTCTTTTCATAGAATGGAATTGCATCTTTGGCTGTAATCAGGTTCAGAACCATTGTACATAACTTGCTGTTCTGATCTTTTTGTTGCAGACCCGGAGAGGAAGTTTCTATTATATCGTCTCCCATCTTACTCAGATAAAATGCCAACGGCACAATTACTACCATAAATACATTGACCCTGTATTATCCATACATTAGCGCCATATGGACACAAAACCATGGGCTCGTTTTACTATTAATTCCAATAGTTGCAAATTTAAAGGGTATTTGCTGTATAAACAATATGTTACAAATCAAAAGCAGGCTGTATTGTATCTTGTGTTATTATATTATGTGCAAATTTTTTATTGAAGTTTTTCAGATTGTTACAGCCTTCAGCTCAACTCAATAAAGGTAGTAGGTTGATGGATGAAATTTAGTGAAAACGTGTTACCAGCATTTCTGCTTTTAAGAGTTAATTTCAGGTTCAAATTGGCACTTAAAATATGAACTGGGAACATATTCCTTCCTGCAGCTGTAAATGAATCCATTACTGTTATGTGCCATCAGGTAGATTCCAATTTACGGCGACCCCGTGAATTAGTGACTTCTGGAATGTAGTTTCATTAATAGCCCTTCTCAGGTCTTACAAATTTGAAGTGGTGGTCCTGATGCTTTTATCTTTTCCCAGCATTTTTGTCTTTTCCAGGGAGTCTTGTGTTCTCCTAATTTGCCCAAAGTATGATAGCCTCTGTTTGGGCTTACTCTCTCTCTCTCTCTGTCCATGATGTATACCATAGTGCACTCCTGGTTTTCCCCTTTTCTTTCTGGATATGAGAATATAGCTTCTCCATTTTCTGATATTGCACTCTGATTTCTGTATTGATCATTTGGTGATATCTGTGTGTACATCCTCTGCTGGGTTGCCTGAAGCATGTAGTTCCAATAAACAAACTGTTGCTTTCACAAAATTGTATAACTCACTCTACTGATTCATTTCTGACCTCTAGACCAAATTCTTCCTATGATGTTTGGTTGCTGGTTCCTACTTCTGCATTTCAGTCACCTATGATTATCAGCACATCCTATTTTTGGTATATGACCAGCTTCCTCTTGTACACCTGCATATTTCTTTTCCTTCATCATCTACTGTAGGAACATAGATATGAACTGAAAAGAGCAAACTGAATTAAAAAACCCTAATGCATGTCTTGGTAACTGATTGGAGGCCTGCTGATTTTTTTCTGTGGGACTAGAGTAAATTTCTAGGGGCCTGGAATTTTCTATCCCTGGGACCTAAAAAGCAAAGCAAAATGCATCTAGTTTAATGGGGTGGTAGTGGTGAGAATTATTAAGAAGTCCTATGAAGTCTTCCAGGAATAGCAATTCAGCTATTTTTGGCAGAATTTTTAAAAGGTTTTTTAAAAAAAAGCACAAAGGAATTTATTTATTTCTTGAATTTTTATACTTCCTAATTACTGCAAGGCACCACTCGATGGTTAACAATCAGATCTATACATATAATACAACAAAACAAACAAAATTATAATGAAGTAAATCAAATCAAAGACAGCATAAAGCTAGCAAACCAAGATTCCAAGCAATGCAAAACAACCTTTTGCAGGGTTGTTGACTAGACTAAAGGCTGAGTGATACAAACATCTTTCACAGCTGTTCTGTGGCTCTCAAGCATCTCCAAGAATGGAACTCAGAACCTTTGGTTTGGGGGTAAGGTGGGGGATATATCTAGTGCGGTGAGGTATCAGAACTCACACGTTTGGAACAATTGCCTGTTCCCCACTGACCTAGGCTCGTCATTAGACTCTCCCAAATGGAAGGACTACAGAAGACTTTCTGTTTCGGCTGGGATCTTGTCTAAGCAACATACTTGTGTAGGACATACAATAAGATTCCATGTATTCGTAAGTTCTGACTGCTGGATTGATTCCTTGGCTCTGACTTGTTTCTCAGTGTCCAGCTTGTGGTTCACCGCTGACACTATTTTGTGGATCAGGCTCAACTGTGAGCTTTCAGGATTTTGAAATGGACTTCTGAAAAATGTTAGACATGTTCTGATTATAATATGTATTGTAGCGATCCATGTTTCAAAGGTCTAGGCAGCTGTGTTGTTATCTGAATAGGAGTTAAAGTAATCACAAGATAATTCTGTGTACACAAAGCTATTTTTAGCTTGCTGTAATATCTACCTCCAGCCTGAAGTATCTCACTTTGGAGTTGGTGTCAACATACTGGAGTGTATCAAGAACATATTATCTAAGAATTTTTGTACATCCTGGAGTCTGCAGATAAAGAGCATCATAGCAATATTTGTGTGGATATCTACACTGCGTTCCTATTCATTGCAGCCCCATATTTCAGTGGAATTACATTATCTGAAACAAAGGTTCATTAAGATAGGCACAAGAACCACTGTGAGTGTAGTGAGGAGACCTGAGGCACCTGGATGGCAGTGGTCAACCCATCCCTTAAATATCTCCCATACCTTGAAATTCCTAGTTGGGTCACCATAAGTTAATGTGACTTTGTGTCACATGACACGTAAGATAACTACAGTGGCCTTATGCGGTTTCATATGTATTTGCCTTGACTCTTCAACATTTCCCAAGCCATAGAGCAAATAAGTGATGATTACTGATAAATTATTCTAGTATAACAACCTGTCAGTTAGTACCAGACCACTAGACAGTCATTTCCATATTCCAAGCAGGTTTTTGTTACAGAGGCCACACTGGGAAGAGTGTCTTGCAAATATCTCCCTTCTCATTTCCTCTAGGGAAGAAATACCCTAGGTGGCTGTTATGATTCCAGCAACCCTAGAAAGTAGGAGAGGTTGCTCCACATACTATCATGGTTTTCAATAATTGGCCCTGAATTCAAGAGGAAATGTCTATGTTTTAGTGCTTCTGCACCTACCCCAATTCAATCCTGGCTTGATTTGTTTCCTTGCAGAAGGGTGCCTTTTGTTCTGTCATCCACAGTTGCACATTTCCTAGTTGAAGGACATTCTTTGATCTGTACAACCAAAATTGTAGTTCTCCATTTTAACTGGATGCAGCCACTGGAGGCAGTTCTTACTTGCTTGAGTAAAGCATGTCAGGAAGGAAGTTCAGGCTTTGAGCAGATGGGTTCAGGAGATCCAATACTTTTCTGAACAAATTGTTGGCAGGCAGACATTGAGAAATCACTGTTTTCCTGATGAGGTTTCTTCCAGCAAAGCCTTATCTTAAGGGGATGAATGTCCGTCTGCCTCTTAAACCCCAAAGCAACACAATCACCGGTTAAGCTGTCACCGTGTGATGTCACTCTCTGAGCAGCTTTGGCGAGGCTGTGAAAGCAATAGGTAGCTAAGCTGTTGAAAAGGACTCCATTTCAGCAGAAGGTGTGAATGGGTTTAAGGCTTCAGTCTCAAGCTTGCAGGTTGTGATGAAAGCTGTCATGATGGATGCTGGAGAAACATATGCTTTGAATCAAAGTTTAGTCAGGCTCCCCTGAGTTGTAATAATGCACAGGCCAAGTAGCTGATAACATTTGGGAGAGGGGGGGCTGCTTTAAAAGGATAAAAGGCAGCAATGAAATATATTTCACATGCAATGCTGGAAGCAATGAAATTGCTAATACTGTATGAATTCTCCTTGTTGTGGTAACAGCTGAGCTAAGAGAGGAGTAATAGTGATTCTTTCTTACACTGTGGTAAAGCACAACAAGAAAGATGAAGGTGAGATCCTTGCAGACTAAGAAAAATATCTAAAGCAGGGGACTAAACAAAAAGGAAATCAAAGCAGTTGGCCTTTGCTTTGGCTTTAGATATATCAAAATCATGAAATCCAGGGCTTGTGAAGTAATACCATGGATTGATTGCACAACCACATTCAGTTTCTCTGGGGAGCTGATGTACAACAGTACCCCTGATGAGGTCTGCCTATAAAATATGTTATTTGTTGGCCTATGGCTGAGCAGGCCTGGTCAGCAGCTCCAGACACCACATACCACACCAGTTTATTGGAGGGGAAAGGCCACAACTTTAGTGGCAATGGCAGCAGTTTCCCTGGCACAGAATTGGGAACGGATTGGGAGACCTGACTGTCCCCCTGATGCAAGCCACCACTCCACCCCAACCCCCCAGTCAGGGTGAATACAACCCAGGAATGGCAGTACTGTAAGGAACCACATGGGTGTACACCTTTCCACAGTTCCCTGCCATTGAAGGGGCATGGCTGGGCTTCTGGCCCCTGAACAAGGCCAGGCCATTAATGGTATTAATGGCTCCATTAATGAAATTCCTTTATTCCTGGGAAACACAGGAATCTTCCCCCTGCTCTCCAATTGCTTCGATCCATCCTGATGCCCCAAACTGTCTGCAAAGTTGTGACTTTCAACAAGATAATAGTATGAAACCTAAACCATGCCCAAGAGCATGAAGAACCTGCCACTAAACACTAATGATTCACTACCATTATGAAAAGAAAGAGAGGAAGGACAGGGCTGGTGAGGGCTGCATGAGTGACACCATGACAGGAGCTCTTGTTTAAGTCATGTTGGCAGCCTCCTTTCAGATCTGCTCGTTTACCATGCCCAGGCCATCTTGCCACACCAGCCAATGGCCACATGTGAACTCTCACTGCAGGGCAATGCTTGGTCTCCCAGTTTTCCCAACATACACATGTGGCACTGCCATTGATGCTCTGGCAACATGGGCTCCAGGTGAGTCTGGGTCCCTCTTTATCAATAGGAGAAGAAAGGAGCAAAGTTGCAGCTAAGGACGGACTGGGTATTGGCTAAAAGAAGTCTTTGAAAGTACGGCATGCTTTCAAAGTTGATCGTAATGGCATACAGAGTAATAAAATAGCTTTGGCGGAACAGGTGAATTCCTAAGGCTCTGTTCCTTGAACAGTAGATGTCCAACACTCAAATCTCTTTCTGTACTACCCTCCTCTATGAGCGATTTTCTGGATGCTAAATATGGCTTTCAGGGAACAGTGTTTCCCCCTGTGTTCGGGACAACTTTTATAGCTGTATGAGAGCTTCAGTGTGTAATAAAAGTTACAAGGGTCATGATTTTAGGAAACTGGACCTTCCTTGTACCCCGAAAACTGTGAAAATGATTGTAGCAGAAGTACTACTTATTCATGGACAGAGATGAGTCTTTGATAGGAATCAAATGAACCTCCTTGTCTAGAATTTCTGTCACATTTTCCCCAACAAAAAGATCTGGTCATATGAAAAGCTACTTATTCTTTACATCTGTTGAGTTGGCCTGATGAAGACATTGGTCTAGTAGTAGACCACTGCAAAAACAATGTGTCTTAGATCCACTCTGGCTACCTTTGCATTTTATTGTGATTGTACCTTAATATTTTGTGTGTTGCTCAGACAGCAATGCCTGAGTTGGACAGCAAGCTGAGCAAACGTTTTATTAATTACATCCAAAAACTTCCAGTTCAGTTACAGATATCATTGTCCGGACAACAGGTCACTGAAAAATAACCGAATAAGCCCAGGATGTAGATTTATTGATGGCTGGTGATGAAAAAGTCAACAAACTGTATTGTTCCGAAAGCGCATTCATGCACTTCAAAACTCAAATAAAGACAAAATAATGTTCTGTTAGTTAAAAAATGTAAAAAGTGGCAGTTGACCACATGAAAAATAAAATGAAGAGGTCACAGTCTTCTAGACAAAGTTTGTGGACTCTCATGCTACAATACTGACAATCATAATTCAGTTTGGCAACTTGGTGTTGCAAGTGCAGATGTGCTTGGGCTCTATAGAGACTAAGTGGTAGATCAGAAAGTTCCATTTGCTCTTCCCTCACAAGCCTCTCTCCCTCTTGTTTCCACAATCTATTCTTACAATAGATCAGTCAGGAGTTATAGACAGGGAACGTGTTCTGCAAATACAGAGGGGAGAAACCCTGGCAAATAGCAATTCATGTGTAATTTAGCAGTAACTTTACAAAAAGGGGAAAAAAGGGGGATAGAGTTTCAGAGCTGTGTGAATAATAATAAATGTGTGCCGTCAAGTCAATTCTGACTTATGGCAACCCTTTTCAGAGTTTCCCAGGTAGAGAATTCTCAGGTTTAAAATTCCCTTCTTCTGAGTGTGCCCTGGGACTGTATAGCTTGCCCAAGGCCACATAGGCTGGCTCTTCACCCATTTGTGGGGGGTTTGAACTCGCAATGTCTGGCTCCGCAGGGATACCTTAACTCACTTAGCTATGTCCAGCCACGTTGAACATATTCTGATGAACGGTTATCTTGGGTGGGGAGTGCCTCTTCTTAAAGTTTCATTCCAGTTTTTTTTTTAAAAAATCCAAAACGTGCAACTATATTTAGGGATATTAAACAGAACAAAAGTGGTATCATTTTTCTTTTGGGTTGTCTATCATGTGCTCTACTTCTGTTACTTTTGAGGGGATCAGGGGGAAATCTTCACATTTTAATTATCTTTAGACAGCAGTCCTTATCAAGACCAGCAGTAAGAAATATTCTGATCATAAGCATGTTAACTTGAAAGCAAGCTCTCCTGTTTTCGGTAGAACTTGCTTCCTTATAAGGGTGTTCAAGAGCAAGGTCAACAGCAATGGAGTCGTCTCTGTATCAGACAGCAAAGAGAGATCTAAGTGAGTACAAAAACTGAATATTAATATCTACATTTAATTAAAATGTTATGGTCGCATAGTCTCAAGATTTCTGTTTGAGCTTCTTTACTGTGGGGTTTAGAAAGAACAAAAACATTTACTAGAAAGAGTTTTCCAGACCTGTTCCTCTACTTCTTCATGGTATGGTTCATAGATTATACCTATTTGTTTGTTTGTTTCATTTCTAGGCCAGCTTTCTCCCAGTACCTTTTGTATGTGTATATCTGAGAGCTCCAGTAAAAGTTTTAGAAGGGTAGGGGAAGATCTTGCTTCAGACTAGAGAGGACCTCCCCTAGTCAAAGCTGGCTAAATGGACTGCAATCAGATTCCATACAGCCCAGCTTCATATGTAAGGTATGTCTTAAAGCCTTTTGTAAGTTCCATTAATTCAAATGAGCCTCGTGGCGCAGTGGTTAAAACGCTGTACTGCAGCTAAAACTGTGCTCACGACCTGGGGTTCAAATCCCAGGTAGCCGGCTCAAGGTTGACTCAGCCTTCCATCCTTCCGAGATTGGTAAAATGAGTACCCAGCTTGCTGGGGGGGGGGGCAATGTGTAGCCTGTATAATTAAAATTGTAAAAACCGCCCAGAGAGTGCTTGTAGCGCTATGGGGCGGTATATAAGTCCAATAAATAAATAAATAAATAAATACATACATACATAAATAAATGTGCCTTCTTTGACAGCAACATACTATACTAAAGCAAGTTGCAGTTAATGTAGGCTCACTTGAATCAATGGTACTCACGGAGGAGTTGACTCGCCAAATCTTTATTGATCCATTGGGCCTATTCTAGTGTGATTTAATATGCTAAGTAATAGAATTTTAACCAGTATTTCTCTGTAATCCTAGGGCTAATAAGAAATTGCTAATGAAACACCTCTAATATGTTTTAGAAGGAATGTTTGAAAGCAAATAAAAGATTAACCTAAAAGGTAGCTGTAAATATTGGTAGGCCATATCTGATTAATCATCATTCTTGAGAAAAGTGACACATGGGATGGCTCTGAATTCTGTCCTGAGACCAGTGTTGCTCAGGCTCTTTATAAATGATGTGGAAAAGAGTGTGGAGGGGACACACATCAAAATTACAGGTGACAACAATCTGGAAAGGGATAGCTGACTAATAGTTCAGATGATCAAAATAGGATTCAGGATGACCTCAACAGATTGGAGAACTGGCTCAAGTGGGGAAAAAAGTTTTAACAGGGGAAAAAGGTTCCATTCTATTTTGAGGCAGGAAACACCAGATGTACAAATGTGAGATGGTGATAACTGGCTTGGCAGGTGTACATGTGGAAAGCATACAGTATAGGGATCTAAGTGGACCACAGATTTAAAAATGAGTCAACCCCATTTCAATCGGGTTTCAGGCCGGGTTTTGGTACAGAGACTGCCTTGGTCGCCCTGTACGATGACCTTTGCCGGGAGAGAGACAGGGGGAGTGTGACCCTGTTGATACTCCTGGACCTCTCAGCGGCTTTCGACACCATCGACCATGGTGTCCTTCTGGATAGGCTGGCTGGGTTGGGAGTTGGGGGCACTGTTTTACAGTGGTTCCGCTCCTTCCTGGCTGACCGTGTCCAGAGGGTGGTGCTGGGGGACAGTTGCTCTGCCCCATGGCAGTTATGTCATGGGGTTCCTCAGGGCTCAATACTGTCCCCCATGCTGTTCAACATCTACATGAAACCGCTGGGAGAGGTCATCAGGAGGTTTGGGCTGAGGAGTCAGCAATATGCTGACGATACTCAGCTCTACCTCTCGTTTTCCACCAATCCAGGTGAGGCAGTTTCTGTGCTGAACTCGTGTCTGGACCTGATAATGGACTGGATGAGGGTTAATAAATTGAAACTCAATCCAGACAAGACGGAAGTGCTGTTAGTGGGTGCTTCGCCGGACAGGCTGGAGGGCCATTTCCCCGCCCTGAATGGGGTTACACTCCCCCTAAGGGACAGGGTCCGCAGCTTGGGGGTGCTCCTGGACCCCAGTCTAACACTGGAAGCCCAGGTGGACTCGGTGGCCAGGGGCGCCTTCCTTCAGCTGCGGAAATTATACCAGCTACGGCCCTACCTGGACGAGCGGAGTCTCATGACAGTTACACATGCACTGGTAACATCCCGCATAGATTACTGCAATGCGCTTTACGTGGGGCTGCCTTTGAAGACGGTCCGGCGATTGCAACTGGTCCAGAATCGAGCTGCGCGGTTGGTGAGTGGTGCAGCTGCCACGGAACATATCAAGCCGATTCTGTATAAGTTACATTGGCTACCAGTTGCTGCCCGGGCCCAATTCAAAGTGCTTGTTTTGACATATAAAGCCCTAAACGGCTTGGGCCCTGGATACCTGAAGGACCGCCTCCTTCCATATGAACCTACCCGGCAGTTAAGATCTAGCCAGGGGGCCCTTTTGAAAGAGCCGTCCCTTAAGGAGGTAAGAGGGACAGCTTGTAGACAAAGGGCCTTTTCGGCAGCTGCCCCCAGACTATGGAATGCCCTCCCGACTGAGATTCGTCTGGCGCCGACGCTGATGACATTTCGGCGCCAGGTCAAAACCTTCCTGTTCCAGAAGGCTTTTAATTGAAATAATATTAGCTGTGGGTCTGATGGCAATTTTAATTGTATTTTAATTGTATTTTAATTATTTTATCTTTTGCTGTATTGAATTTTAATTATTGTAAGCCGCCCAGAGACCTCTGGGTAGTTTGGGCGGCATATAAATTGAATAAATAAATAAATAAATAAATAAATAAAAAGTAAATACAAAACTTGGCTGCATCAGCAGGAGTACCATGTCTTGATCAAGGGAAAGAATGGCACCATTCTATTCCGCTCTGACCTGACCTTGCCTGGAATACTGTATCTGATTCTGGGCAGTGCAGTTTAAGAAGGATATTGACAAGCTAGAATATATCTGGAAGAAGGTGACTGGTAAGGACTAGAAACTGAGCCCTGTGAGGAATGGCTGGAGGAGGAGGGTATGCTTAGTCTGGAGAAGACAAGTCTAAGAAGTGATATGGTCGCCATCTTCACATATTTGAAGGGTTGTCCTGTGGAAAAGAGAGCAAGCTTGTAGGCTAAGACAGGAAGCAATGGATTCAAATAATGAGAAAGGAGACTTTGCCTAAATATTAGAAAGTACTGTACTTCTCGACTGTATGAGCTGTTTGACAGTGAAATGAACTGCCTTGAAGGGGTCAGACTTTCCTTCACTGGAGGTTTTTAAACAGAGGCTGGATAGCCACTTGTTCGGGATGCTTTCGTTGTGGATCTTCTGCTTTGGTGGGTGGTAGTGGTTGTAGACACAGTGACCATGGGGGCCCCTTTCAGCTCTACAGTTCTGTTATCTGGTGATTCTCTACTTGCTTTATAACTTTTGAAATGGCACTTACTCACTCACAAAAAAACCAACACAACTGTTTACAGGTAGCTGTCAAGTCAGAGCCAACTGATAGCTTTCAAAGTAAGTCAGATAATTAATTTTATTTATTTATTTATTTATTAAATTTATACCCCACCCCTCTAGACCATGTCTACTCGGGGCAGAGTGATTTTACTGGTTCCACACACTTTCATGTGGTAGGTTTCCACAGGAAGTGACCTCCATAATCCATAGAAAATGAACACAGAAAAGTGGCTGAGCTAGGATTCGAATTCAGGTCTCCTGAGTCTCAGTCCACCTCTCTACCCAGAACACTACACTATTACCTATAATCAATTACTCTAAGGCTCTGATAACCACTTTGCCATGACATCCTTTTCAAGCCTCCTCCCCATGTTCTCCACATGGCAGTAGAAGTTCTGAGAGGGGAAAAGTCTGTCAGATGCATGAGGATAAATCATAAACACATGACAGGCTTTCAGTCTTCACATATTCCCCCAGTGTGGAGAGAATGTGTGACTTGTAACATGGTGATAGGGCATGGCTAGTAGAAATAGGAGTGCTGGAGATAGATAGATAGATAGATAGATAGATAGATAGATAGATAGATAGATAGATAGATAGATAGATAGATAGATAGATAGATAGATAGATAGATAGATAGATAGGTACGTACGTACGTACGTATGTACGTACATATGTACGTACATATGTACATACATACATACAGTGGTGCCTCGCTTAACAACGATAATCCGTTCCAGGGAAATCGCCATTAAGCAAAAACATCGTAAAGCGAAATGAGAAACCCCATTGAAACGCATTGAAACCCATTCAGTGCGTTCCAATAGGGGTAAAAGCTCACCGTCCAGCGAAGATCCTCCATACGGTGGCCATTTTCGCCGCCTGTATAGTGAGGAATCCATCCCTAAACACAGCGGGGAGCCATTTTAATTACCCGGTAGCCATTTTGAAACAGCCGATCAGCTGTTAGAAAAACGTCATTTTGCGAAGAATCGGTTCCCGAAGCAGGGAACCAATCATCGTAAAGCGATCGCAAAAAGACTGTTGTTAAGTGGATTCGTCGTAATGCGGGGCAATCGTAAAGTGAGGCACCACTGTAGGTAGGTAGGTAGGTAGGCAGGCAGGTAGGTAGGTAGGTAGGTAGGTAGGTAGGTAGGTAGGTAGGTAGGTAGGGAGAGAGAGAGAGAGAGAGAGAGAGAGAGAGAGAGAGAGAGAGGCCAGATTGTCACAGTTACTGCAGGGAGAAAGTCTGAATCCATTCTGCTAGATGTCTATATTTCAAATATTGACAGGGAGCTCCTCAGTTGTTCTTACACACAAGCATTATAAATCAACAAGCCTTTGAGGAGTGTATTTATTGTGCTAGTTCATTTCTAGAATTAGCCATTTCTACTTCCCTGGTGGTAATTTAGTGTTAAATTAAATTTATTTCTGGAGAATTGAGTAGCAATATTGAGAAGCTCAGGAAAATAGGCACATAGCTGCACTCTAATCCAGAGGTAGAGAATTCACCATGCACAGATAAAATGTTTGATTCTTTTATAACCACTCATTCTTTTTTCTTTTTTTTCCCTAATGTCTCTGTATTGGAAACATTTCTCTTATTTGCAGATAATTAGACTTATTTAATGCACAAAACAGATTCAGATTTTGAAGGGAAATGCCCTATTCCAAATCTTCCTCAACTCGTTTTACTTTTGTTTTTTCCTTTTTAAATCTATAATTTCCTTTCTGAGGTAGGATAATAAGAATGGCATACAATTTTCCGTATATTCACATTATAGATGTTTACAATAATAATGCAATATATCATGGTTTATTGCCAGTCTATTTCTTTGCTCTTTATGTATTGGATTTATGTCCCATCTTTCTCCCATGGTGGTTTATAGCAAATCTGAACAAAATAATGCAATTTAATATGAAATAAGCACAATTATGGACTGGAAATGCATTTATTCATCGATGGCCCAGTGCATTTCTTAGCATAAGGACTAGAGGCCAAGTAAATGCTTTCACTTTGCAGTAATTTAATTACCTATGAGTAAAACCTACTAAACTCAGTGGTTATTCACCTGCATATATATTAGGGATTGACAAACCTTTGAGGAATGGGTTTACTCTCCTAATTCAGTGCTGGGATTAGCCATTTCTACATCCCTAGTGGAAATTTAAGGTTACATTAAATTTATTTCTGGAGAATCTAGTAGCAGTGTTGGTTATTGTGTAGTATTGGTTAATTAGTTCTCAAAAACACCCCACACAAACTCTCCAGTTTATCAATGTGGGATGTTGTGCTTCTGTATCTGCAATTCAAAATGCCAGGAAATGGCACAATATTGCGGCACAATATTGTACCCACATTGCCATCAGGAAAAAGGATGCCAGGCTTTACATGGAAAAGTAGCTTGAATGTTGAAAACACCAATGTCAGCAGTCAAGATGGTCTATAGCAGTGGTCCTCAACCTTGGGCCTCCAGATGTTATTGAACTACAACTCCCAGAATTCTTCACCACCACTTCTGCTGGCCAGGATTTCTGGGAATTGAAGTCCAAGAACATCTGGAGACCCAAGGTTGAGGACCACTGGTCTATAGGATGCCCTCTTGTCCTCACCATCATTCACAAAGAGACACCAAGCAGGGGAAAATCCCAGAACTTGACTCATTTTCTCCAACAGTTAATAATTTCTTGATCAAGCACAAAGCAATTGTCTGAGCTGTTTTCTACAAGTTATCTACTCTTCTGGTATAAATAGTGTGAAAGTCCCTGCAACAAATTTACTACAGATCCTGGCTCATTGAAAAATGGAATAAAAATGACCGGAGGTCATTAATGGTTCTATGCATCACTGGGTGAGAAACCGTAATACATAAACAACTAGTATCATACTTGCAGAATATGAAAATGCAGACAGAGCACAGAAATACTTGGATAAATTGGATCCTGGTATGGATTTTTTAAAAATGGAAATTAATTTATGAGTTATGTTAAATGACAGATTTATTACTCATCTATCTCAGCTGCCTTAGGAGGCCTTTATTGCCTAAAAGGAGGGATATTGTGCAATAAATAGATTTTTGCAATATATTTCTTATCTTTTAGTTAATCAGTAATAGCGCAAAACTAAAAGAATCAAAACCAGGTGATACCAAATATAAATAAAGCTGTGGTCAATTATTTGATTTCTCCAAAATCCTATTCAGCCATTATCAACCATGCTTAGAGAGAGGAATGGCTAGCCCCTCCCCATCTGCCATAGCTTTCTGGAGAGTGGTGTGGTTGAAGAGGATATATTTCTTGAATTCCTGCCCAAAGACAGAGCCTGCACTTAAAACAGGAGTTCCTCCCTTGCAAACAAGCCACTCTCCACATGGAGACAGCAGTGATGGAAAAGGCAGGGGCTACTCACACCTCTATAAGCTTGATGGCTGGAGATGTAAGAGATGAACAGGGCTTTAATCAGCCAAGATTTTACAAAGGTTAGAAGAGAGGGCTGACATTTAATGTGAAAGTAATGAAGTCTTCATAGTCAGAATATTAAGAATTGAGGAGAGTCAGAATAGGCTCTACTATCACATAGAACAGCTGATACAAATAATGGCTGATTTCCATCTTCCTCAATAGTTTCAAAATGGCTGGTTCCTATCTGTGCAATAGCTCTCCACAGCCAGAAATTTATAAAATTCACTTTTTAAAACTGCTGGTTTAAATGGAAAACATACCCTGGTTGGAGCATGAGTAGAATTGCAGCCCAATTGTGCACTATCTCCCCTCTCCCCAATAATATTGGGATGCATACAATGCATTATTCCCAGTGGAGGAATGGGGGAATACAGTTATACCTGTTCACATAACTTTGGTATCCAGCAGTCATTTACCGTTGCATTAAAGGTTGTAGCCTGCCATCTGTAATTACAATTGCTGTTGACACAGCGTACAGATCATGGCTATTATCTTTCCTATATTACAAATGCTAATTTCTTGTTAACACAGCTCTCTGGCAACTCTTTCATTGGGTGGCTAAGATTTAGAGGAAAATGGGGAGGGGGAACAGCTTCACAGGGTGAAGGAGAGCAAATGAAAAGCAATTATGTCAGGATCTGTTACAGGCTGCTGGTGGCACAAATGTCAAATACTGATTATGGATGTTATCACAGGAGTGGTATCTGATGTAATCACTCTGGGGCATAATCACTTTGCTGTTGTTTTTGCACAGCAATAGGATTAAAGGTGAATGAAAGATTTGCAATAATTCTCTTGCTATGGATATATTCATTATACCCCCTCTGTCTTTTCCCCAGCTTAAATATATCAGTTTGTCACCCAGTGGTATCTTCTTGGATAAGTTACTGTTTAGATAGTTATCTTCCACGTTACTAGTAGCAGTCATCATGACTAATCTCACAATAATTTTACAATGCTTATAGACTAAAGGGTATACAAAAGTTTTTCTCTCCCTAGACATCATTCTTGGCACAACTATTTCATCATCTGCTGCAGTGAGTTAAAAAAATGGATTGAACTAGTGACCCTTTTTAGGGGGAACAGCAAGAGTTTATGTGAGCACCTGCTATCTGCATAGCTTTTCCCCACCTGTTTAGAACCAGAGTTTTTAGGATGTTGAGTTAAAAAATGTAATTTGTTTCATTAGTCATCAGAGAACTCAAAAATCTAATTGATTTACATCCAAAATGTAGCTTTGGGAAGTCCTGTATTTAGGTAGGGCGAGACAGCTGCCTTAGGCAGCTGATCTGGGGTGCCAAGAAAGGAGAAAACATTATAATTATATATTTTTTCATTATTGTATTTTTTACTGAGATTGTGAGAGATGCTTGTGGGGTTTTCTCTCTTGTGTGCCCCCCCGACCAGGTTTTGGCTTTGAGTAGTCTTTACCAGGGACGTGGTGGCGCTGTGGGCTAAACTGCAGAAGCCTGTGCTGCAGGGTCAGAAGACCAAGCAGTCGTAAGATCGAATCCACGGGACGGAGTGAGCACCCGTTGCTTGTCCCAGCTCCCGCCAACCTAGCGGTTCGAAAGCATGCAAATGCAAGTACAGTAGATAAATAGGGACCACCTCGGTGGGAAGGTAACAGCGTTCCGTGTCTAAGTCGCACTGGCCATGTGACCACGGAAGATTGTCTTCAGACAAAAACGCTGGCTCTATGGCTTGGAAACGGGGATGAGCACCGCCCCCTAGAGTCGAACATGACTGGACAAAAATTGTCAAGGGGAACCTTTACCTTTACCTAGTGTTTACCAGCAGGGGATGTTCTTCCTCAGACAGCAACGCATCTTGGGCTGGCACTATCCAGTGATTCTTACTATCTCAATGAAATTTTGCTCTCCCATTTTTGAAAACAGATTTCCAAGAAATATAATTTTAGTACTGCAGAGCTGTATGGAACTCTATAGACCATCGAGTCCAGCCCCTGTCAGTGAGGCACAGTGGGGAATCGAACCCCCAACCTTAGGCTCTGCAGCCAGAGACCTAAACCACATGTCGTAAACTGCTTTACAAACTCCTCTGACTTTCCAAGCAGGTTGCCATGTGGCATTTGGTATGTGTTACAGTTTCAAAAAGCCACAATCCCAAATCAAATTTGTAACACTCTTGGGCTCACTGAAATCATTTCATGGTGCTTTGGATTCTGGCCCAAACGTTGGCTGCAGTTGAAAGGGATGTAATAATATTTATTTGGTCTTTGTTTTGGCTTAGTGCAGGGAGCCATCCCCTCCGCAGGTCATGCATTCTTGCATTTATCCAAGAGTTTGTAAGAAATATTAATTGATTTTTGAAGGACTACTTTATTTGAAATCCCCTTCTTGAATTTCGAAATAAAATTGTGAGTTAAATAGCATTTTTCTTTCAAATGTTTTCCAATTATTTAAAGAGACTGCTATATTTTTATTTGTTGCTCTCTGTGTGTAAATGATCTCCTCACCCCCATTTTCTTCTTTCCTGTCAATAACATTATAACCTTAATCTTCTTACCTCATACCACCTCATTCCAACCCTCACACTTTCTGCTCTGACATTTTGAATGAAACAGCTCCAGCTGTTTCTATTATTAGAGCATATCTAACATTCTTTGTCTTTAAAAAATGCATTGTTTTGATTTCTTTTCACTGTCTGTTGTAAAGAAATACATAGAGCAATTAATTAAAATGGCTATATTCCTGCCCCAGAGGTCTGGTTTTGTTTATAAATTACTCCATGACGCTGTCAGAATTCATGGCTCCGGCAAGATCATTTGACTGAAATATGGCTCAATTAATCTCCTTTTCTCTCTCCATAATTGACACATAATAATTAATTCATTTTAAAATTTCAAGCACCGGGATCCTCACATTGAGGCATAAGAACGTCAAGTGAGTCCCGGGGCATGAGGAGTTCCTGGAATATTAAGCAGCCAAGGAGTCGTATGCTGATGTGGGAGATGAACTCAAAATGCAGCCTCTCAAAATGAGTCAGAACAAGTGTTTGTGCATTGACTCCAGGGTAGATCTATTAAAAATGCATGGAAGATTTATTGCAACATAGAAACAGTCATGATCCTCACCGTGTTTTTGGTATACAGCCTTTCTTCAGAGAAACAGTGAGAGAACTTTTCAGCTTGGCACCACTGTCTTAAACCAAAGTAAGTGGAGACTGTGGGCAGGGCTACATAAAGATGACTTATACGGAGAAAACTAGTCTTTCTTGGCCCAGAGAAAGGAAATGTCCTCTTTTTTTTTTAAATTACAGCTCTCAAAGTCCTCCAGCCAGCATAGTTGTGGGGCCAGTTTCTGTCCAGTTCAGCCTTATCTCAACCAAGGCTGGTAACCTTATTTTGACTCAGACACCACTGAGCTAGAATTTGGCTACAAACAACCACACCAAGGGTCTCACCGTTACCAGTGGCGAGGACTCAGTCAAGCTCAGAAGGGTTGCCCACTTCTGTTGGCATGCAGTAGCCTCTCTCTCTCTCTCTCTCTCTCTCTCTGTGTGTGTGTGTGTCCAGCATAAATTTGGAGGCAGGTAGACAGACAGATTGAAACACTTCATGCAGTGTTGAGCAGCAGTGGTTTTCAAGGGCAATATCTATGCATGTATGGTATCTTACAAAGCAGATCAAGAGGGCTTTAAACTGAATCCTACTGGGGAAAGAGATGATGTTCCAGAAAACAGGGGGTCACCAAGTACTGGGGACAAATATGTTGGTGATGAACCTGAACTCGGAATGATAGTATAGGAACCTGCCGATGGATGGGAAAAGACAGTAAGGAAGCAGGTAGAGGGAATCATCCATGACTTCCACATCTCCAGAACAATGCACAGAGCATGAGAAACGGAATGAACAGAATCAAGGCAGCAGTGGGGGGTGCTGCCCAAGATAGGTAAGGAGATTACATGAAAACACATGGATATTTTAAATTAATTCAGATCTCCAGGACCAGGCAAACTGAATCCCAAGAATTTATAGATATTTGTTGGAGTCAATGCAACCTCACATGTTGTCTGTAGTAGGTGTGGCTGGGAAGGACTTTTCTGTGCTGGGGTGACTGTGAAACTGTCCAGCACTAGTGAATAGCTCCTTCCCTACCTCTGAATTCAAAGAGAGCCCTGCGTCTTTGCTTTTGAGCTCTTTTCCTTTCCTTTGTCTATCAGAAGTAGTCAGTTAGTCTGTTGAGGCCTGCTGCTACAGGCGGCCATGTTAGCTAGTTTACTGTTTGGTCTGTTCTCAATTGTAAGTAAGGAAAATGCTTTTTATTCTTTCTCTTACTAATGTCTTAGAGTGAATTATTGAGACTGTAAGTGCAAGTTAATGAAAAAAAGAGGTAGTATACCTTGGGGAATGCAATCTATTCTGCTTGTGAATCCCTGCACTTCTGCTGTGCAGATAGAAGAATGTAACCAAAATTCGGAAATCTGCAACAGATAAAATCTTAGAGGCTCTACCTATAATTTTACATGGAGAACATGTAAAATTGACAAATCTGTGAAGACTGAAGGCAACCAGATATTAACCCAATCTTCAGGAGAGGAGAGAAAAGAGGTTCTGGGTAATAACCAACTGGTCAGCTTGATACTGATATCAGGAAAGGTTGTGGAACAGATAAAGAATCAGACTGAGAATTTAGGAAACAAATGATGATTAGTAAAAAGACAGCATGTGTTTCTTAAAAACAACAACACTAGATAAAACTTAGCTTTTTTGCACTGATAAAGTTACAGGCTTGATAGTTCAAGGGAACGATCTGGGTATAGTGTATCTGAATTTCAGCAAGGCACTCACTAAAGTCCCCCATAGTACTCTTCTGATCAGACTGGTAAAATGTGGGGAGATGATGGTACTATTTGATAGATTTTTAGCTCATTGACAGGCCATAGCCAAATAATAAAAGGTAAAGGTTCCCCTTGACAATTTTTGTCCAGTCGTGTCCGACTCTAGGGGGCGGCGCTCATCCCGCTCTTCAAGCCACAGAGCCAGCGTTTGTCCGAAGACAATCTTTCCGCGGTCACATGGCCAGTGTAATTTAGACACAGAACGCTGTTTACCTTCCCACCGAGATGGTACCTATTTATCTACTCGCATTTGCATGCTTTCGAACCGCTAGGTTGGCGGGAGCTGGGACAAGCAACGGGCGCTCACTCCGTCGCGTGGATTCGATCTTACGACTGCTTGGTCTTCTGACCCTGCAGCACAGGCTTCTGCGGTTTAGCCCACAGCGCCACCACGTCCCCCAAATAATACATACGATTATTTTCTTGTCATATTGAGGATAAAGTGGGGGGTGACATGTTTTTGTCCTGAGCCTGGTATTGTTCAGTATTGTTATAAATCATTTGGATGAAAGAGAAGAGAGAGATGTTCATTGGATTTGGAGATATTACCGTATTCTGAAGGGTAGCTAATAATTCAGAAGACAGACTTGGGATTCAGGATGAACTGGGCCAAATTAAAATAAGTTTCAGCGGTGAAAAATGTAAAGGTCTTCATTTAGACAGGAAAAGTCAGATTGAATAGGCCTGGATAACATGTGACTTGGCAGTAGTACTACTGCAGTACTCGGCAGTACTATTTGGCAGTGTGAAAATGATCTTGGTAGACTAGAAACTAAACACAAGTCAATGGTATGATTTGGTGGGGAGGGAAAGTTGATTTAATTCTAGGATGTGTCAACAGAAGTTCAGTGCTCAGATCAAGGGAAGTAGTAGTGCTATTGTATTCTCTTTCAGTCAGGCCTCATCAGAAATTCTGTCTAGTTTAAGAAAAGTGTGGAAGAGCTGGAATGAGAGTTGACTGAGTTGGTAAAGAGTCTGGAAGTCCAGCCCTGTCATGAACAATTGAGAGAGTTGGGTATGTTTAACCTGGAGAAGAGAAGGCTGAAAGGAGAATTGATAGTTATCTTCAAATAATTGAAGAGGTGTCCCTGCATCAGGGTTATTTTCTGGAGCTCCACAGTGAAGAACCTGAGTTAATAGATTCCAATTAATGGATCCCTTGATATTGCCTCTCATGGCCTTTTCACAGCTTTAGTACCAGTTGGCTTTTCTGCCTTCTAAAAGCTGATACATCCCAGAAAGTTCTGTGCTGTCAAAAACCAAACCGCACCAAACCACCAATTCCCAAATGAAGGAAAACAACCTTGAAGTCAAAGGGATTGATTCAAATCTCCAGTAATGTCATGTAGATTCTTTAACTAATCCGAATCAATGGCCACCAAAACCACCTCTTAAATGGGAGCAAATAGAAACCCTTAGAAAGTGGTAGACTCTTCTTTGTTGGAAGCTTTTAAATACAGTTTGGCTGCTTATTTCCCACTAATGCTTAAGCTGTACATTTCTTGCATCCTTTCCAGTTCTGCAGCCTGTGATTCTACAGTTTCAGAGCAAAGTCTTCTTAGTCCTATCTGCAGATCATGGGGACAGAACCTGGGACTGTCTGTGTGGTAAACATATGGTTTATCACAGTGTTATAACTCTTCTTGAAAGACAGAGATGGTCTCTGAACCAACAGTTCTTCAACATCTCCTCACAGACTTACCCGGGACAAGTTTCAAGAAACAAGTGCCTGTAAGAAGAGCAGTACATGGGAAATATTTGGATGTCATCTACTTAACCCATAATTATTCTTAGCATTGACAATATAAAGACAGCCAGGTGACTGTTTCTGTTGACTAAGGAAGCTATCTACTCAGACAAGATGAGTACAGTTCTGAGATTGTAGTATGTTATGGTGGATGAAAGGTTTCTAACTTTCCAGCTCTGAATAAGTCTATGGACTGCTCCTTTTGAGATCAAGGGCCACTGCCTAACCTTTTGGGTCATTCTACTCCCTGCAACTCCCTTCCTGCATTGTATCTCAAGACAACAAAGGCTTAAGCTAAGACTTTCCCCCTTTCTTTCGCTCATCATTTACTCCGTAGCATCTTGTCTGAGGCAATAATCTTGAAAGCTCCCACATGTTTGTGTTGTTCTTGGATTTTGGATCTTTCTCTACTCTGTATTTTGGGACTCGTTTAAGATAATTCCTCTGATGTGAATTCGGAACTTGGAAAGTTAATTTGGGGGTATAAAATTGCCAGAATCCTCCTGACAACACGATTCCTAGCTATGCTAGATGGGGAATTACTGTATGGGCTATATAGCTATCACCCCCCCCCCCAAGTTCTGTGCTAGGCTGGGTCTACCTTTGCAGTAGAATACAGAGAGCGTAAAATGGGCTGTACCAGTTTGAGCTGTTGAGTTGGAAATCATTTCTGAATGTTGCACCCTGCAGCAAACAAAGAGCATAAATAACCAAGCAAACCCTCACAAATAGAAAATAGCACAACAGGCTAGACATTTTTAGTTGAGATCTGTGTTGCACTGGTATCTGTTTCCATGGTGTGTGTGTTTTAATGATGTGAAGCATTAAGAATGTAATTTTCTATCTATGGTCCAAAGTGATGTAGTTCATTCTAGCGTCTCAGCATGCTATCAACCTCATTCTGCTGGAGGTGTGCACCAGGCCGGATCTGCCAGGAGGATCTGCCTTGAAGCTATCCAGCTTTTTTGTACCTTTGAGTGGTAGCAATAACCTATAATTTGATAGTTGAGAATTCAGGGCTGTGTTATTTAATAGAACATCTTATATTTGCATATTTTGAAATATTGCTGCCATAAGGTGGATTGGCCTTCAGTGAGTTGCCTTAAAGGCATATTTTCACTGCAGGCTTAAACTGCTTTAATAGTCATCCCCTCACACTGGGGGACCTGGGAACCCTGTCGCCCTCTGAGCAAGGAGCTTGAAGTCTACAAGAGTAACTTCCCAGAAGTTTTGTCTGAGCCCTGTGGCAGTTTCCAAGATTCTTTCAGGCAACGTTAGCAGTTCAGTTGATACAACCTCAATATAAGTTTGTAGCACCAAAGTGCTTCTAGGTTCCGAAGCGGAACCTCTTGCTTTCAACATCTCAGGTCTTTATAATAATAAGGATAAAAATTGCAGGGTGGTGGAGGATTGTCTTCACATCCTAGAAACATATGAATTAATTTACATTAGAATTCCCGTAAGGAGAGGCTGAAGGATCTTTGTAGCCTTTTGGCTTGCTTGGCTACAAAATGGCACTGGAGTACTGTTTGGCAAGGGCTGCCTGAGATAAAGATGTAGAACAATTTTTTTTTTTGCGACAGTGAAAAGAAATGCAAATTGTCTGGAACAGAGATCTGACAAAATAGTTCAGGTGGCCAAGGAAGGACACAGGCAAAAATCTGCTCAAATCGAGGATTTACGGAATTGGAAGGTTGGAGGAGGAAGAAGAGAGGTCTTGAGAGGGCGGAGTGAGAAAATGTACCAAGCGTGTAAGTCGACACAAAGAAGAGTCTTGTTTTGAAGGAAGTCCTTTAGTGCTGAGAAGTACCCTATAATTTAGAGTGTGTAGTGTCTGGAACAGTTTGATTTAAGTGGCACATCTTGTACATGCTGTCTCTATAAAATCGTTCTTGTTTATAGAACACGCCATGTCGTTTCTTCCTGACTCGACAGCAGCAAAGCATTTTGGTCACTCCTGATTCAAAATCCTCAGCAACTCCTTTTCCTATCTTCAAAAGTGTATTTATATATGTGGGGGGAGGGTGTATGAAGAGAAATAAAGAGATGAAACAATACAATGGCATCTATGAGACATGAGGCGTCAGTTTGTCTGGGATATTTTGCCAATTTGTTTGGGTTTCTGGCCATTTGTGGTGTATGTGTGTGCAGGAGAGGAGGGAGGGGGGAGAGAGAGAGAAAGAGAGAGAGAGAGAGAGAGAGAGAGACTCTGGCTGTCTTCCTGAAACCGAAATAGACTTACAGACTTTAAAAAAAAGAAAGAAAAGAACAAAAAGCCCTCCAGCTTTTTACAAGTTAGAAATGGAAAGAATTAGGTGAAACAAGGCTTACCTTTTGGAACTGGAACTTTCATTACCCTATTAATTTTTAAATGCTGGATAGGGTTAGCAGACAGAGAATGAAATATAAAAGAAAGGAAGGCCTGGCAATTTCCACCACTGAAAAGTGGATCAATTCTATGTTTTCACCAAGAGAGAGCAATCTAACCACATTTTAAAGAACTTTCTCGCCCCCCCCCCCCATTTACAATACTCCACAGGGACGTACTGTTCACCGTTTTTAGAGGTTATTATTTTACCTGCATCGGAATGTGATGGATGTGCTGCAATAATTAGTTAGGGTTATAGCTGTTGATAATGTGTGTTTTATGGATCATATTTTTGTCTTTTGGGGTTTTATTTTTTAGGCGCAGCATTTCTTCATTCATTATGATTTCATTTAAGATACATGTTTATGTGTTTGCCAAAACACGGCTTCTGTCCCTGTCAAAAGTAGCAGCAGCAGCAGCAATGACCGCACACCTCCTAATTTTCTACCAGTCAAATCCATTAATAGATTTTCCCCCCAAGTAAACTCAAACTGTAGCCTTTCCCCCCTCAGTCTTCACAGTTTTGAAGTCATTTTGGAGTGACATGGGTGACTTTTTTTGGAGGGATGACAGAACCCTGCAACGGCTCTCGGATTCATTCTTGAGGACAGAAATTGTACTAGGGGAACAACACAGCTTTTGCTTGCCGCAGGCTTGTGACCCACGTAGGCTGCCACATTTGAACTTGGGGAGGCGGTAGTCACTTGGGAGAGGCTGATGAAGCAGTAAACCTAAGAACAACCCCTCCAGACCAAAGCAACAGTCTGTTTCGTATGACATTTCAAAACCTGGAGAAGTCTCTCGCTTCCCAAAAGTGTTCCACCCCTCCCCCGGCCGCTGTATACTCCCTCTGACCATGGAGGTTCCATTTGACAATCATGGCTAAAAGTCCCCGATGGACATGTTTTCTATCAGTTCTCCAGTTTCCTTTTGAAAGTTCTCTAGGCTAGAAACCTGTACCCCCCCACTTACCTGTGATTGTATCCATCTGAACACAAGTACAGTGGTGCCCCGCTTGATGAGGATAATCCATTCCAGCAAAATCGCTGTAGAATGAAATTGTCATCAAGCAAAAGTAAAAAACCCATTGAAATGCATTGAAAACCGGTTTAATGCGTTCCAATGTGCAAAATACCTCAGCGTCCAGCGAAGATCCTCCATAGGGTGGCCATTTTCTGGTGCCTGTATAGGGAGGAATCCGTCCTAAAACACAGTGGGGAGATATTTTGCACAGCGGGTGACCATTTTGAAAACCCGACGATCAGCTGTTTCAATCATTGTTAAGTGAAAAATCGGTTCCTGAAGCAGGGAACTGATCGTCGTTAAACAAAAAAAACCCATACAAACATCGTTTTGCGATCGCTATAGCAATTGCAAAATACTCATTGTTAAGCGATTTCCTCATCTAACAAGGTGATTGTCAAGCAGGGCACCACTGTAGACTTGCTTTTGGATAGCGAGGATTCTGCTGGTAAACCACTAGCTTTTCTGCTTGTGGCAGAAAAATGTTCTAAGGCAATTAAATGGTACAGTGAGTAAAGTCATGGACTATGACCTAAGAGACCTGGGTTTGAATTCCTGCGCAGCCATGGAATGGGAAGGGGTGATGGGTGTGGAGAGGTAGAACTACTTCTTAAATAGCTCACTTATTTTGAAAACCTTTTTATGGTTGCTAAAGGTCAATGCAACACACACATGCAGTAATGCATTATGTGAAGAACTTTTCTTTGTTGTTGTTTATTTCCTACCATTCTGTTTCATTGGGTTACCATGAGTTCTAGTGCTTCATTGTATTTTTCCCCCTAGACTGAAAAGCCCCAAGTACTTGTTTCCTCCTCATGCGTAAGATGCTCCAGTCGGCCTTCACTGTGGTTGTTCTGTACTTTTTAAAGAGCACAACATACAAATATTTTTGAAGCCATGTTCTCCAGTTGGAACCGTAGGGATCATGGGAATCTTCACCTGCACACTGTCCTACCTGATTGGAAGGAGGGGGGCAAGGTCACAACGAAGGCAGATCAGCTGGGAATGTGGCCCAGGAGGACAGTAAAATTCAGATGGTGCTGAAATTGAGTGATGAATCTACTGATGGGTGTTAGGAAAATAAATGGTCGCCACCCACCCTATTCATTTTCTCCTTTCTTTTTGAAAACAAACTTCCCCTTTTTTTCTGGGGTGTGTGTGACACCACATTTTTTTCCTTCTTCCTTTTCAATGGGGGGGGGGTTTCACGCTCATGCCTCTGGGCAGATGGTTCGGAGACAGTGAGGTTTATTCCCAGGTGTCATCATTTCTACCTAAGGATCCAAGGGTGTGTGGATGGAATCATGGGTGAGTCTTCCCGGACCCAATTGTTGCTCACAGGAGCATTCCAGGAGAACTGAGAATGGTGGACAGTGCAACTATGCATGCGTTAGAAAGCTGAATACATTTGGGGGGAAATGTGCGAAATATAAGTGGAGATTTCCCAGAAGGATGAAAAAGAAAAACAGTACAAGACTGGGAAAGGAATGAATGGCAGTGGAGTTATGAGAAGCAACATATTGACACGTTTTCCATGCCTCTCTCTGTGTGTGCAAGCATACACATATGTGTTTTCCTTATTGTTCTTACCTATGGTGATGAATATGGTGTACACCTGTCTCTAACTGAAGCAACTCAAATGTGTAGCAAAATGCTAAGTAATTGACTAGAACCTCTGCTTTGGTCTTTAGTCCCAATGACTGCAAGGAGGTTTTGGTTTTGTAAGCTATCATTGAAATGTAATTAGGTTTATATGGCAAGCTAAAAAACTGAGAATAAAATTTAAAGCCCTACAGGATTTAAAAGAAAGAGGAGGACTGAGCTTACCAAACTGTTTTGTTGTTGTTGTTATTTAGTCATTTAGTCGTGTCCGACCAGAGCATGCCAGGCCCTCCTGTCTTCCACTGCCTCCTGAAGTTGGGTCAAATTCATGTTGGTAGCTTCAATGACATTGTCCAACCATCTCGTCCTCTGTCGTCACCTTCTCCTTTTGCCTTCACACTTTCCTAACATCAGGGTCTTTTCCAGGGAGTCTTCTCGTCTCATGAGATGGCCAAAGTATTGGAGCCTCAGCTTCAGGATCTGACCTTCCAGTGAGCACTCAGGGTTGATTTCCTTTAGAATGGATAGGTTTGTTCTCCTTGCAGTCCAGGGGACTCTCAAGAGCCTCCTCTGGCACCACAACTCAAAAGCATTAATTCTTCAGTGGTCAGCTTTCTTTATGGTCCAGCTCTCACTTCCATACATCACTACAGGAAAAACCATCGCTTTGTGGACTTTTGTTGGTAAGGTGATGTCTCTGCTTTTTAAGATGCTGTCGAGGTTTGTCATCGTTTTCCTCCCAAGAAGCAGGCGTCTTTTAATTTCGTGGCTGCTGTCACCATCTGCAGTGATCATGGAGCCCAAGAAAGTAAAATCTGTCACTGCATCCCTTCTATTTGCCAGGAGGTGATGGGACCAGTGGCCATAATCTTTTTTTTTTTTTTTGAAGTTGAGCTTCAGACCATTTTTTGCACTCTGCTCTTTCACTGTCATTACAAGGTTCCTTAATTCCTCCTTACTTTCTGCCATCAGAGTGGTATCATCTGCATATTGGAGGTTGTTGATATTTCTTCCAGCAATCTTAATTCTAGTTTGGGATTCCTCCAGTTGGGCCTTTTGCTTGATGTATTCTGCATATAAGTTAAATAAGCCAGGGGACAATATACAGCCTCCAGTCAATACTTGATTCTCTCTTCTCATTTCTCCTTTATTTTTACTCTGTTTTCTTGATTTCCACATTTTCATTTGTAGATTTATGTAACGATGTGTTTTTATTAATTGTTTGTATTATATTGGAAGCTGCTCAGAGTGGTCACATAGATCAGATGGGCAGGATACAAATCAAATCAAATCAATCAATCAATCAATCAATCAATCAATCAATCAATCAATCAATCAATCAATCAATCAATCAATCAATCAATCAATCAATCAATCAATACTCCTTTCCCAATTTTGAACCAATGAGTTGTTCCATATCCACTTCTAACTGTTGCTTCCTATCCCATGTATAGGTTTCTCAGGAGACAGATAAGGTGGTCAGGCACTCCCATTTCTTTAAGGACTTGCCATAGTTTGCTGTGGTCCACACAGTCAGAGGCTTTTGCATAGTCAATGAAGTAGAAGTAGATGTTTTTCTGGAACTCTCTGCCGTTCTCCATAATCCAGCACATGTTAGCAATTTAGTCTCTAGTTCCTCTCCCCTTTGAAATCCAGCTTGTACTTCTGGGAGTTCTTGGTCCACATACTGCTGAAGCCTACCTTGGAGGATTTTGAGTATAACCTTGCTAGCATGGGAAATGAGTGCAATTGTACAGGAGTTGGAACATTCTTTGGCACTGCCCTTCTTTGGGATTGGGATGTAGACTGATCTTTTCCAATCCTCTGGCCACTGTTGAGTTTTCCAAACTTGCTGGCATATTGAATGTAGCACCTTAACAGTGTCATCTTTTAAGATTTTAAATAGCTCAACTGGAATGCCATCACCTCCACTGGCCTTGTTGTTAGCCATGCTTTTTATGGCCCACTTAACTTCACCCTCCAGGATTCCTGGCTCAAGGTCAGCAACCACACTATCTGGATTGTCTGGGACATCCAGATCTTTCTGGTATAATTCCTCTGTGTATTCTTGCCACCTCTTCTTGATATCTTTTGCTTCTGTTAGGTCCCTCCCATTTTTGTCCTTTATCATGTCTATCTTTGCACAAAATGTTCCTTTAATATCTCCAATTTTCATGAACAGCTCTCTGGTTTTTCTATTATCTTTATTTCTTTGCATTGTTCATTTAAGAAGGCCCTGTTGTCTCTCCTTGCTATTCTTTGGAAGTCTGCATTCAATTTTCTGTAACTTTCCCTATCTCTCTTGCATTTTGTTTCCCTTCTCCTCTCTGCTATTTCTAAGGCCTCATTGGACAGCCACTTTGCTTTCTTGCATTTCCTTTTCTTTGGGATGGTTTTTGTTGCTGCCTCCTGTACAATGTTACGACCGTCTATCCAAAGTTCTTCAGGCACTGTGTCCACCAAAATGAGTTCCTTAAATCTGTTTTTCACTTCCAATGTGTATTCATAAGGGATTTGGTTTAGATTATACCTGACTTAGCCCAGTGGTTTTTCCTACTCTCTTCAGTTTAAGCTTGAATTTTGCTATTTGAAGCTGATTGTTTACTGTACTACAAAGCCTGCACGCTGAATTAGATGAAGGAATGGATTACTTTGGAGGACCAAAGACTTTTAAAATTGGAAGGGCACAATTTGAGATTGGGATGGCACGCATATATATGGTATGGTAAGGTCAAAGACCGAACACATTTTTCTGAGCACGTTGTAAGGAGAGTGTTATACCAGGTTTGGCAAAAATTCCAGGGGAAATATACAAAAAAAATTGATATGGGTAGCGCCTTTGGAAGTTTTCACACAACCTTCTCTAATCTTGAAAGAATTTAGATATATGTATAAAGAGTTTAAACCAAAGAGCAACAATTAAAAATATACAGGAGCTGAAGGAAATGGGGCTACCAACAGACTAATGTTAAAATTAGAATCAAAGTTTTAAAAAAAGACAAAATAATGGGCTTTTATAAAGGGAAGGTTCAGGTGGATGAGTTATGGATTTACACTAGTGATAAAATTATACAAAAATGTATACTTTTTTGTTAGAATAAAATTTAGGAGATGAAAGGATGAAAGCAGTGATGATTAAATGGGCACAAAATTTTGGTTATAACACAGACATAGATGACTGGACTCGAATGTGGAATGATAACTATAGATGGATTAAACCAGTTAACTTTAAAGAAAATGTTTTAAAGATGTTTTATAGATGACACCTTACACTTCTAAAACTAGCAAAAATGGTATTGGGTTTGGCAACTCATGCTGGAAGTGTGGTGAGCAAACTGGGACTTTTTTCCATATGTGGTGGACATGCGATAGAGTAAAAAGATTTTGGAGACAGATAAAAGATATTACACAAGAAATTATAGAACAAAATTAGCTTTTAAACCAGAAATGTTTCTGTTGAATATAATGCCAGAAATTGTTGATAAAAAATTAAATATATGTTGTTGTACATATTTACAGCTGCAAGGCTGATTTGGGCCCCAAAATGGAAAAATCAGAAAAACCTGAAAGTTGGAGGAGTTGATTAAAAAATTATTGGATATTGCAAAAATGGGTAGCCTGTCAGAGGCATTATGTGAGAACTCAAGAACATTATGTCAAAGAAAACTGGAAAATGTTTTATGATTGAGCCGAGAAACAAACATGAGTAGATAATAGAGCATAGGTTAAGGATTTTAGTATTGTAAAACAGCCATGGAGCCAAGACTATACTATATACTGTATTATTGTAACCGCTTCCATGTGTTTTCCTTGTGTCCCCCTGTATCTGTATTCCTTTGAGTCTTGTTTGTTTGTTATATGATGGTTTTTTTAAAAAATGTAGTTAATAAGTTATGGTGGTGTTCAGCCAGGTGTCTTTGGACAGCCTCTATACTCTTCAAAAGCTTATGCTTGATTGGCACAACTTTAGAAACATGACTTATGTGGACTAGACAGAAAAAGGGTGGTGGCGAAGATGAAATTTAAAAAATGTACATCAAGGGATCAAAGTGTCAGGAAGAACCGACCCTCCTAGAGGATGATCACTGAATTCAGGATCAGTGATTTAGGCATCTGTCTGAAGAGCTAGAGTCTGGGAGTTTGATTCCCCACTGTGCCTCTTGGACAGGGGTCGGACTCAGTGATCCATAGAGTCCCTTCCATCGCAACAGTTCAAAGATTATTGAGAGTGCTAGAATTGAAAGTGGGGTTAGCCTGGTTTATGGGGACCTGTGTAAGCCTCTTTGGGAGTTGTTGGCACCAAATGCAGACAAGACTGTGATGAAGTCTGGAGGGGGAAATGCTAGCATTTGCCGTGTGCGTCAAATGTGCTTATACTCATATTTTCCTAAATGGAAGGCAAACTGCAGAGAATTGGCTCCACTAATTCCAAATTCAATTCCTTCCCTTTCACCTTTCTATGGCTCAGAAAGCCTTTTCATGTCAAGGCACAATTACTACCAGTGTAATAGTGTTTGAATGATGACAAGTCTTGAAATCCAATTTTGGCACAACCTCATGTGGCTAAAAATTCTCTGGGTGGTCCTACAGCATTCCTAGAACCTGTCACTTCATATTCTATATACCAATTGCTACATCAGTTCACCTAAGCAAAAACAATGTAGCTTACTCTGCTCCCTTTTTAAAATAAGAACTGGTGAGTCTCACACACTAGTATGTGTTTTATTTTCTATTAAGAAAATTATTGTTTTCAAAATGCTGCTTAGAAGCGTTGTCCTTAAAAATAGCAATTAGACATTTCATACTCATAGCAACTAGAGCTTTGCATGACTGTTTGGAGTACGATGGTAGTGTTGATTACTTCTACTAATTTGAAGTAGAACAACAGTGTCTAGGAATTTCAAGTGCTCCCCATTCCATGGTCTATTCACACCAATCCTGTGAGTTTGGTGACAATGAGAAAGTTACTGGCCTGAAATCAGCCGTTAAACATCCTAGCTCAATGGTTCCCAACCTTGGGTCCCCAGATTTTCTTGGACTAAAACTTCCAGATGCCTTCACTACTAGCTGTGCTGGCCAGGACTTCTAGGAGTTGTAGTCCAAGAACATCTGGGGACCCAAGGCTGGGAAGCACTGTTCCAGCTGGATTGAAGATTTGAACTAGGACATTCTTTAATCCTCAACTGACATTTTAACCCAAGGTTGGTAATCACATAGTCCATGAACCATATGTGGCTCATTTGAGTCTTGAGCATCCTCTTGACTGCTCCCCACCTGCAAAAGTAATTGGCTTTGCTAATTCACCTTTAAAGTGGGGCAGAGGACTCCATCTTGTTTTACCTCCAATCCCAAAAAGAGGACGTATGAAACCAGAAGTGGACTTCCAATCACTTTTGATTTCATTTGGGGAAGGTTAGTACTGGAAAAAACAAACAAACAGAAATGTTATTAAGGGAGAGGTCTGGGTTTTGAAATCAATTGCTGGGCATAGGATGACTCACTGATTTTCTCTCCACTCCCCCTTCAGAACTGGCATAAATGGTGCAAAACAGTCAAAACTGCAGACTAGGTTATATAAAGTAAGCAGTGGCTGAAATCCTATTGCTTAACATAGTGAGTCACAACTAGAGCTGGTCCATTGAATCAGTGGGGACTTGGTGAATCAACTCCTCTGCAAGTTCCATTGATTCAAACAAGTATACTTTAGTTGCATCTTACCACACTAAGCAACAGGATTCCAGCCAGTGTTGCTTCATTTGTACAATGGGTGCAGATCTCAGAATTCCTGCTTTTATAAGAACTCAACCTTTTATTCAATGCAATATACCCACACAACCTTGACCTACGGCACAGCGTTTCTTGGGCAGAGTTTAGCTCTCTTCTCTTCTCTGCTCGCACTGCATGCCCAGCCACCCACCCCTTATCTTGGGAAATCTATAAGCTAATTCTGTCAGAGCTGCTCTCACTACAAGGGGAGGAAGGTTTGCTTTGGATGACTTCCAGGCTCCTTTCAATTTTAACAAGTACAATTCTGTGAAAATGATGAAGCTTGAGGACTGAAATTATCTGTGCTGAAACGAGTCGCCTGTAGCCAAGGCACTGAAAACGGCAAGATCCCAGGTGATGTATGAGGGCAGGTGCTTGCTTGCTTCTGCAGGAGCATTTTAATAAAGTCACAGCTTGTCAGCGGTGCCTCAAGTCATTCCTACCACCTGTCTTTGTTCTGGCAAGCCTTGAACTGTGGATCACAAATAGTGCACCCAGCACCTCGGATGACATCGATGCCCTTTCCTGCGAACAGAGAGATGTTGCTGAGGAATCATGGTCAAAGTCCACGCGCCGCCTTGGCCAGCATTATTTTGCTCAATTCTGAAAGCTTTCTGAGGATTAACGAAGGCATAAAACCTTTTAAGCACATTACCGCAATATAATGTGAATTACCATTAAATGTTTCATCTTAGCTCTTTAGACTTCACCATCATCATGATCCCTCTGGGTTTCTAAGGTTGAGCGATGGGAGCCTCATTTAAGCTCCAATGCTGCTCCCACAAAATCTGCTCTTTAGCCAATAAGACTGTGTGTTTATATCCTCTGAAATCCACAGCCCGGGTCCCTGTGATATCCATGAAGGGTATACCTTGATCTTTAACTCCTGGGGAAACTCAGGTCTTATCTCTTCCCCCATTCCCACCTAGGAAACATTGAATAGCACAATGATCTTTTATTCAGGGGAATCCTCAAAATGTCCTCCTCCCCATGTGGGGGCTACGCATGTCAAAAAAGGCCTAGGGTTTGCTTACATAATCATCCAGCAGATGGGCCTAGGGATCTAATCCCTGTTAAGCCCCCCAAGCTCTTTGATAGTGGGCATCTTAAAAGGCCACGTGGGAAGCCATGCTGCTCTTTTATTCAGCTGTTTACTTCACTGTCTGTAAACTTAGTGGACGATTTAATGATCACTTACAGAGGCAGAGTCCCACTGCAAGTGAAGGATTTACACTGGTGAATAAATAGGGCCTGTGGTGTCCAAAGATTGCTGATCCACTGGAACAATCTATTGAACTGACCTACATTGCCTTTACCTATGTGGTCAGAGAGAGGAGGATTGTAAACATCCAGTGTCAAGTATGATGGGGTCAGATCGGGCATGCTCCAAAGTCCTTCCTCCATTTTGCTCCATAATGCCACCTTCCCTTACTTGGACAAGTAGCGCTCTCGAGTGAGTCGTCTGTTGTCTTCTGTCTCCCATCACACTCTGTACCAGAAAGCCAGTTTTCTACAGACAGTTCTTTGCCTCACCCTCTTGGCCAGTTTAGCTGCCTGCAGGTGTTTCATGTCTTTTTCAGTTTTGTGGTGTAGAGTGGATAGAGTGACAGACTAGGACTCAGGTGATATGGGTTCGAATCCCCACTTAGCAACAGAAGCTCAGGGAGGGAGTGGAACTGGTAAAACCAGTCCTTAAATACTTCATTTACCTTGAAAGCCCTGTTAGGGTTGATATAAGTCAGTTCCAACTTGATGGCACATAACAACAGCTGCAGTGTGCCAATCAAGAGACAGGAAAGGAACATGAGGCAACAGAACTCTCAAGATGTCACCCACCTAATTCATGGTGAAAGATGGTGCCAAGGTAACAGAGGGGATTTCCCATTGCCCACCATTCTATTCTATATCTTGACATGCTTTACTGCCATTAATTGTCCTCACAATATTCCTAGAAGATACATGGTCTAGAGGGGCGGGGTAAAAATCAAATCAAATCAAATCAAATCAAATCAAATCAAATCAATCAATCAATCAATCAATCAATCAATCAATCAATGCTAAACCTAAAAGAGAATTTTCAAGTGCTGAGCAAGGGCTGTGGAGGACAGCATATTACAGTATAGGGAACACTCATTCATAGGATCACAAGTCAGAGGTGACTTAACAACGAGTAACAACAATAAAAAGGAGAGCAAAGTCTACTTCAGATAACCCAACTGAGTTCAGGCAGTATGAGATGAATTAATGTCTCCTGGTTACTAATCTGTATACTGGTCCAGGTGGAGACTACTCATAAGTAAGTATTTTTATTACATGACATCTCACACCTGACAAAGGAACAAAAGCAGAATTGCCTTTTTAAAAAAGACAACCATTTTATTTTCACTCTCCCCACCCCAACCCCTGGGAATGATTAGATTTTCAAAGTGTAATTTTTCTAAATGCTCCTGTATTTATCATTTCTTCCTCTTCTCTTTACATATTGATTAAAAAACCCCTTCTTTTTTCTTGTTTGAGATTTTTTTTTCATTTCCTCTCTTAGCGTTGTTACTTGTTTCAAACCAATAGGTGTCTCTTTGATGACATAAAACTTGCTGTCTTTCATTGGGAGGGAACTGCTGCCTGACCTTGGCTTATTGCTATGCCTCCCGTAGCATTTAGGATTGGGCATTTGTGAACACATTAATCCCATAATACTGATTTCTTTTGCAGCCAGGATTTCTTAATGATCTTTAGTTTTGCTGAGATCTAAAGTTCTTTACATAAGCAGCAGCCACCTACACAGTAATGTAAGATAAAAATAAATCAAAGCAGGGAACTAAGTAAGATTAAGATCCAAAGCAATCAGCCAGGAATATTTTCCTTAACTTAGTATGGCAGTTCATATTAAAAAAGGGACAAACAAATTATAATCCGCCAGATGCTGTTCAACTGCAGTTCCTGTCAACCACCAGCCACTTCCTCAAGGCACCAACATTTTAATTTACGTATGCTGATGACCTTGCAGTTGTTGCTCATTCGAACAGTTTTCAGATGGTAGAACATCTCCTGACAGATGTGTTCAAATAATTTGGTGCATGTTATGATACAAATGAACTTAAACCCAGTCCTACTAAGATTGTGCCTTTGATCTGAGAAACAAGCAGGCATATGGAAAGCCTACCTGTAAGGGCACCCAACTAGATCATTGTTTTGCCACAAATACCTCATTCTTACCTTAGTCCATATGCTGACCTATAAGAAACACTGCCAAAATACAACCCAAAAGATCACCTCAAGGAACAATATCAAAAGATACTGGGAATCAGTTGTGGCACACAACCACAAATACTATGAACTACAGCCTTCGCCTATGCTACTCTGCTTGTGAATATCTCAATCCAGGATGGTATTGTTCAGCCCATACAAATTAGACAGACCTACAATAGCACTCAATGAAAGCTATGGGAGCATTAATGGAAGCCTGAAGCCAACTCACATTCATAAAATCAACTACTAAGTAGGCATTGCACCCAGTGACGTATGGAGAGAAATAGCAGCTAATAGTGAATGACTCAAAGCATTTGTATCAAATGCATATCTACCAGGTGGATGCCACTCTGCCCCTCCTAGATTAAAATCAAGGGGAAAAATTCAGAACATCTATGAATCTTGAAGGAGCAGCAGCGAGTGCCAGGACTATGATGTGGAAAGAAAGAATCACTCAATTCTTAAAATGGATAGATCGTCAGGAAAGTAAGCCTCTGAGGCACACTAAGAACTGGGCTACCTGGAAATCATTAGAGTGCAGCTACATAGACGTTCAGATTTTCCTGGGTTGGATCAGGCAAAGCAGGGTTGCTTTGAGATGCAGTATCTCATTTGGGGTGATCCTTGCATCCTCATGCAAGGTTTGGGTGGTTTCAGGCAGGAAACCACACTGCGCCACAAGCAACTCTTCTTAATCTGTTCCTCTCTTTAAAAAATAGTGTGTGGGGGGGGGAGAGAAAAGGAACAAAAAAATCTCTCTCCTTGTCTATCTTGTCTCCCTCTCTGTGGGAGAGTGGGAGAAAGCTGCAATTAAAATATTTTTTCCTAAGTGACATAGTGTTGAATTGCCTTTCCAATCAACCAATTCAGTGCTAAACTACAAGGGATTAAAGGGCAGAAAAACTGTGCATCTTCTTTTGCCACCCCCCCATTCATAAGAATTCACATTTTTATTATGTGCCATTTCATATTTTGAGAAAGGGTTCTCTTCCTAAGACGAACACCTTATCCCAAAACAACAGTCACGGAATTCTCCAAGTGGAGGTTTCCCATGATGCAGAAAAACAACAACAGTATCTGTAACTAGAAAGGAAGTTGAACAACCCTTTTGAAATGTTTATGTATCTGTCATGGAAAATTGCCATGGGCAGATTTTATTTTGTTGCCAATCAGGGCAGTGATGGGGCACGTCCCTTCATTCTACTGTGACCAGATTTCCCTTTTAACATAAATATTTGCATTTATGACAACCACTGCAGCACAAACTGAAACAAGTGGGGCAGGGATTGCCGCTCATTTGGAAGAGAAATGCACAAAGACACAAGAAGAAATGTGATGGTAACGAAAAGACATACAATAAAAATAAATGGTATACAACAGGATGAAGAGTACTATCTGAATTTCCTCACTGAAAAAATTCAGTGAAGCATGTTTATGTGGTTCTCTTTAACATCATAAGAACAAAAGAGTTAGATGAGACCTATCCAGCCCAGCATAGTATTCACATTGTGGCCAAACAAAATGCTTACATAAAGCCACAAGCAGGATGTAAAGTGATTCATAGCTACTACCTTGGAGGAGGAATTATCTGCCCATCTTGGCTAGAGGCCATTGGTACTCTCATCCTTCATGAGTTGTCCAATTCACACTTAAGGCCATTCAAATTGGCAGCAATTGCTACATGTTGTGGTAGTGAAAGCCATAGTTTAGCTATGCTCTGTGTGAAAAAATACCTTTCTCTATCTTGAATAGATGATAGAACATTTCCAGTTTAGAAACAGGCTGTTATAACAGCTCATCGAGGTACTTGTCAACAATCTAGTCATGCCATACTTTAAAACAAACATCCAGACCCGCAGATTATATTAATAGCAATTATATAGCATTATGATCCTTAATAAAACAAGAACACAACTTCTTGGTTGCAACCAACTTCTTAATCCCTGCTTTCTTCACAGGATGCATACTTTTATACATTTGCATTTAGAGATAGGTGGACATAACAAGGGTTATGTCCACTCACCGTTCCGCTGCTGCTGTGGGCTCTGCGTTCCCTTCCTATCGATTTGGAGCTCCTGGTTGACTAGCCATTCCTGGCATGAGGCAGGATGACAAGCTTCCCTGCTGGTTGAAGAGTGGCTCACCAACCGGGTATCAAAGGTATCAAAGTCACCCCACGGTATCAAAGACACTCATTACATCCTGCTTGTGGCTTAATGTAAGCGTTTTGTTTGGCCACAATGTGAATACGAATATGAATACCCCATCTCTAATTTGCATCATTTTTCCTTGACTGTATTCAAAATGTCTTGCTTCTGCCCGTCTCCTCTTGCCTGATCCACAGATCTGATATTAGCTCCAACAATGGATAGCAGAGTCCAAGAAATAGAAAGAGGAGTAAAGACAGATGATGGGTCTAACTATGGGGTTGGCTCAAGGCATAATCCTGACTTTTTCTCCGAGGTTGGTATATTTATAATTTCTGTCCTTTAATCTTATAAATGTCTGATCTTCCAGATGCAGAGGAAGACCAGAGCTTTTGAAAAAGTCGCTTTTTGGACTACAACTCCCAAAATCCCCTTGCCAACACAGTCAGGGATAACACTTGGGAGTTCCAGAAGGTTTCCCCCCCCCAACTAAATAAATAATTTTTCAAAGCTCAGTCAAAGGAAATACATAAAAGCAGAGATTTTTGTTTTTGCTTATACAATTATTTTAGCTTTATGACTAATCAAGTTCTCTTTCAAGTGACGGTTACTTTGATGCAAAGAAGTTGTGGTTTCATCTAATGCATCCTGTGCTGGACTTAATTTGGTACATCTGTTTTGTTCCCTGAGAAATGTGGCTTTCCTTTTTCAAATACATAAAGAAAACTTCTTCCTCCTGGGCCAGGAGAGCCAAAAGTAAATCTCATCATGAGGTAACTTTGAGCTGATGCCTAGGACAGCAAAACTGCTGTTGCTGCTGCCACAGCTTTCACTCTTCCACTCTTCCCTGTGGTGCACAGCTCAGGAACATCAGAACCTAAAGAACCCATATATGTTTGGTTCTCTAAGGATTAACTGGTAGGAGAATGCTGAAAATGCTAGAATGACTCTACAGCTCCCTTATGTTAGGTACAATTCAACCAAATTTATACCCTGTAAAGGATGAATTTAATTTTGCCATTAAAATCAATGGGGTTTAATAATAGCTTAACTCCTGCTGAATAAAACGGAAGTGGTCATACTTTGGGCATATGTATGTGCCCCCAAATCCTCCATGGAGAGGGGGTGTTGAAGGAACCCATGGGTCCTGACATGAGGGCAAAAGTCAAAGCATCTTTTATAACTCTATTAAACCAGCTAACAAAATAACTCCGATCTTTGACCTGCCCCATTTAGTCCAATTCTTGGTATCCTGTAGGTTCAAAGATGGGGAAGTGGTTATTTCGCTCTCCTAATCAAAGTCTCTGGAGGCTCAGAGCAGTCCTAGTTTCTGTCCTCTGTAAGGGGAAGAGGAAGTCAGATACAGGATGGCCTGTACCTCCGCTTCCAGTTGTCATGGATGATGAAACAGCCTCTGTCTCCTTCACTGCTGCAGCTATGTGGGAGGAAGAGTCATTGGGGAAGGCTCTGCTGGTGGATACTGTTCTTTTCCTCTGAGGCCTGGGATATTATGGCCAACTGAAGCTTGTGGCTTTCATCACTTCCTTGAGTGCCTCAAGCTGAGGCCACTTCAGTACCTCCACTTAGGTCTCCTTTTCATTGTCCTCTTCTGTTTTCTCCTTCTCCACTGCCTGCTGTCACGAGTCCTCCCCTTTTCTCTCCCCTTTCATACCACTGAGGTCTCCCACCTGTGATGGAATTTTGTGTATGGAAGGGAGGGCTTCAAATTCCTTTCTCTGGTGCTACTTCTGAGCAGATATCGGAATAAAAGACAAATCATTGTTTTCAGGCTGTGCTTTACATCTTACGCCCCTAGTATATAATTTCTAATTTGGCTCAGAAATCAGGATCAACGGGTCTGTTTCAGTGCTGGAAGAAGGCAAAATGGCTGAGAGATTGCCCAGCTTGCCAACCTGTGCTTGTATGCTGGGTAGAAGATGTGACTTTAGGTGTGCTTTGTTTTAAGCCAAATTCTGCTAATAAATGTCCTTCAAAAGAGGGCCATTTGCTATGGAGAACTGGGTTTAAGTAGGAAGCGGGCTGCTCATTTACTTAATTTATTGAAATTTTTATCTGCTGATGTTTCCACTCCACATGGCGTCCAAGGGCAGCTAACTACACAATAAGCAGTGAATCATGCCCTCCTCCCTAAATCACACATAATACAATAAATACATATACATTGATATTCAGAAAGAAGTAGAGATAGGAAAAGTTGGTTTTTTTGAAGAAGACTGGTCATGCTAGTTGGCGGACTCTGAGAACTGTAGTGCAAAACAGTAATTTTTCAATTAAATGGAAATATATGTGTGGTGTCCAGCCAGGTCATGAACATTAATAAGCTATCTGCACGTAACAATGAGAGTGCTGGAGAGGTGGAGTCAGCAGATATGAGAGTCTCTGCAGGAGGGAGAGAAGGAGAATTTGGAGGATTTGTGAATTGGGAGTTTGGGGCAGTAGAGAGAGAGGTTTGGTTGTTGAGGGTGGATGAAGTAGGATGTTTTTTTTAGGAGTTAACATTGACTGTACCTTAATCACCTGTAATAATAAACAACTTCTATTTGGTTCTTTATAAAATAACACGTTGCCTGAACCTTTATCATTAATAATAAGCAATGTTGATGTAATCAACTGGTGGCAACGACACGACATGTAGCTTGTACCCTGTACTTGGTGAAACAACCACGAGACAGGCGGTAACGTGACAATATGTTTCTCATGAAGGCACCTGTTTTATGATTTTTACTCCTGTCAGGGGCATATTCCAAACAGAGAATAATACACACATATGTATTTGTGTACAAGAAACTCTTCCTTTCTAATTGTAAAAGGGGATCTTAATTTTTATTGAAGCCACGTTATGCATTTAAGGTCAGGTTCTTATCCTCTGAAGTAATATTTCCATGGACTTCTTAATTTTTAACACACAACTTTAAGGTCAGTAGTCCAATGATGTAAATTATTAAAAATATATGAATTTTTCATAGGTCTCTCCAGCCATCTCATTCTGGCTTTTCTTTTCTAGCTGTAAACTCTGAAATCACACTTAACCTAGGATGGTATTGCCTGTCTATATTTATTTACCTCATTGTATGAGTTACTAAGTATAAACTTTTCTTTTGGCAATAAATAATGATTTCTTTCTCCCACCCCTCTTTAATATCTTTTGCTTTAAAATAATCCTTTAATTTTACTTCCATACAGAAAGCAACCGTGCTATTTGATTTGTATCTTTGTATCTTTGCATTAATAAGCTTTCATATCCCATTTCTTCATGGCAGAGCTGCGCTAAATTACCCTGTCTCATTCCCACTCTCTCCACAAGGACTTGTTGGTAAAAGATTTGTTGTCTCCCCAATCATATAATGGCACCCACCTCCCCGAAAAACCTTTCTCCATTCTACCTGTGGAGCTATTTTTGCTCTTTAAAAAACTCCAGTGTGTGCAATTCAGCTTCAAAACCACACAGTCCCATAACTCTGGGAAGAGGAGTTGTGTGCATTGATTGGGAAAGTTCAATGAGAACTTGGAAAAGTTTCTTTTTTGGACTTCCAATGTTTGGAATTTTCCTAACCAGCTTTAGTTGTGGATGCCCACACCCACCCACCCACCCACCAGAAAGTCTTCTAGGGAGCAAGTCTTAGTAGACTGAAAGAAGATACAGCATCTCTCTGTGCTCAGATCTCTATTTGCTTAGGATAATTTGTTTGAAGATACTTAGAGCCAAAAGTGAAATTAAACAAAATTAGTGAGCTGGGCTGGAGTTACCCAAGGGATTCCAGTCCTATGCAGACTCGTCTGAAAATTTGCTTCCTTTCAAGCAAAGTGTGCTGCTTACATACTGCTCCACAGTGCTTAAAGCCCCCTGTGGGCAGTTTACAATTTAATTATACAGGCTACATATTGTTCTCTCCCTGCCCCCCCCCCCCAGCTTCATAGTTTACTGAACTTGAAAGGATAGAAGGTTGAGTCAACCTCAAACTGGCTACCTGAGCCGGAGATCAATCACAGGTCATGAGAAGAATCTTCACTGCAGTACTGCAGTCTACCCGTTGTACCACAAGGCTCTTGACCAGATAAGCAAAGGAGCAAAGGAAGTTGTCGCGTCCACCCAGTGTCCTTTGTTTATTTTCCCTAAACACAAGTCCACCCTCTGGATGCATTTCCTCACTTCATGCTGCCACCAGGTATTATTCCCTCAATACCAAATAGATAGATCATAGACACGTGCTGCCAATACAACAGATTTATTGATTTTATAGTTGTTATGCAAATCACAGGAGAAAATCACAGGTGTTTAGGATTATTCATTAAATATCATTTGCATACACGTGGGCTTGCATGAGTATTTATTCACTGTTAGAATATTCATTGACTCTATTTATTCTCTGTACTTTTGCACTCTTTCCTATTCTTTCTAGTATTCCAACTTTCCAATCTCTGTCTTAACCTTCTCAATTCAGTCTCCTAACTCTCTCTCTTCAATTCCCTATCTCCAACCTCTTTTCTCCAACTCTCCTCTCTAACTGCCTAACCAACTGTCTAACTTCTTTTGGTTCCGCCCCTCCTGTCCTCTCCTAGGCTCCTGCCCTTGAGCTCCCCATGATGGACAGGCGTGACGTGGGGGTTCCGCCACAGAGGTGCACTCTCAAAGCAGTGCACTGGTTCAGATGGTGGTGTACAATGAAGCCACGTACAGTTTTCAGTTTGATTTCATGTGGCTCTTGACCTAGGATGGGTTATCTCTGCAGGTCTCTGCAGGAGTGTTCTGTCCCTTCCCTGCCAGCCTGCCAGGTGAGACATGGAAATAAAGGGCAGAGAAGGGAGAGTCTGGCAGAAAAAAAGAGAAAGGCCCACCTGTGTCTAATTCTGGCCCTGTCCACTACTAGTATCAGAACCACCCACCGCTAGCACGGAGCCTCCAATAGATTCCCCCCCCCCCCAATTTAATGTAACCCTTGAAAAGACAAAAGATGCCTGTCTTTGTACAGGGGAAAGAAAGTCTTATCCACATATGCCAGTGATTGCTAGAACAGAACACAAACAAACTGCCACAATAATGTTAGAACGGTGATAACACTGAAGGGATTGCTCTCCATTATTCTGTGATGTACTTGCCAACATATCAGGATATCTGAAAGCAGCCTCTCAGGAATATAGGCTTAGATTAGCAGAGCTCTTAAATGCTGGATTTCAGCTGGAATGTGCTTTATGTAATTAGGCAGGAAAAGCTGGGTGGACAGCTCAGTTAGTTAGATTCCTGCCTGCAGAACCAAGGATCAAGAGGGTGATTCTTCACTGTGTGTCCTGGGAGAAGAGCCAGCCAATGTAGCCTTGGGCAAGCTGCATGTTCCTGAAGTGTGACCAGAAGACAAGAATGGAAAGCCACTTCTGAATAATTTATACCTAGCAAACGTTGAGACGGGATGGCACAAGTAGGAAGTGGCTTGATGGCACGTAATTATGTTTACTACAAGGAAGGGATGTCACAGGGTAATTTTTAGCAAGCTTTAAAAGCCTTTCATAGAGATCAGCTGAAGATGTGGTTGGAAAAAAGAAACACCACTCACTGTTCAATTCCACGCGGGCCTCCTTGACAGGGGCTGGACTTGATGATCCATAGGGTCCCTTCTAGTTCTGCAGTTCTAAGCTAGTTATTATTGTGAGCAGGCTAGCTCAGTGGCTTAGGTATCTGGTTGCAAAGCCAGTGGTTGGGAGTTCGATTCCCTGCTGTGACTTCTTGACAGGGGCTGGACTTAATAATCCACAGAGGCTTTTGCAGCTCTGCAATTCTAAGGTGATGGTAATGCTGATTTTGACCTCGGAACTGCTAAGACTTCAGTTTTTGACTCTTGGCTCCACAACCAGGAATCTAATTTGCCAATTACCTAATTACAGAAAGCAAATTGTTGTTTGTTGTAGTTACTTTTTCATACCTCAGAGTAACTGTATCAATACTATAAACACTGGTCAAACAGGCAACCTGACAGGCTTGAAGAAGGAAAGGTGTATGTGCCTAGCATGATGTATTATGTCAATGCATCTGTTTAATTGGTTGTTGTGGGTTTTTCGGGCTCTTTGGCCGTGTTCTGTAGGTGGTTCTTCCTAACGTTTCGCCAGTCTCTGTGGCTTACATCTTCAGAGGACAGCACTGCTGTCCTCTGAAGATGTAAGCCACAGAGACTGGCGAAACGTTAGGAAGAACAACCTACAGAACACGGCCAAAGAGCCCGAAAAACCCACAACAACCATTAGATCCTGGCCGTGAAAGCCTTCGCGAATACATCTGTTTAATTGTTTCTAACAATAGCTGCTTAGAAAGAGTCTTGATTAAATAAATAATTAAACCACATTCAGAATGAAATGTTGGTATTAGGAATGTTTTCCTATGTATTTTGGTAGCAGTCCAGGGCCGTTAGTAGCTTCCATAGATTATCACTCCATCCCTTTGCTGATAAAAGCTAAAAGAATAACACAATCTTATGCGCATGCACTCCGCAGTAGTTCAATGGCTCTTACTCTAACAATATATAAAATTTCAACCTTAATACTGAAAACAATTACATTTCAGGCTCCATTTCACACATTGCAGAATGCTCATACATTGTAAAAATCCACAACAGACACAACAGTGCATAGAAACCTCTTCAGTCAATACCATTTCACTGTATCCCTTAATTATTCTCGGCACCACCAATGAGGAACCTGTAGCTTTCCAAGGGTTGCTAGACTACAGTTCCCATCCTTGCTGACTATTAGCCACGTGGGCTTGGACTGGTAGAAGCCGAAATCTTCTGTTTTCTAATCCTTCTGGTACCTAGCTGGTTTTGAATAACTGCTAAATAACAGGGATTTGTGAACTCCTAGATTCCCGCGCTGCCCTTATCCGAGTGTACCGTTTTGATGGTTGAGGCTTGTACGTTATTAGCCTTCAGTTTAGTCTGATGTTGTTGGTTTCTAATACCCATAAGCCCAATTTGCTTGTTTTGTTGAGCTCATCTTCAGCATCGCGCTCCGCATGCCACCCTTTTACAAAGGCCACTTGTAAGCTCCTCAGGACGCTTGACTCACACAGGTCCTCAACAGCAAGATCTTGTCGGCTGTGACAGTGGCAGGTAAATCCCCTGAAGGAAAGCTCATGCCTTGTGCAAATGGACCATGACTGTACGTTTTATTTCTGTGACTCTGTTGATGACCCAGGCAGTGGCAGATTCTCAGCAAGGGGGAATGAGAACCTTGCATGTTTTGTTTTCTAAATTTAAATGAGGACTGGCCCCTATCAAATACTTGGCAACTTGGGAGGGAGATTCTGGAGGCAGCCTCCCTCCCTCGTAAAGGAATACAGGAAATGAAAAACAATCAGCTGTGTCTGTGAATTGCTTGATCTTCTCCAACACCCTTTTGTCTCCCAAATACCCATAAAGAGGGTTAACAATCTAAGTCCTGGCCCATCACTCTATCCACTATACCATATTGGGTTAATGATAGGGGATATGCATTCCCCTTAATGTGTAGTTTGATCCTGAAACAGAAGGGAAAATGTTTCTGCCCAGGCTTAAGAGCTGATTAAGAGGAGAAGCTGGTACTGTACATATACCACAGCTGTTATATGTTTCTACAATGAGGTCACTGCTGAATTTATGAGCAGCTGAACAATAATCCTAAAGTCTTTCACCTTTGGTCACCTTTTTTGGGTGGTGGTAGGGACAGAAATGGAAATAACCCTATTTCTTTTTTAATTTTCTTTTTAGTATTCTCTGTGGCACATAAGAAAATGCCACAAATATTCTTTAATTCTCATATTATCCAGAAACAACCCCACCCCCCGGCAACCCATCTCATTTTCTTCTTCTTTTGTATCTCTCTGGCAGTTTGCATTTGGAGTCGTTTCAAGTGGTGTCGGAATGTGCTTGGTCTGCAAAAGCTGCTTTCTCTTCATAAGAAAGGTTTCTGGGAAGAAAAGGAAGGAAGGAAGGAAGGTGGGGTGGGTGAAAGGAAATTATGCGGAATTTGAAGAACGCATTGCTGAGAGGAATTTGTTTCATCGCTGCTGTGTGACACTGCTCCTTTGTGTAAGCTTAAGACTACAGCAGTGTCGTGGCAGGTTGTACTGTGATCCTGGAAACAAAGCTGGCTTTTTGGCTTCCTCGTTTTGCATTTCTAATGGCAGAGAGCTTCTGTTTCCATGAGATGAGGCCATATGTTCCCTCAGGAGGGCTAGGCTGTGGGCAGCGGTCCAAGGTGATCCAGGAACCAAAAGGTGCAGGGGCAAAGTCATCAAGGACAGCTCAAAGGTATTTTCTTTCCTCAGGTGGAGGAGCACATAATGCACCCTTCCAGTCCAGCTGCATGGTACCTAAAGTTAACCCAATGTCTTTTTGGTTCTGGAGGCAGATGCACCCCCACAAAAGGGACTAGGTGGAATGGAATAGGATGAGGACATCTTAAACAACTTCTGATTATCTTATTCAGAAGTTGCCATTCTGGGCCACTGTGTTCCATTCTTGCCGGGTTTTGAGCAATAAATGTTTGATGGAAGAATACTATTTTTTAGGTCTGAGATCTAAAATATTGTTTTGATGTTTGTCCATCAAGAACACAGGACAATTTTCTTAGTCTTGCTCACATTCTCATCAAGCTTCATTTGACTTCCTCGGAAAAAGCAGGCCAGTCAAACCACCCTCTCAGTCCCCTCCTCCCTGCTGTTAGTAGGTAAGCATAGAGGGAGAAGCTGAGGAAGAAGCAGCAGGGCAGCCTTTAATCATCTCACACCTTGCTATGTCAGCAGTTGAGGGGAAAATCAGGAAATGTCAGCACACTCCTGAACACGTACATGCCAGCCATATACAGTACAGAGAAAAATCACAGTTCTGTCATCTTGTGTGACTTGTAATGAATATGAGACAGCGCACTGGGAGCCATGACTAAATATGGCTTATCAGCCTAATAACTGCCAGGCCTTCTAGAATTGAAACAAGATGCAAGATAGTTTAACTTCGTTATTATTTTTTTTAAAAAAATGTCGTCTTGCATTTGACATCACATTTAATTTTTAAATTTTTCCATAATTACAGTGTGATTTTTTAAAAAAACCTTCGGCTGCCAATATTTATCCTTCGTCCGTCTTTATTTAAAACATTAGGTACTCTTAAACCATGGTTATAGTTCTGAAACCAGTCATTAATTCCTCCATTTCCTTTGAAACCAATTCCATTGGAGTGATGTGACAGGGGACATACAACTGTAACTACGAGAGCATGAAAAAACCATGCTGGATCAGGCTGAAAGCTTGTCTGGTTCACCATTTTGTGCCATTGGTAGCCAAACACAATGCCTAAAGGAAGCCTATCAGGGCTACATAAGTACAACTGTGTCCTCTGTTGAGCATTCCATAGCATCTAATAGACCTACCACAATAGATACGTATACTGCCATACAGCCCATGCTGACCTACAGCCAACGAGGACCATTTTACAAGCCATCAAGTCAATTCTGACTTATAGAAAGGCTTTCCTGGGTTTTCTAGGTAGAGAATACGCAGAAGTAGTTTCCTTTTTCTGGGGCCATCGTGCAACTGTGCAGCTTGCCCAAGGCCACATAGGCTGACTTTTCTCTGTGGAGGCACAGTGAGGAAGCAAACTCCCAATCTCTGGCTTTGCAATCAGGTATCTAACTCAGTGAGCTATCCAGTCAGCTTAATGAGGACCATAGCCTCCACAAATATATCCAATCCCCTTTACAACCATCCAAGTTAACAGTAAACTCTACATCTTGTGGCAGTGAATTCCACAGTTTCACTATCTGCTATGTGAAGACATTTCTTTTATCTGTCCTGAATCTATCCCATTCAGCTTCAGTGGAGGACCCCTGGTTCCAGAGTTAACACAGAGGGAGGAAAACATCCCCATGTCCATTTTTATTACACCATGGATCATTTTCTGCATTTTTATAAGCCCCCTCTTTCTTCCTTTTCTCTTCCCAAGGTAAACAGCTCCAAATATTGTATTTTTTCTACATAGAGAAGTTGCTTCAGACACCTGATCATGCTTTTCGCTCTTTCCTGCTCTTTCCCCAGTTTTATAATATATCTTTTCAGCTGTTGTGGCCAGGATTGTTCACTGTATTCTAGATGTGTCCACACCATGAGCTTGTATAAAGCCAGCATGATATGCCTTACCCATAACTCCCTTGTACTATAACAGTTCTATTGACTTTGAACAAAACTATCTGAGGGTCTTATAACTGATGGCTGTAGTAATTACAGCCATTACAAGGCACTAGGGAATTCTATCCTGGTGAATTCCAGTGTAAACTCACCTGAGCCTCACTTCTTGGAAAGTTGTGTGACTCAGAAGATGATTCAATTTATGATTTTGTGCTCCTCCAAATTTTGGAATGCAATCCTCAGCTCAAAAAAGTACCAAAATGTCTTTATAAACGTGTGTTCATGTATAAAATGCAGCTTTAAATATATACACCAGCATAAAGTATGTTTATAAACATGTATTTTGTGAAATACATTCAAAAATAAGTATTTTATGATAAATTTATAAATGAACTTATAACCTTTCCTTCAGTTTTTTTAAAAAAATGTCTTATTAAGGTAGGAACAGAAAAGATAACACAAATGAATGAATACAATGGAAACTAACACAGATTGGAAATAAAGTATTGCGTCCCTCGCAGTTTATAATAGAGAGAGAACACATGTTCACAGAATGGCTTTTTCTGTCTTTTCTGTATAGCAATCTTTCACATTCAAACATGCTTCATTACATACAGCTTTTAAAATACTTCTGAATGTTGGTTAAAGACATTTTTTGTAGTCAGAATGTTGAAGGTGGTGTGACAAAGGCATTATTCATTTTATGCCATAAAACCATTAATTATGTTCAATTACAAGCCTCTTCCACAGGTTTTTCTTCCTTTGAAATCACTCAATCAATCACTCTCTCCTTTGTTATTTAAACAGCCTTTGCAAGCTTTTGTTATTTAAACAGCAGCTCTTGGTATTTCTTCTTCCACTGTAACCAAATTTAAAGTAAAGCTTTCTCAAAACTGATTTAAATTTATTCTACAATGAATTTAAAGTAATGCTCAATTAATCTTTAATTTAGTCAGTGAATTTATGGGGGAAATGACGATATATGTTAGCAACATGTAGCTTTAAATGAATGAATGAATGAATTAATTATTACAAAAAAATCCAGATAGCAAACCCTCTCCCAAATCACCACCCCAGATCAAGAAATTAAAATAACATCATTTAATTTATAGTATGTCAAAAATTGTGTTCAGTCATTTACATAATGACTCTTACTAATTTTTTAAAGTGAATCAGGGTAGCAAATAAATTTCAGAAGAATTATTTACAAGCTACAGTATGTGTGCCATTATGTAATATCCATAATACGTAGAAAAGAGATCAAATCAAGCACGCCAATTAAAATAAATAAACAAAAAAACAGAAGAATGCTGTAATAAACAAAGGCATGTAACTCGAAAATGAAATCAACTTGCAGACTATTTCACATGGTAAATTTGTTGTTGTTGTTATGTACTGCCAAGTATCCTCTGATTTATGGTGACCCTATGAATGAGAAATCTCCATAATGTCCTGTCCTCAACAGCTCAGCTCAGCTTGTCAATCCATCTCAGGGACCATGTCTCCCATTATGAACCAGTTCAGGTATTAGAATAATCAGGAGAGGGCTTTCTCTTGGTCCAGCCACCTTCACAAGTGCATCTGATGGGGACACAGGAGAGAGCCTTCTCTGTTGCTGCTCCCAGACTCTGGAATTCCCTCCCACAAGAGGCCAGGTTGACCCCATCTTTGTTGTCCTTCCACAAGCAGGCAAAGACCTTTGTATTCATTGTTCTTAATTTTAAATATTGTCTTTTAGTGATGTTAACCATCATCATCTACTCATTGTTCTAAACTTTAAATATTGTCTTTCAATGTTGTAAGCTGCCTTGGGTCCTTTTCGAGGAGAAAGATGGGGTAAAACTATTTTAAATAAAAAAATAAAATAAATTGTATTTTATCTTCCTCTTTTCCTGCTGCCTTCAGCCTTTCCCAGCATCATTGTCTTTTCCAAAGAATCATGTGTTCTCGTGAGCAGTTTCATCATTTCTGCCTCCAGTGATAGTTCAGGCTTGATTTGCTCTTGGACCCACACGTTTGTCTTTCTGGCAGGCCAGAGGATCTGCAAAAATCTCTTCCAGCACCACACTGAAAAGAAATCAATATTTTTCCTATCAGCTTTCTTCACTGTCCAGGTTTCACACTCATAGATGTTGAAATATTGGGAATATAAGAGCGTGGACAATCCTGTTCTCCAATGACACATCTTTACTCTTGATTTTTTAAGTCTTCTTCTGATTTCTTGGCTGCAGTTTCCATTTGGATTGATAGTTGAACCAAGGTATACAGAGTCTTTCACTATTTCAATTTCTTTGTTGTCAGCATTAAAGTAATGTCGTTCTTCTGTAATCATGATTTTTGCCTTCTTAATGTTCAACTACAGTCCTGCTTTTGCATTTTTTCTCCACTTCCACTAGAAGTTGTTCCAGCTTATTGCTACTTCCTGCCTATAAGATGGTATCACTCCTCCTTCATCTGAATCCAGTCTGGCTGATACGTTTTGTGTAGATTGAACAGACAAAGGAATCTGTCATCCTTTTATCTCTTCTGTATAGGGCTTCAATATACTGTTTCCATCTTCTCTTTATTTTCTCTTGCTTAGATAGTGTGTTTTTCTGTTGGTCTTTCAGCATTCCTAATCTAGGTTTAAATTTCCCATTGATTCCTTCAACTTTCTGGAAGATTTCTTTTTCCTTTTTTGTTGTTCTTAATTTCTTTGCACTGATTATTGGAATAGTGCTCTTTGTCTCTATGTGATTGCAGTTAAAAATCTGCATTCAGGGTTCTGGCCCTATTTCTGTCACCTTTTATTTTTGCTTCTCATCTGTCTTTGACTATTTTCAGTGTTTCTCCCATCCTCCATCTAGATTTTTCTTTTCTTTTTTACTACAGGAATTGTAATTTTACATTCTTTCTGAATAAAGCTCTGGTTTCAATCAACAGTTCTTCTGGTTCATGGTCAGTTGAGTCTAGTAATGCAGATGTGTTCTTTAAATTAATCAGGAACGCTGTTTAAATTATATTTTGGCACTGTTATTCTTTTAGTATTCTTTTTCAGCTTTACTCTAGTATTGGATATTAACAGTTCATGACCACAATCCACTCCTGGTCTGGCGTTGGCAAAGAAAATACAGCTTCTCCATCTGTTGCTCCGAATTAAGTAGTCTATTTGATTTTTACACAGATCATCTAATGATGTCCACATGTATGGCCATCTGTTCAGTTGCTTGAATCGTTGTAATAAACAGATTATTGGCTTTGTAGAATTCTATGAGTTGTTCTCCTGCTTTACTGTTTTGCTACAGTCTCCTTTAAGCATGGTGGGATCCTACCCTGCTGCAGGGAGGCATTCACCACTCCTCCTACTCACTTGGCTCTGTTCCTCTCTGGCAGTTGTTATAAACCAGGAAGTCAAGGGTTCAGCAGACACAGAAGAGAATTCACGTCTCTCAGGCCCCTGTCCACATCCTCAGGCTGCAAAAGCTAAAAATAATGCATTAACACGGGACAAGCGGGAGGGAAAATTACATTCATAGGACCTGTATCATCTATAACATTTAAGTCAGAGTGGATCAAATTGGTTTTGCCTGCAATTGTTGTTTAGTTGTTAAGTCATATCCGACTCTTCATGACCCCATGGACCAGAGCACACCAGGCCCTCCTATCTTCCATTGCCTCCCGGAGTTTGGTAAAATTCATGTTGGTAGCTTCGATGACACTGTCCAACCATCTCGTCCTCTGTCGTCTCCTTCCCCTCTTTCCTTCACACTTTCCTAACATCAGGGTCTTTTCCAGGGAGTCTTCTCTTCTCATGAAATGGCCAAAGTATTGGAGCCTCAGCTTCAGGATCTGTCCTTCCAGTGAGCATTCAGGGTTGATTTCCTTCAAAATGGTTAGGTTTATTCTCCTTGCAGTCCAGAGGATTCTCAAGAGTCTCCTCCAGCACCACAATTCAAATTTTGCCTGCAAAATTTTGTGCAAATTGTTCCTCATGGGCTAGAGCCCTCTTTCTTGCACCCAGCATGAAGCCAAAGCTTTCCATCCTTCCTCTATTAGACATACCTCCAGTAGGTTAAACATTTTATTTGTTGGCTTGTAATTCTTGCAGGAGAACAACTGTGATATAGTGGTTAGCGTGACAGACTAGGACACTGGAGACCTGGGTTCAAATCCCCATTTGGCCATGGAAACTCATTGAGAGAGGGCAATAGTAAATCTTCTCCTCAAATATCTCACATGCCTTGGAAATCCTGTTGCAGGTGTTGTGAATCATATGTGACTTGATGGCACACAGCAAAAATAATGACTCTTGTGGTTTGATTTACAAGACTGAGCTGTAGATCAGCAGTAAAAAAAAGGTAAAGGTAAAGGTTCCCCTTGACAATTTTTGTCCAGTCATGTTCGACTCTAGGGGGCGGTGCTCATCCCCGTTTCCAAGCCATAGAGCCAGCGTTTGTCCGAAGACAATCTTTCCGTGGTCACATGGCCAGTGCAACTTAGACACGGAATGCTGTTACCTTCCCACTGAGGTGGTCCCTATTTATCTACTTGCATTTGCATGCTTTCGAACCGCTAGGTTGGCGGGAGCTGGGACAAAGCAACGGGAGCTCACTCCGTTGCGTGGATTCGATCTTACGACTGCTTGGTCTTCTGACCCTGCAGCACAGGCTTCTGCGGTTTAGCCCGCAGCGCCACCACGTCCCTTAGTAAAAAAAAACTTTTTATTTATATAAACCAGGATGGGCAACTTCTAACCATCCAGGTATGATGGACTACACTTCCTACAAACCCTCACTATAGGTAAGGCTGGCTAGGGCCAATGGGAAATGCAGTCCAGGAACGTTTGGAAGACCACAACTTGTCTGTTCCCATTTACAATTGTGCATATCTGCTTTCGTTAAACTTAAACAGGAGAAGTCAGCTTCAGTGTTCCAAGGAATGATAAAAAGTCACAATCATGCTCTTGTATTCTTTGTACACCATATCAAAGAAATATTATCAACTTGCCTGAAGCCTGCATTTCCATACACCAGCAATTAATGGACATGTTCCAATATCATATGAAAAGATAATGTCTGTAGTCCTATTAAGGTGTTATGCCTTGAATCCACGTAGGACTAGATGGATGGTGGGTAAGGGGGGCTGCAACCCTCCCAAATAACCAAGACTAACATATTTTTTTATTAATGAGAAGGTTTGCAAAGGCTGATGTGCTGCATGTGCTAAGCCAAAGCTGCTGATTGGAGCTGCTGATCAACATGTTTAGGTGGAAGACCCTTATAGGCTCCTTTGTGAGTCTTATCGATTTCTGGCTTGGCGGGTACATAGGGGCTGGGGCTTATGCATATGCCTTACATCCTGACTGCACATTTAACCCTACAGGGATTCAGCCGTAATCTGTAACACAAATTCAGGTGTAATGCCTGAATAGGTTTTTCATTTCCTTCCTTATATTCTTATGTAACTTGTAAACTTGGGTGTCACAGCATTGCCCTAAATCTTTGCTTTCCACTCTGCTATTTCCAGTATATGAGCTTTCCCCGCCAGTGCTTTGGAGAACATTAAAAACACATTCTCTGTGCTGTTCCGGTATTTGCAGGTGGGTATATAATCCAGTTCAAATAATACAGGATCAAAATCTAATCATTCTCTTGTCTCTTATGTTGCTTGTCTGTGTGAACAAATTTCCTTTGCTTCAAGAAACCCACTACAAAAGCAGAGTAAAAACAACAGATTAAAATGAACACATACTAAAAGCTAGGGTGAAGAAAGAGGTCTTCACTTGGTGCTGAAAAATAACAGAGTCAATGGCTGGTGAGCCAACCTGGGCCCTATCTTAGGTCTCTCTATAGGTAGTTACAAGATCTGTGGGAGGATCTCTGATGAGAAGCTTGATCTAGGCAGTTTTCTATAGGAGTTCTATGCTCATGTGCTCTTAGTGTGCACCAGGGCTACATAGAGATGGGAAGGCCTGCTAAAAACTGGAAAAATTGGGAATAAATCTCTCTCTCCCCCTCCCCATTTTTTCCAAAGCCGTTTTTTGTTTTATTCCAGAAAAAAATGAAAAACAAAATGGAGTGTGGAGTATGTTCTTTTACAATCGTAAATAATGTTTATGACATGGTATTCAAACTATATAAGATGAAAACCTCAATGAAAGACTTCTGAGACTTTATGTATGAGAGAAAAATTGAGTTTTGCTTTCTCCTGCATTCATGTTTTCTCACATCTGTCAGAACCATGACCTCATATCCAATGGGGTCCATGGAGACAGAATACTGTGGATAATAGCAAATGAGGGGGGGGGAGGGGGAGAGAGCATGGTAAAAGGAAAAAAAACAGAAAATAATTATTCTGACATGCATTATCAGGATGGGCCAGAGGCCATGCTATGTATTCTTCACAACAAGTACAGCAGTGCCTTGACTTACGAACTTAATCCTTATTGGAATGGTGTTCATAAGTTGAAATATTCGTAAGTCAAAGCACCATTTCCCATAGGAATGCATTGAAAACCATTTAATCCATTCCGGCCGAAGGAAAAAATCACCAAAAATGTAAAAAGAACACAGCAAGCCCAGTCGGAAGGCGCTCCGTTGCTGAAGTTTAAGAAGGAAAAACTCCAGAAAGAAACACTAAAGCCACCTTCGTTGCTGAGGTATATGAAGACGAAAACTCCAAAGACAAACACTAAAGCCACCTCCGTTGCTGAGATTTGAGAAGAAAACCCCCCTCCAAAAATAAACAGCAAAGCCACCAACAACACAGCACAGAAACATACCTGCCCCAGCCAAAACCCACACAGAATTTTTTAAAAGGAAAAACAGCAGCTTATCTCCCTGCAGACAGACAGACAGACACACACACACACACTCACACACACACACGCTCACTCCGAAGCAGGACGCTCTTCCAAGCCTTTGACGACGACACACTCTCTAACTGCCGAAAGTGAAAGAGCTACAGTACAAAGCAGCCTTGTCACCACCTACAGTTAGAAATCTGAATTGCCTGCCTTTTTCCCCTGCCTGTTTCTGTTCGTAAGTGGAAGCTTCGTTCACAAGTCGAAGCAAAATGTTGTGACCAGAGCGGTTTGTAAGTTGAAATGTTTGTAAGTAGGGACGTTTGTAAGTCGAGGCACCACTGTATTCAAAGCACAGTCTCTGGATCCCTCTAGTGGCTAGTTCTGGTAATACATGTGGAAATAGGTTTTTCTATTTTTTTTCTTTTAATATTTTCCACCTGTGGATAAGAGAAATTGCAGATACTGATCCCGCTGATGTGGGGGTCTTTAGCCCTGGTTATAGGACAGAGACTGCTTTGGTCACCTTGCTGGATAACCTATGCCAGGAACTTGACAGGGTGGATGTGTCCCTGTTGGTTCTGCTGGACTTCTCAGTGGCTTTTGATACCATAGATCGTGGTATCCTTCCGGGCTGTCTCTCCAGGATGGGAATTGGAGGCACTGTTTTACAGTGGCATCAGTCCTTCTTGGAAGGGAGAACCCAGAGGGTGGTGCTGGGGGACTCCTATTTGACACCCTGGGCATTGGCCTGTGGTGTTTCCCAGGGATCTGTTTTGTCCCCTATGCTATTCAGCAGATCTACATGAAACTGCTGTGAGAGATTGTCTAGAGTTTGGGGGTTCAATGTCACCAGTATGTGGATGACATCCAACTCTATCTCTCATTTCCATCTAAATCCAGAGAAGCTGTTCCAGTTCTAAATCAGTGTTTGGTGTCACTAACGGACTGGATGAAGGCAAATAAATTGAAGCTTAATCCAGACAAGACAGAGGTACTCCTAGTCAGTTGAAAAGCTGATCAAGGAATAGGGTTGCGGGCGGCCTGTGCTGGATGGCGTTACACTTCCTCTGAAGACATAGGTGCTCGGTTTGGGGGTGTTCATCATCTCTGAGCCTGGATGCCCAGGTTTCAGCAGTGGCCAGGAGTGCTGTTGCACAGTTAAAACAAGTGCTCCAGTTGCACCCCCCTTTTTTTGAGAGGTCTGTGGAGCTGCCTTTAGAAAGTGTTTGGAAACTCCAGAGGGTCGAAAATGTTGCAGCCAGATTACTAACTGGGGCTGGTTACAGGGAACATAGAACTCCGCTGTTACAGCAGCTCCACTAGCTGCTGATCCATTTCCAGGCACAATTCCAAGTGCCGATTTTAACTTACAAAGCTCCAAAAGCTTGAGTCCAACCTATCTAAAAGACCACATCTCCCTCCATGATCCTGTCAGGTATGAAGATAATCAAGGCAGGGCTTTGTCTCAGTCCCACCGCCCTCACAAGTATGCTTGATGGGGACACGGGACAGGGCCTTCTCTGTTGCTGCTCCCAGACTCTGGAACTCCCTCCCACAGGAAGCTAGGCTGGCCCCATCTTTGTTGTCCTTCCACAATCAGGCAAAGACCTTTCAGGCAGGCTTTTCCTTAATGACTGATGGTCTGAAAGGGGTTTTTAATTGGATTGTTGAGATCTGTTGTTTTAAATGTGTATTAATATTGATTTTATTTACCACTTTAAAAACATATAATACTTGTTTAATTCTTTTTAAATGTTTCTATATGTACTGTTTTTAGCTTTCAAACATTGTTCCTTTTAATTATGTAAGCCACCTTTTCAAGAGAAATGTGGGATAAAAATATTTTAAATAAATAAATAAAATTAAATTGTGAACAGAGCCTGTAAAGTTACTTTTGAGGTGAATAAATATATTGGTCAAAATTTTGTTGTTTGGCCTAGTAAATCACGCTAGAGTAGGCCCATTGAATCAGTGGGGTTTTGGTAAGTCAAGTCTTCTGTAATTGCCATTAATTCAAATGGGCCTAGGTAAAGGTAAAGGTTCCCCTTGACAATTTTTGTCCAGTCGTGTTCAACTCTAGGGGGCGGTGCTCATCCCCGTTTCCAAGCCATAGAGCCAGCGTTTTGTCCGAAGACAATCTTCTGTGGTCACATGGCCAGTGCGACTTAGACACGGAACACCATTACCTTCCCACCAAGGTGGTACCTATTTATCTACTTGCATTTACATGCTTTTGAACCGCTAGGTTGACAGGAGCTGGGACAAGCGATGGGCGCTCACTCCGTCGTGTGGATTCGATCTTACGACTGCCTGGTCTTCTGACCCTGCAGCACAGGCTTCTGTGGTTTAGCCCGCACTGCCACCACGTCCCTCTATGGGCCTACCCTAGTGTAATTTACTGTGCTAAAGAAAATCACAGCTAGAGTAATCCCATTTCATTTAACAGAACTTGCAGACGAATTGACTCTCCAAATTCCCACTTATACAATGGGCTTACTCTACTGCAATTCACTATGCTAAGCAACACGATTTTGGACAATGACTTTCTAAAGCCATCCACAAATGCTGTATAAGGATGATACCCTGCTCTCAGATATGAAGAAATATATGAGTTTTGAAAAAAATAGTTATAAAAAATGAACATAAATTGAATTCTCATATATCCAGAGTTTGTCTTCTCCTCTTGAGATCTCCACTAGCAGTTTTTGTGGGGTTTTGAGTGCTGTTTTATGAGAGATGGTATACAGTGATGAAACGGGTATGTGTACCATGACTTCATGAGCCAAGATTTCACAACACGATACTTACTGCATGCATGAGATCCAATGGTCACATGTCAGTGATACCTGGCCATGGTTTACCCCTGCTTCCCATGAATAAAGAACAGCTCTGTGAACTGAGCTGAAGAGGAATCGGTTTCTTTCCCTTTTTCTATTCATACCCTTAAAAAGCATGCTTTTCTCACAGTATAAAGTGTGCCAAATGAAGCATATGGTAGTGGGTCATTTAGATAATGAAATGGCTTACTAGGGTGAATTGTTTGTTTATGGGGAGGGAAGATTGTGGAATAGTAATAATGCACCAAGTGCTTCTGAATGCACTTTTTTGAGAGATAATCTTTGAAACATCCTCTCAGGGCTTGCTTATCCATGCACATGAAGGATAGATGTCCGGAATTGACAGGTTCGCTTAGCCAATCATATTCCCTAATTTTTCATGACAATGAGCACCCAAGTCATACCCTGTGGAGAAGTTATGTTTACCCAACTTGAAGCCAGAACATTTAAGCTGGAATGGCCACATCTATATGCATAGTTTTGCCCCTTGAGGATAAGCATAAGTAAGCCTCAAGCCTGAAAACACACACACACACACACACACACACACACACACACACACACACACACACACACACACACACACACACACACACACACACACACACACACACACACACACACACACACACACACACACACACACCCTTCTCTAGGCCTCAATTTGGCCTTCTAAATTCTTTTTTTGTTTGTTTGTTTATTGTAATGATTTTTAATAGCTTTACTGATTTAAACTAAATGTTCAGTTTAAATACTTGTTAGCTGTTTTGAGCACTATTGTCAGTATAAACGCAGATAAAAATGCAGAAGATGGATATGTAGGTAGAGGCATAGACTATAATAATAATAAAAAATTTGTGCCATCAGTTCCAGTTATGATGAGCCTTCTCAAGGTTTTCTAGATATATTCTTCTGGGGACTCTCCTCTTCTCATAGGATGAGCCAGATTCCCAGATATGAAACTCACTGAGCTATCCAGGAGGCAAACAGCCACTGTACCATTTTGAACCCACCCGAACCCATCTAATTTTGGAATCTTAGCCAAGGCAGGCCTCATTCGTACTTGGATGGGGAGATTGTTGGGGAATAATAAAAATTTCCTGGCCATTGTGAAGTCAGAGTTGACAGTACATGGTTCAACTTCAAAGTTCCCCTGATTGGGAGCTTTTGTTTCCATTTTAGATTATTTGAAGTTTAGCCTTATATCCTAAATTAAACAAACTATGGTTAACCCAGGCTAACATTGGTAGAAACCATGGTTTCTCACTAGAATTAGAATTAAGCACAGTTTATCAGTTTAAGGCACCAGAATATCATGTAGTTAAAAGTAAAATAGAACTGAACATTGTGAATTCCCCATAGCTATACCAGAGAATGCGGCTTCTCCAGCCTTGATCTCCTAATGCTGAATTACAGTTTGGTATGACTCCTAATGAAGACCTTATAAGAAAGCATGAAGAACCTTGCTAAAGGTCTACGTAGTCACATCCTTTCTGACAGTAGCCTGCCATAATTAGGAAATAAATGTATTTGTTGTAAATAATGCTTTTCTTTCTATTAATAAAAAAGCAAAATAGCCTAGATCAGAGAAACAAGGCAGTATCAATATGTATATAGACATAGAACAGTGTGGAAGTGAGAACTTGTTCTAGTTCTTTGTAGCCATCATTTCTTTTCAGGTTATAATGTGTCTGAACAGAGAAGAACCAATATCTCGCAGGGACCGCACCAGATGCCTATGGGAGTGCCTGTATGTGGAATTAGATGAGTATTCAGGCAGCAAAATATTTTGAGCTGGTCCTGCCCAGTTTCAATGCTCGGCATCTCCAGGGGGGCGGGGGTGGGGCCCTGGAAAATATTCTTGTACTGGAGGGTAATTACCAGGTAATGAAGACAACATTGAGCTGTATGGACCTAAGGTCTGGCTGAGTGTAAGATAGAGTTCTATGTTCCAGCAACATAAAAGTGTATGAAGTCTGTATTTTAGCCCAACAGAGGGGTCTCCTGTGTTCCCTCCCTGCAGCCCTCGCAGTCAGCTCTGCATTGGCCTGGCAGCCAGCAGATTCCACCCCCCCTTTTTTCCCCTTTTTTGCAGCGATGAAAGCAAACTTTCATGTTTTGCCAAGATCGATGCAAGACCCATGAAGTCACCTGATTCATGCATAATTTAACACAGTAAAAACATCACTTTGTTCATGCCAATTAATTTAAGTGATTTATACGTCATGTTTTATTTGAATAACTTTGCATTTTAACAATGTGGGAAGTTCACGGAAAGCCACAAACTGACCTGCAGTAGTATTTGGCTGATTTGATTACAATGAGGCGAACAGGCTTTATGCCTGATAGTCTGCCAACAAAATTTGCACGTAAAAAGGCTGCCATCCACAAAGTGGAAAAGGCAAGGTTTCTATTCGTTTCCAAGCTGTAGGGGACAGCGTTTAATTTTTTTTGGTGGCACTTTCAGGTCTTCAGAACACAATGAGACTTTCCTATATCTCTCCATGTTCTGCATTATGAGAGCATGCCTAGCTGGTGGAACAATGAATCTAAATCCAGTGAGGGTCAGTCTAGTAAATGGACTAGAACTCAAGGCATTTGGTGGTAGTAATCGGCTTTTCTTCTCATTCAGACAGACATGTCTCAACTAGAGATAGGCATGACCTGAACTACAGGCTGGTTTGTGGTTCAGTTTGTGCATCCCGTTTTGCCAAAATGAAATAAAGCACCAAACTTTTTTCCATCCGGTGCTTCATTTCAGCAAAATAGATGGTCCCCTCCCCTTCCTGCTGCTCCCGTTCCCTCCCTGGTCCTGCTTCCTCCTCATCTTCCTCCACTGCCATCTTCAGAGTCAGAAGCCCAGCTTCTTTTCTGGAAGCCAGGCTTGCTGTCTCGGTGCAGGCACCGGCTTATCGGTACAGCAGTGGCGGCGCAGCAGCAGCAGCATTGGGGGTGACACAATAGGAGAAGGGAAGCCCCACCACCAGCAGCCACGAACCGAAAACTGAACTGGTTTGGGACTCAGTTTTCTGGTTGTTTCATGATGGTTCATGGTTGGCCATGAACCACCATTGTTCAGGTTTGTGCCCTTCTAGAATTCCAACCATTATGCCTGGGTTTTCCTTCAAATAACAATGGCACACAAAAAAACCTGCACTAAATGCAAATAGAGAGACACCCAGATAAGGACACCCATGTTTATGACAGTTTCATAAACAGATAGAGGAGCTACCTCTACATGGAGGACGAGGAAAAGGAAGAGGAGGAAGAGGAGGAAGAAACATTTAGTTTGACTGCAAGGCACATTGTACCACCAAGGACCAGTTGGAATACTTCTGCCGTCAAGTGAAGGATACCTTCAAAAGAAGAAGAAGAAGAAGAAGAAGAAGAAGAAGAAGAAGAAGAAGAAGAAGAAGAAGGTGTTCTCTATGACATAGAACAAAGGGTACACTGACTAAAGCACATACTTAGCATGTGGAAAATATCAGGTCTAATCTCTGGTTTTTCACCAAAGGGATCCTGGATTTCAGAGAAAATAATGTTTCTAAGGCCTTAGGAAAGTATGATTATTTTCTAGGCAAGCTAGAAGTTTGACTGTTACTTCTTTAAAGTGGTAGTAAGGTTGCCTCAGAGATGCAGCTGTTGTACAACATATTTGCCTGGCAATGGGGGTAGCTTGAGATTTCTAGATGTAATGCATTTTGGAATTCATGATGTGTGTCATTTTGAATGGATCAGCTGCAATCATGTTATCTGAAGATGTCTTCTTGATGCCTGCTATTTTTCTGAGAAAATCAGTTCACCTGCTTCCTGCCTCCATGTCTCCCTACATTTTGTTTGGATTTTGGAAAAATGTCCAAACAAAATGTATAATATATGGGGGCTATGGGTGATAATGGAATCACATTTTTCCGGAAAGCTCCATTAACTTCTGAGGTTTCAGAAACAGCATGGGCATTGGGACCAAGCTTGCATATTGTGACAATCTTTCCCACATTAATGCAAATAGACCCTAAAGCCCAAATGGTTGGATAGTGTGTATAGTGAAGTTGAATGCATTGAGGATAAATGGTCTCTTCTGGGACCTTGTTTGTATTCGAGCAGGTAGCACAAACAGGGACCTCATACTCCTCAGAGCTGTGCAAAATGTTCCTAAATGCTCCATAGGCATTTGGAATTGTAAATACTTCTGCAGGCTGCGAGCAGGCCATTTCCAGTGGCTGACTCAGAGGTACAGGACATGCATTTTCAGTACCGAGGTGGGAGGAAATGAGTCATAAAACAAGTAATGGAATCTTAGAGCAACAATAAGCAATGCAGTTGTGAAGAGAGTTGGACAGACGGCAGCTGAAAGAATGTCTTCTCGGGGGAGTGGCAATTCCTACAAATGTGTGTCTACCTCCTTGCACTGCTTCCCTCATATGCTTCCTTTTACAAAGGAGGTGATTCTGCCCTTCAACAGACTAAGATATGGACCGAGATAGAGTGAGTGAGAGGGAGGGAGGGAGGGAGGGAGGGAGGGAGGGAGCGAGCGAGCGGTGTGTACAAATTCTCCCATGCTTCACTGGTCTGGTGAATTCGTAACATTAGGCAAGTTCATGTGGAGAGATGATGAGCTGTTCTCCAGTATTTCCTGAGGAGGGCTATGAAAAGTAATGACTATCATCGGACACCCTTCTCTTTTCACAGTAAACAATGCCCTCTTCCCTTGTGCATTGCTGTACTTAATCACTCAGAAATACTTACGAGATTATAAACAGCAGGTTCGCTCTGTGGTAGAAGACCGAGAGCCTCTGGGCATGGCAGGACCAGAAAAACAGGAGTTTAGCAGTATTCTTGCCTTGCCAAAGGGATGCAAGTTAGGTAGACATTTCTGTTCCTTTGTCACAAAAGCTGTTCTTTCTTTTGGGTTATATGGGTGTGATTCTAATTCTTCTTATACTTGTCTGTTTGAGGCATAAATAAGGTATTGTAGGATTTTATCTCTGTCTGTGTAGAAATACACAAGCAAGTATTTGGACCGAGGCCAATTCACACTAGCTTTTCGGTACGGTTGCTATCACAAAGCCATCCCACTGTGGCCAATTCTGACTAGTTTTATTAAAATTCTTTCTTTTCGCTTCCCTTGAAATTCTTCAGATGTTTTGCCCAAGCAGCAATCTCCAATTTTGGCCAAGAATTTTGTTTCAGGTAGCAGTCATTGGCTGTTTAAGGCTGTTTGAACTCTGTGGATAACTTTTACTAGTCTTTTCAAAACTTTCAGCTTTCCTTAATATTCCTTTGATGTTTTGCCCAAATAAGAACCTCCAAATTCACCTCAATTTTCTTTTTCCAGGTGAAATTCAGTGGCAGTTTTGTCTGCAATAGGGGATTGCCCTTTTGTGTGTGTGCATGATTGAGAGAGAGAGAGAGAGATGGATAGTTACCGTAGGTCCTTAATAAGTATGCAACACATTGAAATCCAGCAGGTGAAACATCTTCTGAGTTAAATATTGGGAAATCATGTACCTGCTGATTTATTTATTTATTTGGTCTTATTAAAAGCATTGGGGTATTGCCAGAAAACAGTTCAGCAACGTTTCTCTGACAGACTGAAGCAATGAGCTCATGGTCATATCCTTGCCCCTATTCTGTGCTTATTGTTTAAAAATCACTTCTGTCTCTTTCCTATGGAACAGGATGGAATACAGTGGTGCCTCGCTAGCCAGTTACCCCGCATGACAGTTTTTTCGCTAGACATTGACTTTTTGTGATCGTTATAGTGATTTGCAAAACAGTGATTCCTATGGGGGAATTTCGCTGCACAATGTTTGGTCCCTGCTTCGCAAACTGATTTTCGCTAGACGATGATTTTGACAGCTCCCTCCGCGCTCGCAAAACAGGTGTTTTCGGACCTAAGCTTCCCAAGACAGCGATTTAAACAGCTGATCAACGGTTTGCAAAGTGGCCTTCCTATGGCTGATCTTCACTAGACAACGACAATTCTTCCCCATTGGAATGCATTAAATAGATTTCAATGCATTCCAATGGGGAAATGCTTTTCGCTAAACAGCGATTTCAGTGGAACAGATTATTGTCTAGCGAGGCACCACTGTATCACTATTATTCTTAATTGAAACCCCCACTGATGGATGTAGTGCCACTCTGAGGCTGGCACGGCAACAACTGGACAGCCAGATCACTGGAGATTTGTACAATTGAGTCTAGACCACAATTGAGTCTAGATAGAATCAAAGGAGTCATGTCTAGAGTGACCAGATTAAAAAAAAGATAAGAGGACAGGTTTCCTGCATCTTCAATGGTTGTGTGCAAAAGGAAATTTCAGCATGGGTAGCCTGCATTAAAAGCTGCAGCCACTGAAATGTCCCCACCGAGGCAACAATTAAAGGCACAGTACCCTGTTCTCTCCCCCCCCCCCCAACATGTTCACCCTAGCTGTGGCTTTTTAAAACCCTTTCTCCTGTTGTTCTTTTGTCTGTGCTCCCTTCTATGTTAGAGCAGAAGAATTCTAGGTACTCTGCAAAACAGGTGATAAAGGAAGACAAGCAACAGTCCTGGGGGAGGGGGGAATAGTAGGTAGGAAGCAAGTCTTTAAAGAGGAACGTGCTCTGCAGTCATTGAGTGCAGTGCTTGTCCCTCTGGTGCAAAGGGCTACACCTGTTGACCTCTGTAGACCTTTTGGGTGTAAAAGGCACAAAAACAAACCACCCTCTTTTAGTTTTGGACACCTGGCAATCCCAGCAGAAGAAACTGCAGTCACCTTCTCTCCAAACGCAGCAGCATATCTAATAGTAAAAGAGGGAATCCCGGGTTGAAGTGTAGCAATTCTTGAAGACCAAGATAATCAATGCTGTTCCTTTCCCAGTTCTGAGGGTGCTTGGCAGATACCGGAGGGGGAAAAACCCCAGTCTGCATTAAAATAATAATAAAAATCCCTTCACATGCCATTAATAAAAGTTTTCCCCCTTATTGTTAACTGCTAGCAAACCGAAATGTCTGGGGAATCTCCGCCTGGCTGAAACATTCTCATCATTAAGCGGCAAGAAACATTTTTGATAGGTTTTCAACAGCTCCAGAGTTTCTGTCAACATCACTGTGTGCCTTTTAAAAGCCGCCCCCCCCTCCCTTTAATAGGTCCCAGAACCCATGAATGCATTCAGGTCAGTTGTTTGGAATCTGAATCCTTCCAAGTAATTAGCAGGTAGAATTACCTGGTAGCAGTCAGTACGTACTCCTGCCTGCAATCCGTCTGTAGGAGCTGTAGCTGGGGTAATTGCCATCTCAAGTGAGCCCGCAAACAAGTCTAATTTAAAGTGTCAATTGGGATTTTCTCTCTGTTTCTTCAATCCCCGTGCCAGGTTGCAAATTTTCCTCTCACAAAACAGGCTTAAAGGGGGGTGGGGGGGGGAGAGAGAGAGGAAGAAGAAGCCAAAGCAAGACAGATATATTGAACATGTGGGTTTTCAAGAAAACGTTGACTTTCTTCCCCTTGTGGATGCCGCTCACCCCCAGTGACTTCAAAATGTGTGAAAGCATTCAGAGAGCCTTCCTTTCCTTATACAAAATGGGGGTATAAAGCAGGAGCTAAATTCCACATCCATGCTGTAGCCAAAGCTGACCCACGCTAAACTGCTCACAAACGTCTAGCAAAACTCTGAGGCGCCACTTCACTCATTTGGGAGTGTCTGTTTTTTTAAGCTTGACCTGAGAAAGTAAGCTCCTGTTACAGTTTTTTCCTCAGACTCAGGGGATGAATCAAGGGGTACGCCCCAACTGAATGAGGGTGCTGTCTGACATTTGCAGGAGACCATGGGACAGGTTTTTTTCCCTGATTCTCCATCAGTGAGGCCCCTACCTTGGCAGACTCCTTGATGACTCCTGCCATTACCTTTTTGGAACTGGCTCTGGGTCAGCGATGGGGTGGCAGCCTGACGGCGTGCCTTCTTTGATCCACATTTCTTTAATGGTGAAAAATGGGTGTTTCAGAACAAGACTTCATTTTTTTTTCTGTCCTACAATCCATATCCAGGGTAGGCATCATATTTCTTCTGAACAATAAGGAATAATTCCCAGTGGATACATATATTTATTTAATTTTTTAAAATTCAAAATACTTTTACCCTGCCTTTCTCTATAAAACGCCCCATAGCTTTCATATACATCCACATAGAAATAATGTGGGTTGACTCCTCACATGGCACAGTGCGCATGCACAGTACTCCCACATTGTTCAGGTATGAACACTGTTAGGATACTTCTGCATAGAAACCCTGGTAACTCTGGCTATTTTTTCCCCCACCCTATATTTGCATTAGTACCTGAAGGTCAAAAATATGCAGCCAAGCTTGCACAAGCAACTATGAGCCTACAGAGGGCAGCAGAGGCAAACTCTTAATTAGAGTCCCTTTATTGTTTCTTCTCTCTGATCTATGCTTCTTTGCACTTAGACTGATAATCTCACCTGTGAATGTGCTTCCTCTTTTTCCTCAGCAGTCTTTACCTTAGACACACCACCATAGCTAGCAGACTCCAACCTCCAGTATCTATCAGTATCTTTTAATAAATATTTTCTCTCTATTTAGGAAGGCGTTTCATCAATCATCATCATCATCATCATCTTAGAACTGCAGAACTGGATGGGACCCTATGGACCATCAAGTCCTGCCCCTGTCAATGAGGCACAATGGGAAATCGAACTCTAGGTACTTAAACCAGTGAGCTATCCAACAATTCCAATGATAACCTTAGATGGTTGTTGTGGGTTTTTCAGGCTCTTAGAACTGCAAAGATGGAAGAGACCCTATGGATCATCAAGTCCAGCCCCTGTCAAGGAGGCTGGGGAAACCTCTGTGATCCCTTCCATGACAATACTGAAAGGTCCTCATTGGAGCCACAGAACTTTTGAAGCATCCCTAGGGCCAGAAACATAAAACTGTTAACTCAGGGATTTTACTTATGTTGAGATTAAATGTCAGGAAAAAACTTCCTAACTGTTGGAGCAATGGAACCAATTACCTCAGGAGGTGATGAGTGCTCTAAAGTTGGAGGCATTCAAGAAAAAATTGGACAACCATCTACCATATCTGCTTTGATTTGGATTCCTCCATTAAGCAGGGGGTTGGACTCAATGGCTTTATAGGCCTCTTTCAACTCAACTATTCTATGATTCTGTGATAGAGGAGTGTAAAATCACTTAAGACGCAGTGGCCAATTGCAACTCACTAACAATGTGCTGGCTCCATCTCTGGTCACATGACTAGTGCACAACCAGCAGCTTTTTAGTGAGCTGCAATTACTCACCAGCACTTACATGGCTTAAATGGCCAGTAGGTACAAATATTATGCCATTCCTCTCACACCAGCCTCTGTTTTTTTGGGCAATGCTTGTCCTCCTTTTTGGTGATGAATTTTAAAAATGTGTGCTTTATTTTTTAAAACCCATCATACTCTCTAGCAGCCAAATATATTCTAAAAGGATAATTTTGGTAACGTAGGAAGGGCCTCAGAGGTGCTAGGATTCCCTCAAAATATGGCAGAATTGCCTGCCACAGTTGTAGAGGACACTTGGAAATTTTGAATCAAAAATTGTTGAGGTGTGTGTGGGGGATATTGTGATATATTTTTGCCCACCCCTGCTTTCAAGCCACCTGACACAGACTTTTTCTTGTCCTCTAGTGCTCCTTCAGTCTGGCTGGAGATCCAAGGAAGCGTAATAATGTTTTATCACCTCAGACAGGGATCTGAGAACTAGTAATCCTAGTTATAGTTTCTCATCAAGAGATATATTTTCAGAACAGAAAATGTTACTTGCGGAAAAAAGACTGTAAGAGGGATGCTCACTTGATGATAATATAATCAAATATTAGGTTTATCTTGAGTCCTAGCTTTTTGACATGAACCTGAAAACTGTGCAGTAAGGTTACAAAATCTCATGCAAATCCCTATTAACTTATTACCTGTAACATCTAAACAAAGCTCACAGAATTCACTCAGAGTTGCCCCTCTCTAATAACAGCCAGTTTTTTTTTAAAACACACACACATAGAAAACAAACCAACCCTATCCTTTTCTTTGCTTTAAATGTCAGGCAGCAAATCCACAGGTAATCCCTACAACTATTCATACAGAATAATATGATAAAGAATGGAAAATATGTTACCAGTGTATCAGTAATACAACTAAGCTTCATTGCATAACTTGAGCCATGATGGAGATTTTGACATAGTCAGTGGCAACCTGACAGATGTGCCATAGCATCTAATCCCCTTAAGCTCCCAAAGCTCTTAGGAAATGGATGTTTAAAAATACTAGATTGGAAAAAATGCTGTTCCTTTATTGGGCTTCCCCTCCCTGCTGCCTTTCAAGATCTCCCTTAGAGCCAAAGGGTCTCCCTTTCCCCCTCCAAGTTCACTGCTGCCGACTGGCGTGGCTTTAGCCAGATGTACAATAATAAGTCTGTGCAGAAATGGGTGCCAGTTCATGTAGTAATAGAAATGCTGTGGGGGAGGGAGGGGGAGGGAGCACATAGGTGACAAAAGGAAAAGAAATTGGCACCTGAAATACCTGTTCTGGCAAAGTAATTAAAAACCCATCTGATAAAAAAAGAAGAGGGAGAAAAAGCCAAACAGATTGTCTCTGCTGTTCCTTTGAAGGAAGACAGCAATTTGGGATCGAATAAACACCAGTGTGGAGCTGGGCCAGTTTGGAGGGAGGACCGTAAGGAGGTATTGTTGAAACTCAGTGTAACATCCTATGAACAATAAATATTCAGTGGCTTCTTGGCGATTTGGCTCCCACCCACAATGAGTCAAAAGAAGAAATGCAGCCAGTTTTGACACAGACCAGCCTCTGGGATGACAGGATGATTTCCAAAGGAAGTATCAAGGATTACTTCCTGCTGGGAGCTAACAGAGTGCTCATTAGCATATTTAATTTATTTACTTAACAGGCATAAAAACCATTGGGCGCAGGCTGTACTTGCAATCATTTCCTGGGGAAACCCTCAAACCATTTTATGAGTCTTTAGTGCTAAGTTAAAGAAGATACAGAGGCTCATGTAAATGTAGCCCAGGGAATGAAAACAAATTGTCACTACTGTCTAATTGTATTGCACCTCAACATCAGCTCAAAACATTAAAGAAGGTTAATTCTCTCCCTTTCCCCTTTCTGGAGTTCCTGTTAATAGTCAGGAGTGGGTTTTGGCAACAAGTCTGGAATGAAGGGCCATGCAAGACATGTTCCATTCATAGAGATATCCATATTTGAGAAACCTAGCAAACAAGGTATGGCATGATTGATTTGGATACAAGGGTGCTCCTTGGAGAATCAATGTACTGCTTTTTTGGATTGGTGTGCACTAGACTCCAAAAGTTGTAAAGCAATATTGCAAAAGGTCTCGCTATGGGTTTTCATAAGTTTAGACTGATTAAAACTCTCATAACTAGTTCTCCTCCTCCTCCTCCTCCTCCTCCTCCTCCTCCTCCTCTTCTTCTTCTTCTTCTTCTTGCTTTTTTACCTGTCTATTTAGCTTTTGGACTCAGGCAATAAGTGTAGTAATTGGTGTTGGGCTTTTTACAACCTCGCATACTGCCTGTGGTTTGAGTAACTGGAAGGTACTTTTATGGGCTGCAGGTGACTGTCACTCTGTCCAGCACTAACCAATCATTCCCTTCCATCTCTGAATTCAAAGAGAGCCCTGCCTCTCTGTTAAGTGTTCTCTTTTCTCTCTTATTAGTCTGTTGAAGGCAGGTTATTTGTTTGCTGTTGATCTGTTCACAACTGTAAATAATGAAACGTTTTTAGTCTTTATCCAACAAATGTCTCCGGGTGAGTTATTGAGATCTTATGTGCCAGCTAATGAGAATGGGGTGGACTGTTTGAGGGACTTGTAGCTATTCTCCTCTGTGGATCTCTGTACTTCTGCTGTGTAGCAAAAGGAATTTGAGCAGAAATTCAAAACTCTGCAACAATTGGCATCTCCAGGTATGACCTGGACAGACTGTTGTTCAAAACATCCAAACCTTTGCTCATCTGGGTAGAGAGGTGTAGATAATGTAGACTGAGACAGGAAACCGGTAAACTTCCAGATGTTGAGCTCCACCGATCCCTCACAGCATAGTTAGTTCCAAGTGATTAAGGATGTTTCTCTCCAACAACACTGGCTGAAAGATAGTTTCCTATGTAGCTAACTTTACACATTCATCTACAATTCAGGTGTTGCCATTCTTGAAGAGGGAATGTCAGCATTTGAAGGGGGCTTGGACCGGGTGTTCCTGCCTCCAATATCATTGTGCCCACCTGTTCCATCCAAATGTTCTCACATTGAACAGGAAGGCTTCCTACATGTGTCTGGCTGAATGCTCATAGAAACTTCACAGAATTGAGGAAGAGGGTGGGACCAGGTGGCATAAAGACACAATGCTTATATATTTTTTCAACACACTAATCTCTCTCTCTCTCTCTCTCTCTCTCTCTCTCTCTCTCTCTCTGTGTGTGTGTGTGTGTGATACTGTTTCTTGAAAATAATTATTTTCTTTTATCTTCTATACCTGGCAAATACAAAGGGACCTGTCCTTAGAAGACAGCTCTTGTTTGTGCATGCACATGCGTATGTGTAAGTTTTTAAAAATTGTAACTAACATTCTAGCGGAAAATGCTTGCTCTTTCGGAACATCTTTGTAAATCAAGAGAATCAGAGTTTAATGTTGTTCATCTTTTATAGAGGAAGTTACAGTTATTGGGCAATATTGGTCCCTCTGCATATTTTGTGGGCACGAAGCAGATTTAATGCAATTCAAGGATAACAATTTATAAGCCAATTAAAGTAAATAGAGATCTGTGCATTGAGAAACACTGCACCTTATTTCAGCCTAATAAGACTTGCTCCCCAGGAGGCTTTGTATATGTGTGTGTGTTCTTTGGGTTAAAGTAATCACACATCTAAGAAAAGCTGCTTTTCCTCTAGAATAAACTATATTTAATACAGCCGCTTTTCCTGGCACACAGGGAAAAAAAGATCTAGCTATCTGAAAATTGTGCAAGAATTTTGTTTTTCATAGAACAGATGTTGAGAGGCAGTTATCCCCTAATAGGGAGTAGACTTGCTAATGGTAGATAAGGTTTCTGCTATAACCTAACAAACTGAAACAAGATGAATAGTGTTACTTAGATTCCTCTGCATGTGAAGAGGAACAACATGAAAGAGAACACATGTCCCTTCAGATGTTATTTTACTACATCTCCCATTGTCTATTGACTAGATAGCCAATGATGGGCATGATGAGATCAGTGATGTAGTGGAGCTAAGGCTCATAAAGTTGAAGACCTGGGGCTTTCTAAATAGCAGGGATTATGACATCATATGCCACCACTCCCCCTTTGGGCTTCTTTTTCCTCCAAGCTTAGTTGCAGGACTGTGTTTAACTTTTCCTCTACTGCTTCCTTATTTTGATTACAAAAGGGACAGCTTGCAACACTATACTATTCACCTGCAAAAAGCCAGTTCCTATTGGTGTTTCCTCTCTCTACTTTTTTTTTCTTATGAAACTTCAAGAGCACATTTCTCAGAAACGCAGGTTTGGAACTCTGCAGGGGTTAAGGTTCTCAGACAGGGCCCGTCCATGACATCTTGCTGCCTGAGACAGAACAACAAAACACACACCCTCCCATTGCCTAAACCCAGGAATACATAATCCCAAACTGGGGAGGGGGAGAAGATGTTAGTGTGGGGAATCAAGGTATGGGAGACAATGACCTTAAGCAGAAGAAAGGAGTTGGTGATATGTGCCTAAGCGGACATATGTTAGGGGCTGCAGGAGGACAGTGACTCTTCCTGAAATATCATTCTCAATTTAAAGTCCTATTACGTTTGAACTTGTCTTTCCATATTCTTCCTCTTTGGTCAGCTGTGTTGACAACGAACCAAATACTGGAAAGGTACTCCTGATCTACACAAGACCTCAAACCTTGTGCTCCCTCAGCTTGCTTCTGATCATATAGGCTTCATCAGTCCATTAGGAACAAACAAATTAAATTACTGTATACTGCTTTGCCTGCTCAGATTTCAGAAACACAGGAAGCCGCATTATTCCAATTCAGATCAGTGGTTTATCTACCCTTACCCTACCTCTTCTGACTGTCAGGAGCTCCCAGTGATTAAAACAGTAGTCTTTTCCAGCCCTACTGTGAGATGTCTGGGCCGGGACCTGTGATTGTCTGCATTGTGTAAAACATGTGCTCTGTCACTGACATACACCTTGGAAAGGAAAAAAGTAAATAAAAAGTGAATAGCTGCAGTTGCATTTTCAAGGCCTTCTACAAAGTAATTACCAACAGATAATATTTTTTTTTGCAAGCAACTCTTTACTTTCTCACTTCTTAAAAGTAACTTAAAAGTTTTTTTTTAAAAAAAATCCCTGAATGCTACAAAGACATCTGCCTTTGGCAGAAAACCCACCCTTCTCCTCCTCCTTGTTGCCATCACATCTGGGCTCACAAGAGAGCACAAGGTACAGCATGACGAGCAGTCACTGGGACCCTAGTGTGACTGTGGTCTTGTAACAAAACACTTGTAATTGCAATGCAAAAGGATGCAATCCTTTTGTAATCTAGTTAATTCCTTAATCTAGTCAAGGAATAAATTACAAATTACAAATTAATTACTCCCAAGATCTGCATTAAGCCACAATTCTTTCTACAGCCTTCTTTAAAGTCTTAAAATATATGGCTTATTTGGTTGTGAAGACATACTGTACTATAGTTCCTTCCTCTCTTCCCAATCCAGAGCTCAGACCCTCTGCTGCAGTATTTGAGAAGCTTATAAACAGCTGCAACTATGCAATTCTCAGCCCAGAAAAGGGAAATGATTGATATTTCTTTTATCTCTCGAACAAAACAAAACCCCAACTGCTCTTATTTTTCTTTTACTCTTTCCTCAGGTCTTCTGAGACAGCTGAAAGAATCTCTAGCCTCTTCCTTTGAAAGGGAATATTCTATGCTGATCAGCCCATTATTCAATTAATATATTGGAAGCTGGGACGAAGGGTGGAAAATGTCCATGTAAGTAAATCAACTTATGCCAAAGGAATTCCTTCATTGAAAGAGCTCCCCATTCAATTTCCGAAAGCTATCTGGATTCCATCAGGCGCCAGAAATCATGCCCACTGTCCTTTGTAATTTTAACATGTACCATATTAAGAGAACTCATCATCAGGGAATGAACCAATCTTTCAGCAATCTTTGTCACAGCAGGTAAAACAGAAATCGGCCTGTAATTTGTAATAGCCGAGTCTTTGCTTGAGATTAATCCTCGGTCACCCACGGTGAAAAAGAGATATCTTTTGACCTGGGAAAGGGCGATTCATCATTCAGCCGGGCAGTAAGGCTGACTTTTCCCAATGCACACTTTGTCTGGCCATCCTCCTCCTTTTAATGTTGGATCAGCCTTTTATCTCTCTGCTGAGTTTTTTTTTAAAGCCAAGCTTCAATGCTCTGGACCCTTGTTGCACAACATATTATTATTACTGCTGGGAGGTGGGAGGGAGGAAAGAACTTTATATTGAGAAATGCTTTAGCGTCTCCCTCTTACTCTTTTTTCAAACATTAATAGTGACCGAGGAAAATGGAGGCATGAAGGTTGTTCAGGATGGTCCCGATTATATATAAGCAGGGCTTTTAGTTATCATGCAGATACAGTACAAGAAATCTAGCTGGCTGGGTGGCTGAGTGAGTTAGGTCTCCAGCTGTTGAGCCAGAGGTTGGGAGTTCAATTCCTCACTGTGCCTCTAGGAAGGAGCCAGTTCTTGTGCCCCTGGGCAACCTGCAGTTCCAGGGCACCCCCAAAAGAAGGGAGTGGCAATCCCACTTTCTTATCCTTAAAAACCCTGAAAAGGGTCACCGTAAGTAAGAACTGATTTGATGGCACGCAAGTATTATTATAATAAGAAATCTTTGTAAGTGAATATGATTTGAAAACTTCATGATTTTCTGCAGGCTAACCATCCAGTATGGGGAAAATTGAGAAAGCCACTAATTCTTTGTACTTCATTATTACAAAAGATCCATTTGGGATCTACAGGTCATCTGGCTTGCCTCTCTACTTGTTTAACATGTAGTATTAATCACCCAGTGCCCTGACATCATTAGGCAGGAAATTTTCACATCATTGGCTGTGGGTGGCAAGAACTGAGGAATGCACAGAATAATGACCTAAGATCTTAGGCTAAGACCACAAATCAAACTGGCCAAGATGGCCAAGGGTCAGCTGAATCATCTCTAGGTCAGCTGAAGCTGTAAGAACACTGGAAATTATTTAGGATGACCCTCCCCACCCCAGCCTAATTTTATGCTGTGGCTATGCCCACAGTGTTATATTATGGCTAAATCTGGATCCAGTGTAAGGTTTTGTTGACTCTTCTACTGGTAGGTTTTAGCTACCTGTTGGCAGATCTCTAGAATCAACCAACTGGAAGGAGCTCTTCAAGGACAAAGGCAGAAGAGGCTTGTGCTTAAGTGAAGACTGCACTGTTTGTTCTACAGCAGAGGGGGAGGAAGAGGGGATGTGAGCTAGGAATCCAAGCTTTGATAACAGCCAGGCTTCTTGTTCTTGTTATAAATAGTCTAGTCCTCCTTGACATGTTGTCAGTGTTATAACCAGAAGTCTGAAGACCGCATGTTCATGTCAAGGGAAAATTCACCTTTCCATTACTCTCATGCATATTTAGGAAGACTGGAGGCCACACTGGGTCTGCGGAAGGGGAGACGCACAGTGCCTACATAGATCAGCCAGCGCAGGGCTCAGGGGGAGGGGGAGTGACATCTGATGATTGTCTCATCTTCCACAGTTTTCAGACTACAGTGAAAATTGCTCATTCTGCTCATATAACAATTTAGACATTATATGAAAGTGGCTTTTAAAGCTTTAAATGCATTATGATTGTCACTACCATCATCAGGCCTGATCAAACCAAAATCAAGCGTTTTTAGTTCTCATGATTTCAACAGGAACTGTTTCATATGTGCCTACATTTCCCATTTACACAAATGATGCTTAACTGTTATGGGCAGAAATAAAAATGATATTTTTTAAAAAAATGAACTAAATACATAAATGTAAATAAATATTTTTGCCACCCTTCTTTGAGACCCTCTCTGCAGAGAAAAACTTCAGATGTATTCCAAGCAAGGTAAACTTGCTAAAGGGCGAGTTAGTAGTTATATACATCCCATTGATTCAATAGCTCAACTCTAGTTAATACAACCAATTGGATTCTGGTCTAAGAATGTTATGGCTATATGCCATAATGGCTTCCAAGTGAGAAACAATCAAAATCCTTATTTTTAAACTATAAGTCCATTATCTGTTAAGTATTCTTCTTCTCAATTTATTTTTGTCACCAAACCAGCGTTTGAATACAATTAATGGCAAGATCCCTCTTTTTCACTCCAAGGCAAATTTTCTCCCTCTAATGCAAAATTAGTTTTCTTGTTATATTATTTTTCTGTAGAATCCACATTATCCCGAGGATGGTGGTGGATGCCAGCATTGCAGATTATGTATATCCGTCCTTTGGCTATATGGGATAGGTGCCATCACACAGTATGGAGCAACAGACTGACTCAGTCTTACTTGCAATATTTGGGCTTTGCCAGAAGGATGAATCATAATGTATCTCCAAAAGGAGGGGGGGGGGCTTGCTGGCTGGGTGGCTTCCTCTTATAGGCTCCAGGATTATCTTGAGCTACAGGTACTTCACAGGACAGAAAACACTTGGTACTCCAAATCTGCATTCCATTTTTTTGCCTATTATTTGCTAAAGAATGGAATGCTTTTTATGTAACTGTTAATGGGGATTGTGATTCTTGTTCTACATTAATGCAATAAATGACCCTGACTTTCCCAGTACTGCAAGTTGACATTATCATGATTTTGAAGCTATTTTTTATTGCTTCAGACTTTAAAAAAACAAAACAAAACAAAACATACCATGCCTCTCACACACATACAGTCCTCCATCATAATAATATTTTCTACACAAACTGACGTATTCAAAACTCCTTTTAAAATGGCCTTCTTCCCTGTATTCTGAATTAAATCATTACATCTTATCTGTAAATAAATAAATTTAAGGAGAGAATCAAAGCCATAAAGAGAATACCTGAAATCCAACTTGAAGTATTTTTTTGTAGAAAGGAAAAGTTCAAAGTTCTCTGGAGATAGCAAGACAGATTAATTCCCTTGAAACTTAACGCTTCAACCACATTTTCCTGAATGGTCTTCTAGTGTCTTAGCTTCCTCAAGAAACAGATAAAATTGTGTGTGTGAATGCTCATTGGGGTTTGTTTGTTTTTTTTAAAAAAATAAGTGCTGGAAAAATACCTTGGAAAGAATCATTCATTGCACTAGAGAAATAAATACAATCCATTGTGTTATTGTCTCTACCATCAGTTTTATTAATGTGCGTCTAATCTGGCACAATGCTTAAACTCTTTTATTAAGACTTGCTGAAAGGTCTCTTACTGTTTATTGTCTATCTGCCTCATGTCTTCAGCTTTTTTGTTTTGTTTTGTTTTACATTAGCTGTTCTAACTACATCGTTTGACTCAAAAATGAAATAATGTCCTTTTAACAGATGTGGGAATGAAATATGCTTCCCCCTCCCAACTTTGCTCTTTTTCTCTAAACATAAAAGATAGTCAGCTGTCTGAGCAGATATTATCTTGGGGCAAAATAAGATGGTGTGACTGCAACTAATACTGTGGTACAAATGCAGTCTTCACATAGCTTCTCCAACTTTCCCACCTCACAAATACTGCTTTGCTAAATTATGTTTTCCCCTTATTTCCTTAATGCGCATACAAAAAAAGGAATAGATTATCCCCTATGTGGCCAATTGCTAAAAGTTGGATTGCAAGGGAAAAATGAAGGGACTTCTCTCATGATATGGCTCAGCGAAAGCACACTCAATATGTCCGTTAGGAGATTCCCTGATTGTAAATGACAAACAGGATCCTGGCATTGTTTCATAATTTCTCATTTTTTCCATAAAACAAACGGTGTGATATGACATTCTGTTCCCTAAGGAACAGACAATTAAAGGCTGCTAAAGATGTTTTTAATGAATGGGTTTTCAACTCAGTAATGGGAATGGGTGTGCATGTGTGTGTGTATGAATTTTCCTCCCTTGGTTTTCCTACTGAGCAGTTAGTTAGTGATACCCAGTACAGCAGAGAATAAAATAAATTCAAAGCTGTCCACCTGGAGCACACACAAGCTGTTTAAACACATAGCTACAGTTCAAAACTCTGAGAAGACTTTTGTTTTGAAGAGGAAACTGTCTTGCACATAAATTGAGGTTGTTTTTATTTCTTTAGAGTATTTGAATGCCCAATGACTTATAATGTACTCGGGGGGGGGGGGACGACTGGATCCAACCAGAACCTGATGGAATAAATGAGCATTATATCTAAACTCTGTATACACACCAACAGCTAGCCAAGTTTCATTGATTTCAACAAGATTTATAAATATGTAATGGTGTCCTTCAACTCACAAGGCGTTAAGTGTGGATTTGAAATGTATGCTTATTTGTGTTGTGAGAATTGAGATGAGATGGGTGTGGAAAGAATGCCATTTCATAATGGATTGTTGAGGGAACACACTTTATAATTGGAAAATTGATGGCTAAGCCTCTTTTTAAATATTCCACTTCACTAATTCCCCAAGTTAATAAAAAAATCTACTTGTATGACTGTACTGGAGGACAGGTATTTAGAGACATTAGATTATCTTTGACAACAGTGCAAGGAGTCTGTTCAAAGCTGATCCCCTCTCCTTTGTTTCCTGACACCTGCAGAAGCTAAGATTTTAAAAAATGGCAGTTGTCCTGAGGGCATCTCAAGGCATGTCATTAAAACTGGATCATCTTTTTCATATTTACTTGGGACAATCAAGCATAGCAAACATAAAACTTATAAGATATTTTTTTAAAACTGACATGCCGTAGAATTTCTCTGTTTTGAGAAGCTAAAATGATGGAAATGGTCCTTTCATATTTTGGTCACTTCATGAAAAGGCAAGATCCTCTGGAAAAGACAATAATGCTGGGGAAGGCTGAAGGCAGGAGAAAAAGAGGAGGGCCAAATGAGAAGGACTGATTCCCTAAAGAAAGGCACAGGCTTGATTTTACAAGAGCTGAGCAGGGCTGTTGAGGACAGGACATTTCGAAGATCACTTATTCAAAAAGTTGCCATGAGCCTAGGGTGACGATGGCATGTGACAGCAACAACAAATTCAATATGTCAGGAATGGATATTTTGCAGTCCTTTTAGATGCCGCTCTGTTTTCAAGAATACAGATGTTCAGGTTTGTACAGGAGTAGAGAGGGGCACAAAATGAACCATGAAGCAAAAAAAACTCACAACATGAATTGGGCCAGTTCATGGTTTGTTTTGGGTTATTTTGGGGAAATGAGCCTGCCCAGAATGAAAAGGAAACACCAAACTATTAACGGCCTTGGCGATTTTGTTGTTCATATGATTTGAGATTTCAAGGAGTAGTAGAACAGCCTCTGCATGAGTTAGAGATGCCAAACTCACCGTGAGTCTTCAACTGACTCTCCTCCCCACCCCTTCAAAGTTTTGCAAAGATTGAATTTGGGACGTCCGAGTTATGCCTTCCCAAATCAGGTTCCCCCAAGAACGTGCTCTTTAGCCAGATTTGGGGGGGGGCGGACTTTGGGGACTTGGATATCCCAAATCCAGTCTTTGCCAAATGTGCAGGTGGCCGGGAGGAAAGTCAGCTGAAGATTCACTGTGACTTTGGCATCTGTTACTCACATGGGCCATTCTACTGCTCCAAGAAATCCCAGCTACAGTAAACATAATTCTACAGCATAATCCCAGCATTTAAAATAATGGCAAATTTTATGGCAGGTTCATCTTGTTCTAATGACAATCCAAACTGAGTGATTGGAATTTCATTCCCATGTTACCTGAAATGTCTCAACCTTGAGTTTATGTCTTTACCATTTAGCTCCTACTCATGGAGGAAAATTAAATTGGCAATAATAGATTTGATTTTTTAGCCATGCCTGTATCTCTGTTTTCACTGGCACAACCTTTGATAATTGGACAAAGTAAAACAGAATGGCAGGAAAACCTTTTTGTGTAATCGGTTTTTGTGTAATGCAGGCTGTCATTAGGAAATCAGCACAGCTGTATGGGTTTGCTCAGTAAGTAGATTTTGCTCTTGAAGCACATTCTTTGACTAAAGGGATGGAGAGAGAATGTGTATGGATTCAAAGCACATCTGCGTGGAAAGCCGACTTCAGATTAAAAACTGCCTCTTCAGTTGGTCATGTATTCAGTCCTGCACGAAAAACAGTTTACGGCCACTGTCTGTGTCACACGATTTGTAAGGCATATGTGGAGGACCTAGAGAACCAAGGCACATTGTTTCATTAACCAGAAGCAAAATTGTGTGTTGCACTGGAATTGATGCATGACCTTTGCCCTGACCCCATACATCCCTGTTGCTCATTCAGGCGACTCTGGTATCCCACCCACACAATGAGCAGGATAAAACTCACTTGTAATGACTGCTTCAGGCAGCCAGGGGTTGTTGTGGTACCATGCGAGGTGATGGCTCGGCACTGTTACCCATCTGTTTTCTTTTCTCTCTTCTCTCTGAAACTGAACAGGCAGAGAAACAGAGCAGGCAACAAAGGCATATAAAGCGACAGATAGATATGGGGCAGTCAAAACTGAGAGGAGCCCTGGCTGAACCTCTTTTCAGGAAACCCACACAGTTCAAAGTTTTCCTCATGCAGCAAGTCTTAACTCCAGGTAACGTTTTGAATCTCAAGGTTTGAATGTCTTACAGTTTCCAGTTTGTAGGAGCACATGAAACTGCCTGACGCTACTCTGATCGTGGCTACTGTGACTAGCCAAAGGTCTTTCACACCTTTTACTAGATCATTTTCAGTAGTGGTTTTATTAGTTAAACCTGGGAACCTATGCATGCAGAGGGGTGCTCCACACCACTAAACTGCCTTATGTCTTGGGAGATGAAATAATCAACAGGCATACATGTCTTGGGAGAAGAATAAGCAACACGCATAAGTACGTTCAAGGGAATCCTGATGCTGCTCATACAACTATTTGCCACATGGATATGATTTTCATACAAGAAAAGATTCCTATACAGATGTACATTGCTTACACAGAGAGAGAGAGACAGCCCCATGTTCTGTTTGCCAGTATTGCGAACAGTAAGGAAACCATGAAGAACTAAAATCTAAAACATCTGGAGGGGTCCAAGGCATCTCTATCCTTGGTGAAGGAAACAGTGCAAAGTTGTCCTGAAGTAGCACCATTTGTTATTCTTGTTGACAATTTCTATACCTGTATTAAGTGCTGCGGTCTTTACTGGTCTGAACTGTTATTTGTCTGTCTCCAAGACTCAGCCTGGATGACGTCTAGCTATGGACCAAATAATATGGGGGAAAAGGTTAATTAAAAGAACATGCATTCACATCACTGAAACCTACCACAAATGGTCAAGCCTCTGTGCCTTATCCTAGATGAAACCCTCCTGTGTTACCACTCAGTGGCCAAAATCATCTGACACAGCTATGCAAATGTTGCAAATTTTGGAGACAAATTGCCCCAAGCGAAAAAAAATCACAATAGACATTACCAGTTGCACATTGAATCATACAATTCTGTTAATGTCGATGGTGATTTCTTAACTGGGAACACTTACTGGTTTCAGAGTTTTGAATTTCTGGTAAAATTCTTTTTACTACACAGTAGAAATACAGCAATCCACAGAGAAGAATAGTTAACATTTTCCCAGAGTCCACTCCTTTCTCATTAACTGGCATTTAAAGTCTCAATAACTCACTCTGAGACATTTGTAGGAGAAAGAATAAAAAAAGTTTATTTACAGTTGCTTCAAAGTACAGACTTGTGCATACTGCTTTCTTTGCTGCACATGCCCTTGCAACCAATAGAGCAGATCAGCAACAGAAAATTGCCACCAAACAAAAATAGGGATAGAATACTTCATGGAGAGGTGGGGTTCTCTTACACTTTCCAGTTGAATTACAAAAGCTAGAAGGAACAGTTAATTAACACTGGATATCGAAAGGTTCCTCCCAGTCACTCAGACTACAGACAGTATGCAAAGTTATTAATGAACCCCAACACTGCTTCCAAAAGTTACTCCGTTTGCACTGTGCCAGTGTAATTAGGTAAGAGGATTTGGGCCATTGTTACCTTCCTCCTTAATTCATTCACCATTCTACAGTTCCCAACACTAGATGTCCGAATGCTTGTCTAGCTTCCTAGATTCTCTTTTCACCCCCTGTGGGTAACAGTGTCTGTACAATACAGTAATGAAGACTTGAAAGTCCATTGTGTAGCCTTGTGCTAGTGTAGTTCATAAGATTTAAAAATAACTCATAAGACCTAGGTATTGTACCTGGAGATACATGAGAGAAACACAGGAACCTGAAAACCAGTGTAATAATTCACAAAAAAAGATAAAATGTAGTAACCAACAGAGAAACATGAAGCCACAGACTACAGAGGAGAAAACATCTTCAACTTCCAGCCATCAGTGAACCCTCTGTGGAAATCAACATTACCAATTCATATAAGATTCTACCAGATGGGATATCTTATGCCTTGCTAACTACATCAATACTTAGGGGTCTTAGGAGTTGTTTTAATACTGCTGTTTCCTGAAAAAAAAAACCCAATAACAACAACAAAAGAAAACATCTCCCCCAATACATTATTCTCATCTTGTCTCTGATATGGCAAAACCAGTATGGTGCCTGGTTTGCACCTCTACCTTGTTGAAATGAAATTAGAATGCTATTTTAAATTTTTTGTATGACTGAATTTATCTTCCATTTACAAAAGATATGCTATTTGTAAGTTATTTCTTTTTATCTGACATATTTAGAAGCTCTTCCCAAAGTGTCAAATTAGTCAGCTACTCCCACTTTTTGAAGAGATGAACTCTCAGGTGATAAAATATGTTTGTCATAGCATGCAATTTTCCTCACTTAGGTATCTTGCATGTAGTATGCTTTGTTTTGTGAGTGGTCTTTGGGAAGTAAACACAGGCTTACTATGCAAGTATGATTGCTAAGACATGTATCTTTGAGGAAATCCTTTTATGAGAGGAAATGAGTTAACCATAGGGAATGTGCATATTCCTTAACATCCCGCTTGACCCCTGGGCTGCAGCTCCTTGAAAATATACATGGAGATGATCAGTGGTACGATATTAGGGTAGAATGGCATATGTTCTGAGCATATGGAGTTGACATGCAGGAAATGTGAGATAAGGCCTTTCCCCCCTTCAGACCATAGATCGATAGCATGTTGACGTTAAAGAATAACTGGTTTGTGCCTTCCTATTCTGATATTATTTAAAAACAGTCTGGTATGACTGATGATAAACTGCAATTGTAAATGCCTTGTAATTCTACTGCATTTTGAATTGGAGTAAATTTTTATCAGGAAAGAAATAAAATCAGGAAGCAAATGGTCCTGTCAAAAAGTTGTCTTTCATGAAACGTATATCAAAATATAATCATTTTGTTATGCAGTATACAGAAATAGAGAACATGACAGGCCCCGCCCAGACAGAAATATCTTTCCAAGTTACACAGATGGAACAAAAGCAACATATTTTGATGACCTCTGTTGCTGGACTGCTGTGTGTAGGGGACATGTTGATGCCTTTGTGCTTGTAAAATGGAAGTTGTGGGGCCCATATTTGTGAAGAGTCCTGACAGGCATTGACAGTGCTATTAAGGTATGAAATATTCATTTGAAGAAAACTCCATGAACAACATGTGAATGGCATCAGATTTTTCCACAAAGTTTCTTTCTTTAGCATTACAGAAAGCAGGCAAACAGAAGACTGAACTGGTTTCCAGTCTAGATGTTATAAATATAGAGAAGCCCATTTGAATGCTGGGCATAGTCTGGCTGCTTAAATTCCTCTGGAGTCAGTATCAGTAGCTTAACTATGGTGTGGAGACTGCAGCTTTGCAGTCGATAACATTAAAAAAGATAAATAAATAAATACCACACATGGCTAACCCTATGTTGCATGAAAAGATGGCCTTGTACACCAAGCGACTGTCAGTAGGTTTTAGCCATCCTGAAAATACTTTTTATATTATTATTAAAAAAGACTTGGAAGCCCGAGGAAGGAAAATGTCAGTTGCTGAGTCATTCATTCCATAAAAAATTAATGTTGCATTCTTTAAATAGCCACGTCCTACATCTCGGTTCCTCCTGTGGACGATATTTTATGTCTGTATCACCAGGCAATGTTATTGGTATGTCACGCAACAGAAACGCTGCTCTCTAGACAATTAATTTACATTCTTGTTGATACGAACGCTCCATACGTTGGCTTTCAGGGTAGGAACACGGTCTCCATGGTTGCTTCCTTCTGGACTAGGAGAGAAATAATTCATCTGACTAATTCCCCCCCCCCTTTCTATTTACAGTAGTATGCAATGATTGTATAGTACATAATTCTCTCTACCCACTCAAGAGGGTTAGGGCAGGGTTATTGGTTTTCTCTAAGGCTCTTCCCCCACCATATGTAAATTAGAATGGCAAGAGATGATATTTTTTCAAATCCTAGCCAAGTGTCAAGTACCAAGTAAGAATGGAAAAGATGCCACTGCAATAAAGCAACCCATTACCATGGCAACAGAATTCACACCCTGCCTTCCACCTGCGTGGGAATAATCCTGCATTTTTCAACCACAGTAGGTATGTTAGGAACACATCTGTAAGCATATTTCCTGATGCGTGTGCCTTACTTGTGAATACTTGGAAATAACTGAATAACTGTAGCTCAGATTTCATTCTAAAACTGCAGTCTAAACCAACTCCCACTTCCACTGCAGAAATTGGACAGCATAGGCCTAGAAGCATATTTTGTTGTTCTGATTCAGGTTTGCCTAACTTAGAGGCAAGATCAGAACAAGATTTATTGAATAGGCTAGATCTCAATTAAGTAATGGAGTAGATCCATCGAAGTAAATAAGGATTAAGGTAGTCGTGATTAAGCTCTACTAATTACTAATTTAAATGCAACAAAGCTTGCATCAAGCCTAATGTATAGATCTGCAGTAAATCCCACAAATAACATATCACAAATTACTAATGAAGTAGTAGGTTTATTAGCAGCGGCCACAGCAGTCAGTGGACCTAAACACAGTTCAGCTGCAAATAGTGCATGCAGTCATTTCTATTGGATGCATTTCAATTATGTCTTCTACTTCTGATCCTCTCCACATTAATCCTAACATTAAGCTCTCCTAGGTATTTCTCTTCCTGCTTTGCATACTTTGTTAAGCAAAGCATTGTTGCTGTGGTGGCCTTGTGTCCAGGCTTGCAGTCCTCTCTTTGAAGGGCTAGCCAGGCTAAATTTGGTTTACAGGTAGATATCATGAGAGCAGGGGTTATTCTTAATACCTGTCCCAGTTTGAACAGCAGACAGAGCAGCAATACAGTTAGCGTTCTCCATTGAGATAAGTTATTCCAATGTGCACCTAGAAATTCTCATATGTAAATTTTACTCAAATTTGTGTTGTCTTTTGCACTTTTTTGTCTTCCTATCCAATTGCTCTTTTTAGGTGATGTCTAAGCAGTTATCCTAGTTCCCTCCACCCACATCCCCATCACATTGGGATAAAGAAACAATTAGGGTGTAAATGTGGGTTGAGTACTTGGTTATGGGCACAATTTGGATTCAGCGCTGTGCCTCCTGGAAGAAGAGCCAACCTATGTAGCCTTGGCCAAGCTGCCCAGTCCTGGAATGCAGCTTCTGAGTATTTTATATCTAGAAAACCTAAAGTGTTACCATAGGTCAGAATCAATTTGATTGCATGCAATTATTATTAAAGGTGAGAAATTATAGAAGTATATCCACATATTAGGCATGGTGTGCAAAAAAGGAGGATAGGAAGATGTTTGTCCTCTCTGTTTTATAATGCTAGAACTCAGAACCATCCACCAAAGCCGTAAGGGAGAAGGTACAAGGGAGATAAAGGGAAGCACTGATTCATACTGTGCATGGTTAAATTGCAGGATATGATATGGAAATATGTAGCGATGGTCACCAACTTGAATGGCTTTAAAAGGAGATGAAAGAAGTTCATGGAAGATGAGGTTATCAGTGACTACTAATTGTGATAGCTATTTAAGTAATCTTAGCGCCACAATCCTCAGCTCACAAAGGTGAAATAAATATGTTTCAACTTGGCACCAAAATGATCCCAATGTTGGTGCTAATTGAGCCTCCAAGGGAAGAGCATTCCACAGTTGAGGGGCTATGGGGGGAAAAAAAAGCCCTTCCCTTTTGTCTCCACCTAATGAACTGTTCTCAAGGATGGGATGCAGGTGAAGGCTTCTCTAGCAGATTTCAGTGATCAGGCAGATTTATATTGGAAGAGGCACTTTTTAAAATATTCAGGTCCCCAGCCATTTAGTCATTTCTGTCCCACCATCCTCATTTGGGCCAGAGCCCATGGTCATGTTCACTGGGGCATTCTGCAAATTATAGCTCAAAAAAAAGAGAGAAATTTTTCCAAGTTCTAGTCTTGGGTTAAAAACAACAAGGGGGACGAACCGATTTCCTTCAGAGATCATTTAAGCAGGAGGTGTTGTATTGTGGGGTTTTTTTTTTTGAGAAGAGGATTCAGCATGGATGACTCTTCCCTCCAAAACCTATAAACCATCACTGACTTGAAATACCTGGTATTTAATTTTGGAGTTGTGCTGGAAATCAAATTGAAGGGCATGTGCAAAGATGGCTGTGAATTGTAAATAATGTGCTGCTTGCGTCAAGAGAGTGAGTGAGTGAGTGAGAGAGAGAGACTCTGATGGGGCACAAAGGCAAATATATCTATAGATGTGCTTTTATATTCAGGGCTGCACAGATTGCATTTGATTGAGATGGATGATTGAGTTACTCTGGGTGACATTTGATGGCAGGAAGAAGATTGTCATGCCGTGTGCTTAAAGAATGTGTCTCGCTCCCTGATTTGTAAAGACTGATGCAGAAAGGTGAGGCTGAGGAGGGAAGTATGCTAGACATACCGATCCAAATATAGTTTAAACTGTAGTCACAACATATGTTGCATTTTTCTTGCTTTTAATATGAGCTACCCCCGCGTTCTGTTTCCAGTTGGTTACTATAAACCTTGCCCCCCCCTATTAAATTTTTTTTTTTTGGGGGGAAAGACAGCACCATCAGTTTTCAAATCACATTTGCCCGAAAAATTGTGTTATTGCTGATCAGAGCATTCTGCGATCAGGCTGCCTGTCAATCAAAATCTGCTTACTTATATATCTAGAAGACAATAAAAGGATTGTACCTTTATTAAAGTGGCAGCCATAATGCAGCAGGATTTCAGAATGTACCGGGAGGAAAGGAATACCAGACAAAGTGGCCCCAGGGCTGTTTGCTGTGAACCAGGAAGTGATTGTGAAGCATAAGTAAAATGACAGCAATATCTGACTCAAAGTAAAACACTTGGGAAGCAGGCAGGTCAAGCAGGGTTTACTGGGTTGCATATTTTTTTGGTCCCGTGACGTTTTTAGCTGTGATCTTAATCTTTTATGTGAAGAACAGAACAACTTTTGTTTTCTTTAAAACACACATCTGCTGTGTCCCCTTTGTGTTAATGTTTATCTTTATTGGTTGTTGTAGGTTTTTCAGGCTATTTGGCCGTGTTCTTGAGGTTTTTCTTCCTAACGTTTCGCCAGTCTCTGTGGGCGGCATCTTCAGAGGACAGAGAACTCTGTACCAGAGCATAGTCAGAGTTCTGACTCCTGTCCTCTGAAGATGCCGCCCACAGAGACTGGCGAAACGTTAGGAAGAAAAGCCTCCAGATCATGGCCAGACAGCCCAAAAAACCTACAACAACCATCAAATCCTGGCCGTGAAAGCCTTTGAGAGTACATTTATCCTTATTCTCTAAGAGCACACCCTAGAGCAGTAGTTCCTCACCTTGGGTCCCCCAGATGTTCTTGGAACTAAATCTTCCAGAAGCCTTCACCACTAGGTATGCTGGCCTGAATTTCTGGAAGTTGTCGTCCAAGAACATTTGGGGATCCAAGGTTGGGAACCACTGCCCTAGAGAGATACTTCAAAGGAAGAATGTCATGACACATTGAAGCCTCTTGTAACTGAACAGTGGTCAACGGATATTGTGGCACACAGAGTAATCATCCTGGATATGAGTGGTTTCCTCATGGCATGATATTTATTTAAGCACAACTTCTCAAGCTCTGCCTAAGTTTACCCAGAGTGAAACTAAATATGATATTGACCATGTAGTGGCAATGGGGGCGTCCCTCCTATTTTGAATATACGAAATAAGGATGGGGTTTATTTATTTATTTATTTATTTATTTATAACATTTATGCTGCATATATCATAGATAACATATTTATAACTGCCCTGTAACCTGCCCTTTCTCGCAGGATCTCAGAGAGGGTTATAGGGCAATATAAAACAATTTTAAAGCATAAAATATTTAAAACAGTTTCACATCAAGCAGTTTAAAACACAAAATTAAAACATTAAAACATTAACACCACTGCACTAAAACTTACACAGGCCATGATCCTCAACCCCAAAGGCTCTAATAAATAAGCATATTTTGACTCAGTACCAAAATGATGGCAAGGTCAGCACCAATCGATCCGTCAATGGTTGGGTCTTTGTCTCATATGCTAGTCTCAGTTTGCTCTTCCCTCCCCCCCAACTTTTTTGGGAATTATGCACATCAGAGGTAACTGTGTTTCACATTAAGTGTGGTCTAAAATGTTGGTACCTATAAATGAACATGTACATATTCTTTTCTTGTTGCCTTCACCTCCTTCCGTTGTCTCCACTTCTCTAAACATTTAGGTCGTATGCTCTTCAAGGCATAGCTTTGGAAGAGTTTGATTTTGCTTGTTCTGCTTTGTAAACCTCAGAATTGGGAGGAAAAAAAATGTTCTTTTAAAAAAAAGTTGAGTTCCCGGGCCTGTCGAAACTGCCCGTTTTGGATGTGTGGTGGATCAGGCTACAAATGGTCTGGTGATGTTGGGGGGAAATGTGCCGCTTGATGTGCTCCAATCAGCTGTTGAGGTAGAAATAGAAAATAAGGAGGGGAAGAGAAAAGAGAAGTTGGAAAGGAGGGGGAATGGGGAGAGAAAAGGGTCTAGGACAGAAAGAAGCAAGACGGGAAGAGCATAGAGGATGCTGTTCGGATATGGAAGTAAATGGAAGTGGAGGGGAAGAACAGCCAGGAGAAAGCAAAGCATACAGAAAGAGCAGGTGAAACTGCTGGGAGAGGAGGATGGATGGGAGGGGAAATAAAAAAGAGAAGAACATTTGGGAAAGAAAGGAGGAAAGTGAAAACGAAAGAAGGGGGAGGTGTGCGGGAAGGCAGAGAGCAGGGAGCAAAGCTGTGGGACATGTAGGGAAAGGGCAGAAAGGGCGTTGCCTTCACTGCTGCCAAGGTCATTGGCACTTGCTCCGTTTCTCACTCACTTGCAGCACGTTACCCATGGTGCCTGTCTCCAGCAAGCAAATGCCTCTGTGGAAGGGGAGCCCCTTGGTGATGACAGCACTTGCTGAAGTGCCTGGAGCTGACAGGGGAGCATGCCCTATCACCGGGTCAGAAAGGAATGGAACAGCCCTTAATGAGAAAGGATGGTTCGATCTAAGTAGAAATACTCAGTGAGCTGTGTATCAGTGGTCCCCAACCTTTTTGGGGCCGCGGACTGGCTGGGGGGAGCAAGTTCCATGTGTGTGTGTGTGTGAGCATGTCATGCTGGCACGACATGCTCCCACGTGAGTGTGACACACCCACCACGCGTGCATGCAAGGGGGGCGGAGATCCGTATCCATGGCCCAGTTCCAGTAAGCCCACAGACTGGCACCAGTCTGCGGACTGGGGGGTTGATGACCCCTGCTGTATATCATATTTATATGCCAGTGTGGACAGGCTTACTGCTATAGTTCCAAGGCCCAGAAAAGTACATTTTAAAAACATTATACAGTAATCACAATTTTTAAAAAATAACACATCACTTTTCCATTTGATAGAAATAATATCATTCCTTTTAGTAATTTCAAAAAGAAATAATTACACACACACACACAAATTCCAGTCTGTGGTGCAAAACATACTCTCATTACATTATTACTTCTATACCCATGCTAGTCCATAAGGAAGTATTTGAACCATATCATATTCCTGTCCCACACCCATCACTGTAAAAGTAAATTTAAAAAGACAAATATTCCGTGAAAAAAAATTATGTTCCCACTCATTAAGGCCCAACGGTAATGTAATGTAGTTGTGGTGATTAGACAAAGGAACTAACAAAAGGCAATTGTTTATTTGTAACTAATTACTTCCATATTTTGTAAAGTTCCAAACACACTGAAGTTTCTGTCCGGACAAGTAACTTCATATCTATATCTCTCCCCCTTTCTGCCTATAGTTCCCCTAATACAGTAGTGCCTCGCAAGACAAATGCCTCGGAGGACAAAAAACTCGCAAGACAAATGGTTTTGGCAATGTGTGTGTGTGTGTGTGTGTGTGTGTGTTTGTGTGTGTGTGTGTGTGTGTGTGTGTGTGTGTGTTGATGACTCACAAGACAAATGTTCATATGGCTGTGCTTCACAAGAAGAATGTTTTCCGTTTTTTGTTCCTGCCTCATGTTTGCTGATTTTTTTTATTGAAATTTAAAAAATCGTCTGCACAATATGTATGGCTTTAAAGAGCACTTAATAAACCCTTTGTAAACCAAATTTGACTTTGTTCTGACTTTTTTTGCCCATAGGAACACGTTAATTAGATTTCAATGCATTCCTTGGGAAAACACGTTTTGCAAGATGAATTTTTCACAAGATAACATTAACCGCGGAACGAATTAGTCTTGCAAGGCACCACTGTATTTGAATGCTATGTACATTTCCTTGGGCACAGGGTGCCATGGAACTCAGTGGGGCTTTCTAGCATAGGAGGGCCATGTTCCTCTTCTAATCACAGTTGACAGAAGAATTTCCTTGGGGGGGGGTTTAGATACATAAAAACATCCCTCTAAAAACCTGGGATGGCAGTGGGGAAAAATATTTGTTGCACAGTTGGAGAGGAGAAATTATGACTCATGAAAGTATTACCACTCACCATTTCCTGTCTCCTGCCTCACTTCTCTGTTCTGCTTCCACACACACCCTTCATTAATAGGAGCATCTTTTCTTGGTCTGAACAGGTGATTGGAACCCAGTCTAAAATCTGAACATAGGGTTTATGTGAGATAGTTGCAAAAAAATCTTTCTAACCAGAAGGCCTTAAGCTGTCCATCAGAGTTACCTAGAGAGGGTGGTATAAATTCAGGGCTTACTCAAATGAGTTGGTGAACTCATTGGGGCTTTCCACTGTGTAATGTGCCAGAGGGCAGGAAGATCTGAATCTAATATGTATTGATTCTCCTTGCTGGGAAACTAATTAGAGCAGATTTAAAACACACACACACACACACACACACACACACACACACACACACACACACACACACACACACACACACACACACACACACACACACACACACACACACGTTGCATTTTGCCAAGGCAACATTTGCCCCTTTCTTGCTTCCTAATTTTACATACGTATTCCTTCAGCCTGCCTGCATCGTTTGTCATCTTGCTAAGCCTACAGAAACATTACAAAGCAAATCCCATTGAAAATAGATAAATGAGATCAAATATGACTTTTGCTGCAATGCTGGTAGATTTTATCCTCCCTTGCATGATATGCCTAATAAGAACAAGGAGACAGGCCTCACATTTGAGAGACAATGCGCTCCGCTTCGATTTCTTTGGAGTCCTAGCTTAAACGAGATCCGGAGACTGTCCTCTCGTGGCTGCTGCCTTTTCAGAACTTTGTGGTGAATCTGATGTATGAAGCGAGACAAAACTTGGCTTTCAAGTTTGGGAGAAGTTTTACACACACACACACACACACACACACACACAGAGAGAGAGAGAGAGAGAGAGAGAGAGAGAGAGAGAAACACAGACGCATGCACAGAGCTTCTTGCTACAAATATTTTGGAATGCCAGATTGATTACCACAGTCAAGTCAGGAGCGACTGATGGGGCCATTAATGCATGTTAATGGCAGTGACAATGTAACATTGTTCTGAATTTTCATTTATCGTGTGGTGGCTTTACTGCCAAATTGCACGTATTAATCATTTCTTCCACCTTAGTTGTGGTCCATTTGCGATAAATGGAGGCTTGGAGGCATTTAATTAAGGATATATTTTGAGGGGCATTTCATTAAGTTTATGTTTGAATGTGTGAGCCCGTATGTGTGTGTGTGGAAGGCCTCCCCCACCCCAGTCAGCCTTGTGTGAATTTGCTGAGATTTTGAGGATGGTTGTTCTCATGCACCCTTTTTGTGTCCCCATTAAGGGATTCCTGAGAGTAGCATCTCAGCTAAAAATCCCAGTTATCTACTAAGTTTTTTCTTCTTCTAATACAATGCTTGATGAATGAGGATTTTGGCAAATGGTTAGGAACAGATATAGACTTTTACTGCCTTGTTTGTGTTTCCTAAGGGTTTTTTTTTTAAAGCATTTCAAGCTCAGTAAATAATAAATTCAGTTTACTAGAGAAAAGTTTTGTCACTTAGCAATACTCTCTTGGAATATATATTTCTTAATTGGCATCAATGGAAGATTTCCTGGGAAGCATAACAAAATGGATCATTTAATAGATGCCCCAATCTCTCCATCCATCCATCCATCTATCAGCACAGCACATGATGTTTTGACTTTAATATGGTAATTATCTCAGGCTGACTTTTGAGCAGGAAGCTGCCACCCACACAGCAGTGCTTAATTACTTTAGACTTCAGCTTGCCAAGTGAAAAAATAGACCAGCCCCCCTCCCCACCTTCCAGCATTGCACAGAATTGAAATGGTTTTCATTGTCATTTCAGCTGAAATCCAACATGACGTTATTAGAGCATCATGGGAAAGAAAATGCAAAATTCCTTCCCCTGAAAAGTCTGGGTAAGAGACTGAAAACGTCTCTTTCCTCTCCAAATCGAGGTCTGGATTTGCATTCTCTCAACCTTCATGACAAACGATTTCTTTTTGTGAGGTGAAATTTGTCTCCAATGAATAAAATGTACTTTTGGGGTGTTTGCGTTATGTATGTGCGTGTGTGTGTGTGACTGACTGCATGCATTAAAACTGCCAAAGCGGAAGCTTTTCCCTGTTTTCCTAGGGTGCACAGCTAGTTAAGAAGAATGCCTAAAACGCTCTTCAAATGGAAAGTTTGAGAGTGTAACTAATCCAGTGAAAGCAGCAATTAATGAACGCCCCAATTCTGACAGTTTGTAGACTCAAGGTGTTTGCTGGTCCTTTGTCAAGAGGAGGCTGCACAATGGTTGCTTTTAATAGGGCGAAATTTGTGTATGAGCATATGTGTGGCATATGTGTGTGTGTCTTTCTTTAGCTATTTGAAGTATGGCGTTTCCTGCTGAAAAGCATACAAATCACTAACAAGATTTTATGTGTGTGTTCTTAAGTATGCGGTACTAATTGATTAGATACACACAACCTGAAGGTAATGTGCTGGAATGAGGAACGGTGTACAAAAATTCCCTTACCTCACAGGCAAAGAAAGGATCTGTTTTTATTCCTGTTATCTCATTCTGCATCCAACAAAGTTGACGGTTGTTTGGAAGGATTTATCAATCATCCGGCTTTTAACAAATCAGTCAGCAGATCATTTGTGTCCTTAACATTTTGTCTATAAGGAGAACCCCACCTATTATTGCTACCTGTGTGAGTAAGATCATTTGTAATGTTCTGATTTCTTGTTGTATTTTCTATCACTATAACAAACTCAGCCCCAAACACATAAAACAATTGCACTCTTAACTTACAGCTGCACGATTCCATGTGCTCTTTTCTATTAACATTAAAATCTGGGGTATCCCATGCAGGCTGAAGCACAGCCTGAGTGGTATCTCTCCCTCATGTCTTGCTCGATTTACTTCTTGGGTGGGTGAGTGGAATGTTTGAATGGCATTATCAGGTTCATAGCCAACCCCAAGTTGGAATTAAAGGAATGTAGTCAGCCTGAAGTTAATATGATTAAAATGGCTTTAATTTTATTTCTTCAGTATTAATTTTCTTCTTTTTCACTATGCCTATTTTGTGGATAATTAAGCTTACAGGAGAGTTGCATGTGGAGGACGAGGTCTTTTAAGGCAGTATTGTGGAGAAATCTTTAATGCAGCCCTTTCTAAGCAGTCCTCCTTCACAGAATGTCTGGCTGTTAACCACATTTTCGTGCACACTCCCTCACTGCAATGAGACTTTCTTTTTACAAAGATGCCATTGGCATTGATGGAGGCTTTTTTTTAAAAAAAAATCCAACTTTCAACAAGGGTGTTGTGATTTTTTTTGTGTGGCGGAAGGTCAAAAAGTTGGTCAGGATTATCTCTTCAATACTTCTCTCAATATCCCCCCTCCTGGAGGGAGGCTTTTAAAATAAGTTTTCAGAGACATTAGATGCTTTTAGAAAGCTTGCTTGCTGTAGCTCGATATTGAACTGGAGCATGGCACAGCACCATGGAAGGCTGCAGATACTATGACAGACATCTAGAACTCATTGTTTGTGTCTGTGGATATCAGTGAAATTGACACAGATATTTTCACATCCCTACTCCTGAAGAATAATTGCTGATAGCGCAAAAAGCCTGCTCTCTTTAAGCGGTGCCCCGTGCTTGCTTGTCTTTTGGCGTGAACATGTAGAATGAGACAAAAGAAATGTGCCTTTGTGTACTATGAGGTGATTAGACCTGCTCCATTTAAAATCACACATTCTTAGTTGTGGGATGAGACTCACATCTAACTGTATCGCTTAACACCTCATTTATCCAGATGACCTGCAAGAATTTCGCCTTTTTCCCCCCTCAGGAAAATAATACTGATAGAGGAAGGGATGTCCAGCCAAACAGCACCTTCAAACAAATCTGTTTGTCGCTAACCTTCCTGTTTAAATGTCGCAACTGCAATAAGAGGAATTGGTATACTGAAATGCTCCTTTTCAGTCTGCAAGACTTCTTCCTTTCCCCCACCCCATTTTTTGTAATGCACCGAAAAAGATGATTAAGAGAGACATATTGAAAGCATTTTTACCCCTTCCCAGTTTCATACAAACTTTTCAAACTAGAAGAATCTGGAGAAGCCTTTTGGAATAAATCTAGTGACCCTGGGGAGTTTACAAATACTAGCATATTAATATACAGCTAAAACAATAATAAAAAACACCATGCTGCTAAAGATGTTTAGTATTATCAGCTCACGGCAGGAGTTTATTAGAAACTCCTGCTTTCTTTTATTAAAATTTCAATTGGCTCAGTGAATGAGATCCTATGTTAGTGTCATAAAGTGAGAAGCCAGAAGGAGAGGATATTGGCATTTAAGCGCAGATTTCATTTTGAAAATATTTTCTCTCTTGCTAGAATATTATATATTGCAAATATGCATATTGCAGTGACAGTGTTAGGAATGGTTTGAGGACTTCCCAGGTCTCTCACTCCTATTATTGTATTGTTTTATTGTAGGGTATAGTTTCATCATATTATTGGAGCAGTCTGTCTTTTCCAATTTTAAATACCCACCCTAGGAGTTTTAAGAACAAAGGCATTGTACAGATTAAGATGACTCTTTTCAAAATATAATTGATAGGAGTTCGAATCACAAAAATGGACATGAAGAGTAGCTAGAGCAGAACTCTGATGCTTTGAAGAACAACACCAGGTGAACATTGCTGATTCCTTCACTTAAGGTATGAGTAGATGGGGATTTGTCCTGCTGTTTGGTCCGGTGACCATATGACGCAAATGCCATCACAAACCAGCCCATTTGTTGATGTGTTCCTATCTGCATCTTTTTGGGTCCCTGTCAGGAACTACTGGTTTTTTTTTTTAATGTTTGGGTAGGATCTCTCCAGTTTGGCTTGGTGCTAGCATGTGTGATTGCTGGGATCAAACAAAACGGATGTCTTAAACTTTCAATTTTCCAATGTTGTTGAGCATCTTAAGCAACTTAAACCACTTGGGAAAGTGAAAGTTTCCTCCACTCCTCTTTCGAGGGGCAATGAGAGGAAAGAAAGCATTTTTCTGAAAGCCTTGTAAGGCAGCGCTGATGTGCTATGCTTTAAGATTTGTTTTTTAATTGAAAACTTCCTTCCAGAAGGAGGAGGTGATATGGGAGGACAAGGACAGGAAGTTTTGTTTTGTTTTCTCCTTTAAAGGGAGGTGAACCAAATAGAATCACCTGAGGTGTGGAGATGTGAAACCACCTTTGCATGTGGATGCAAAGATTGCGCCAAAAGACATACTGCATGTCTGTGCAACCTTAAGTGACCCTATTTAGCCCACACCAGTCCACACCAACTTGGCCATCTAGCCAAGCCCTTAGACTAGTGGTTCATCTTATTACTGGCTTTATTGAAGCTGAAACTGAATGACAGGGAGGAACCGGCCCTGCCATTAGGTAGAACAAGGGAGCTGTCTCAGATAGCAGGGTTCGACAATATGCAGGGGCAGCTTGGCAGCCCCTTGTCTGTTTCTCTCTGATGTTTGGCAGAGTGGCGTGTTCCAGGATGCTTACCTTTTGCCTTCAAAGCTATCCTGCTGCTCTCAAATGTGGTGCAGGATACTGTCTCACCATCAGCTTCTGATCAAGAGTCCCTGTCTGGTTGGGTTCTGTAGGTGGAAAGGAGAAGGGTTAGACCTGATCCTAGGGATCTTACCAACAGTCTGATTCTGAGAGCTGTTTCCTATGTAACAGTGAAGTATGAATAAATTGAAAAGGAATGGAAAAAGAGGAAAGTAATAATCACTTCTTAAGCTTCGGATGTTCCTCTGTGTAAGCAATGGCATATATAAATACAGTATGTCTACCTGGTTCTTCGCTAGATATAGCTAGGGCTGTGTGTGGATTGTGTAGTTAAGCAACCATGTTGGGACAGAAACCATGTGGCAGGGAGGCTCTACATACATTCCTAGTAGGACGGAGCAACCAAGAAAGAAACAGCCATAGATATTCAGATATATGCAAAGGAAGTCTAAATTTGCATGTATGAATTGTCTAAGGGTAAGGGAAAAATGCAAACCATAGCTTCAGAGCAATGCTTATTATACAGAGAAGCTTCCTTTCTTCCACCATGCTAGTAACAGCTGCACATTATTTGGCCAATGAAATTTCTTCTCTGTTTATTTCTGAAGAGCTGTTGGATATCGCAGTGGTTTAGGTCTTTGGCTGTGGAGCCAGAGGTTGGGAGTTCAATTCTCCATTGTGCCTCCTTGACAGAGGCTGGATCGGATGACCCACAGGGCTCTTTTAGCTCTGCAGTTCTAAGATGATGATTTTTTTTAAATCTCAAGACAATATGCACAGGGTTCCCAGGTTTGCACAGGCAGGCCAGGGCGAGGCATGCTCAGAGCCTGGAATAAATTACTTGTTTGGATTACAATTCCAGAATGCCTCAGGCAGCACGGCCAGTGACATCACAGGTGAAGACTTGCCTCCCTCTGTGGTTTTGTATTGTCACAGTGGTTTTTCAAACACTGAACACATGAAAATGGATTGTGTAGTTTTGAGAGCCAGTGTGGTATAGCAGTTAATATGTCGTCCTGGGATTTGAGCAATTGAGGATCTAGACAAGTCCCGTTACCTGGGAGAGAGGTGGCACACAAGTACAATCAACCAACCAATCAATCAGTCAATCAATCAGTCAGTCAGATAGTCTCCACAGGGTTTCAGCTGGCCCAGTTCTTCTCCCTAAGCTGACAGCACCTCACAGAAAGGAGGAGTGCCATGTACAGTGGGGTCTCTACTTAAGAAATTAATCCGTATTGGAAGGTGGTTCTCAAGTTGAAAAGTTCTTATGTTGAATCTGCATTTCCCATAGGAATGCATTGAAAACCATTTAATCCATATCTGCTCTTTTCCGTCCATAGAAACTACAGTGGAACCTCTACTTAAGAACTTAATCCGTTTTGGAATGGTGTTCTTAAGTTGAAACGTTCTTAAGTTGAAGCAAAATTTCCCATAGGAATGGACTGAAAACCAATTAATCCATTCTGGCTGGTTTTTTTTGTTATGTGGAGGTGCGTTCGTACATTGAAGCATTAGTTCCCATAGGAACTAATGCAAAGCTGGTTAATACGTACTCTACCACTAGTGGGAGAATTTTTTTTTAACCTAAGATGACCTTAAAAAAAGAGGAAGAAATGTTTTTTTCCTGTTCTTATCTTGGATTTCTGTTCTCAAGTAGAAGCAAAATTTAGCAAATGGAGCTGTTCTTAAGTTGGATTGTTCTTAAGTAGAGACGTTCTTAAGTAGAGACCCCACTGTACAATGGTATAAGCCCACTGGAGAAAATATGAGATACAAATTTAACTACTGTAATTAATATGTAATAATCAATCAACCTGTTTACAACAAGAATGGTATCCCACACATTATGTTATCCACAACAAGGGTAAAGTGGAGTACAGTAGTTGATGAAGAACTAACTTACCATTTTACTCAGAAATCTCTGAGGCAGAAGTGTTTTTTTTTTTAAAAAAAACTTTTGGAGGAGGATTTTCCACTCTTTTATACTTTTCTCCTAATCCTGCTGCTTTGGTGGTCCCCTTGAAATAACATCCGGGTTGGGCACATGGCACCTTCCAAAATGAACACACGACTCTTTGAAATGCTGGAGCTGCAGAAACTAACTGAAGACTGCTTGAGACGCAGGATTCCTCTGTTCTGTTTCTTGTGATTACATAATCATTGCCATGTTACTTGATAAAGCCCTGCTTAAAAAGACATATTGAAAGCTCAATCCAGCTGCCACTCCAAGATGAAAAATGGTCTCGCGTCGCTCCACATCTGGACTCTTCATGACAAAGCACAAAGTTTGCATTTCTCTGCAGCTGCAGCCGTGTTTTCATGGCAGGTTCTGAACATTTTACACATGGCTGCCTGTTTGGGAAATATTTTCCAGATTTACATGTTTATGGTATTGACACATGTAGCAGAATAACCTTCTTTTTCTATTAGGACATGAAGTGCTCACAGACTGCACACTAACTTTATAAGAAGTGGAAATGGATCATTTGAAACTTTCAAACAAATCAAAGCGCCTTTTGATCTCCTCTCCAAGTTTCTGTTACTGCCACAAGGTTTTCAAACTCTACCTCTAGCATTTCTATGTTAATATGGTCCCTGTTATTTTGTATTACCATTATCTCTTTGGAAGCTTATGCAACACATTTAATCCATTTTATTTGAAAAAGGATAGATCCTTCAGGAAAAGAACAATTCCCTCCCCCCCAGCCAGCCTGAGCAGACAACAAACAGTTCCATTAGTTTATACACACAGTGCGATGCCTCTTTCAAGTGTCTTTCGGTGAGGAATATTTTTTTATTTGACCTTAATTTTTGAGCCATCACTCATTAACCTTATGAGGCCTCACCATATGTTTCTGTTCCTTTTTTCTGAGCTACAGCTGACTCCAACAGATGCTACAGACCACGATGGTGACCACCAGTGCTGCTGTGAGACACAGATCCCGTAGGCAGCAAATTATGGAGATGGAAGGCAAATGCATGTTTGTTGCCTGTGTTCACATGTGCCACTCCTAGGGCATAGGTGAACACAGAGCTGTTATTTCGAGGTGAATGAAGATTCATCACTAGGAACTTATCATGGTAGACATCTGTTGTGTTTGCTATAGCCGTGAGGAGAATTTTACCCAAGGTGCTTTACTGTTGAAATAAAGGATGAGATGATGTCTCCTTCCCCAGTCTTCATACAGAAGTCGTCGTCGTCGTCGTCGTCGTCGTCGTCGTCGTCGTCGTCGTCATCATCATCATCATCATCATCATCATCATCATCATCATCATCATCATCATCAACTTCTGGCTCTCCAGCCAGATTCCAAAACCACTGAGCTATCCAGCACTGTCATCTTCAGTCCTAAAGATGGGATCACATTCTCCACCACTCCTAATGCCAGTAGGCCACTTTGGAGAAGGACACGTTGTGTGGCACGCAAAACGTTGTCCTCCAGCAGAAAGGAGAGACTGGGTGGGTTCAGGAGAAACATCCAGGGGACTACCATTGCTGCCTGTCCCACACTGTCACCTGAGGCAGTTGCCTCATTGTGCACAAGAACAGGGCTGGCCCTGACTTCGTCAGTCCTCTTCTTCCCAGGATATCAGATAGTATATTAAGATGTGCTGAAAACCCTCTTCTTCAGGTTGACAGAAAATACTATGGATTGGCTTTATGTACAGTTTTACACCAGTTTCTATAAGCTGCAGACCAATTACTGTACTATTACTTACTGGCTGACATCCTGTTTCAGAAGTTATACTGCATAAGACTGATGACATCATTGGTCACCACATTTTTTGGAAGTGAAACATTTCAGAGGTCCTGAGGCGCCTACTGCTGAAAATGGTTGATTTTGAGATTACTGCTGCTTCTAGTGGCGGCGGCATGGCATTTTCTTTGTAATTACAGACTTTAACCCCCCCTCCCCCAACATGCTGTGGTCACCAATGTCTTCCCAATGACAAAAGGGATTCCACAGGAGTCATTGGAAATTCAGGGTAGCAATTAAAACTTTCCGCCCCTCTGAAAAAATGCTGTGTCTGATGAGATCATCAGCCTTCCACAGCATAGCATATGGAAAAGGGTTTCAGACAAAGTCTATATTCACTTCCTGCATTCACATGTGATTGGGGCAGTGAACACCCATCTTCAGCTCTAAGCCTCTAGTTCTAAAACCTTATATGCTGGTAGCTCCTTTTGAGCAATTTAGTAAAATATAAATTCCTAAAATAAAATAAAATAGTTTAGTGGTCTATACAGTTGAAAAGATGAATTCAAATTCTGTTCATAATAGATGAAGCTATTATTTCTTATGCCCATTCATGTTTTATTAGTTTCACAGAACTGAAACTATACATTTAAGGTTATAGCATTCTTTAAATATTATAAATGGAGAAGTTGTGCAACTGGAGGGGAAACCCAACTGCTTAGTAGCTGATAGGATCATGGCCTCAGTTCAAGACAGCAACTTTGTAATGACTGATTTAATGATATTAGAAAGGATGGCCACTTCCACTGGCACTCCAAAGCATGTGAAGCCTTGAGTCTGCTCACTTCCTTCTAAACTATTAATGACCATCAATGGTATGCTCAGCTCATTTTAAAAAGCAGTGCTCTGTTAAGTGTTGAAAGGCATCTGTTTGTTTTAGCATATCCTTTGCCTCATCTCAGGAGTATCTTGCATTCCAGTTTGCTTTGTATTGGTAACTGGAAAATAAACATGCGCTTTATTTGCAAAGCTGATCGCCTTGGCTTGCATTTCTGAAAGAACTGCATTGTGGAAGGAAAACTAGGCTAATCCCAGGGAATACACATTTGCTATAACATTTAATTGACCTTCAGCGCTTTAGCATAAAGCTGATCAGTTGTTATACCTTCCTTATCATAAATCGACCCATCTAACATATCACTTACAACAAACTGCTACATAAATTAGGTCTACTAAAATGTGAATTTTATGCTGTCACCAGTGAATAACAGGCAAAGAAAATGATTGCCTAAGTTATAGCAGTGATTTAACTGTAGCTGAAGTGCTGTTTGTAGCTATACCTGCAGAAAGATGAGGATGTCACCTGCAGGGGGAGATTTTTGGTAATTAAAAAGTTTATTGGAGGTTTCTTTCTAGAAAATAATAACTTTTGTTAAATGGAAGGTATGGGAGTTGCAAGACTGAAGGAGGATGTCTTTTATTCCTGATCATCCCTTCTGCTGGATTATATTATTGGTAGGGGGATATTTTCAACAATGAAAGACTTCCTCCTCCTATCCGATGACTCCCACCACATCTTATTAATGTAGGGGATTATTTGCAAGTCAGAAAGCCACAGGAGTGAAGGAGAAGTTCTTTAATTACTATAGCGTTTACCCTTATTATGTTAAGTAGTTATGCATATTCATGTTGCAGGCTAATGTTGCTAAGAGGCGGAGCTGAGAGATATGTAATAAAGAGGAGGAGTCAGAGTCAGTCAGTCAGGGAGAGTCAGACAGAGAGTGGAGAGATAGAGGGCGGTATTTGGGAGATATGAGGTGTGATTAGAGTAAAGAGTGAATAAGAACTGTTATGACAAATAGAAGGTTGAGATTGATGATAAATAAACCTGTAGAAGTTGCCTATAATTAATAATCAAACATTTGTAATCAATAAACCAGTTTTATTTAACAGACAGTGAAGTTTGGACCTTCATCATCCTTCCATAATTAATGTTGATTTAGTGATCAACTGGTGGCAGTGGATGAAAAGGGGTATTAGTTTGCCTTCGTGTGCTCTGTGTTTGGAGTCAGGCAGGGGCCATGAGGGGCGAACGCCACAATTACCAAAAATCTCCTCCGGCTGGTGACATCACAAGCATAGCTATGCCAAAAGGATTTTGGCCAGAGTGAGTGCTTTATTTGTTCCTAGAAAGATCACTATCGAGATATTTATTGCTTTGGTGACTGCAACATTTCTACGGGTTCAGGGTGCATGTGTAACAAGCGGTGTACCGTACAAGTGCAGTATGTCAACCATGTACCAAACAACAATGATGTATAACCATAATTTGGACCATGGATACGTGTATGCTCCTCTTTTCAGTCTCTGTATTTCTGGATGAAGGGCAGATTTGGGCTGTGTTAAACTATAAGGTGCTCAGTGACTTACTATGTGAAGATCAAGGTTATTATCAGCATCTGTATCACTGATACTTTGGCTGTAATTCTATATGCAGGTGCCTAAAGGTAACATTACCAGTTGGGAATCATAAGCTGGAAGGTTGTATGGTACTCATGACTGGGAATGTCCAACTAGTATCTGGCTGACCACTGTGTGAACAGAATGCTGCTTTCAACAGGCCTTTGATCTGCTCTAGCTGGGATCTTGTCAAGTTCTTACCCCTTCCTGGCCCCTCTCCTGTGCACACATCTGTACATGTGTGCTGCTATAGAAAGAGAAATGGCCTGGTGGTACCTATTAAAAAAAGATCTTTGTGCTTCTCAACTAGTGGCACTGGTTATCTCATAGCCCTGGCATATTGTGAAAATACCACCCATTGAAAAGCATGTCTTTAAACCTTTTTATCAGTTTAAAACAGCTTTAAAGAAGCTTTTCTCTCTCACAAAACTCCGCAGTAAGCTTTATTATGCACAAAACAATGATGTTGAAGAAGGTTGATTAAAGCCACTTTGGTCACATTAACTTCGGCCTCACTAAATTAGCTTGAATCGATGTATTTTGGGGGCATGTGGTCATGAATGAGTTGCATTGTTTGGATACATCCAAGCATTGCATTCAGCCAAGTCGGGAGCAAAATAAAAATAAAACAACATTATAAAACCCATGAAATTAACAGTAATCCAGTTCTTTCTGTTACAGTTTAGTAACACAGAGATTTGAGAGGGAAACAAATTATTCCTTCATTTCCCCCCCTCCCAGAGTACCTAGTAGGTGCTTACATAGGACAACAAAGGGGTGTGTGTGTCTGGACAAGTACTTGAGGAAACTGGATGCGTTTTCACTAGCTTTTAATTTTTAATTGTAAGACACGGTAAGGTAGGGATTAACTGAAGGAAACAAAGATCTAATAAAGAAACCCATACAAAATACAAGGGAATCATCTCATGAAATGTAGCCCTGTCACTAGAAATAAAAAAATCATAAAATATACAGTTCATATATTCTTGTACAGGAAAGGCTCACCATAGGCAGCCAACTACTAAAAATTTATAAAGAAATAACCCCTGAAGGAAAGTGTGGATAACTGCTGCTGTGCGGGGGAGGGGGGGAACCTGCTTTTGGCACAGACTGTGATGTTCATAAAGCATTTAATAACCAATTGTTGAGACTAGAAAGCGACACCATATATATGTATATACATTATGAATGACAACTGGTGAGAGAATTGTTGTAGCTAATTTTAGCCAAAAAACTGATTTAAACACTACACCATTAGATGATACATGTGCTAATAAGGCTAATTACTCCTCTGGCCGAATCACTAAGAACTTCTTTTTCAGAGTTCACATTACACATGCAATAAATTGTGTGTGTGTTTAGTCGTTTAGTCGTGTCCGACTCTTCGTGACCCCATGGACCAGAGCACGCCAGGCCCTCCTGTCTTCTACTGCCTCCCGGAGTTGTGTCAGGTTCATGTTGGTTGCTTCGCAGACACTGTCCAGCCATCTCATCCTCGGTCGTCCCCTTCTCCTCTTGCCATCACACCTTCCTAACATCAAGGTTTTTTCCAAGGACTCTTTTCTTCTCATGAGATGGCCAAAGTACTGGAGCCTCAGCTTCAGGATCTGTCCTTCAAGTGAGCATTCAGGGTTGATTTCCTTTAGAACTGATAGGTTTGTCCTCCTTGCAGTCCAGGGGATTCTCAAGAGCCTCCTCCAGCACCACAATTCAAAGGCATCAATTCTTCGGCGGTCTGCTTTCTTTATGGTCCAGCTCTCACTTCCATACATCACGACAGGAAAAACCATAGCTTTGACTATTCGGACTTTTGTTGGCAAGGTGATGTCTCTGCTTTTCAAGATGCTGTCAAGATTTGTCATCGCTTTCCTCCCAAGAAGAAGGCGCCTTTTAATTTCAGGGCTGCTGTCTCCATCTGCAGTGATCATGGAGCCCAGGAAGATAAAATTTGACACTGCCTCCATATCTTCCCCTTCTATTTCCCAGGAGGTGATGGGACCAGTGGCCATGATCTTAGTTTTTTTGATGTTGAGTTTCAGACCGTTTTTTGCACTCTCCTCTTTCACTCTCATTACAAGGTTCTTTAATTCCTCCTCACTTTCTGCCATCAGAGTGGTATCATCTGCATATCATCTGCAATAAATTACCTTTCTGGATCTCAATATTTGGCAATATTGAATCTTCTGTAGAAGAGATAAGGAATTAATCATATTGCTTTCCCTTGGGAAGCAGACACACCAATGCTCCTTCATGGATAGCACTTCTGCCTTGTCAATACTGCAGGTATGCCCACGTAGCTACGGGACAGGGTTTCAGCCAATATATTCTAGATCTCCTGCAGCCTCACCCCAGCTCAAAGCAGCTAAAATGGATTATATGACCTTCACAGTCTGAGGCCAGAAACAGATGGCAGAGGTAGCTCCTTATTAATGCAGAAAGCAAGCTAATGTTCCCGAGAGGTGGCTGAGATAGTTTTTCAGGTGTGTGAAATCAGACTTCCAAGGAATCCCAATTATTAGACAAAAGGGGATCATTTGCATACTCCCAGGTGTGGGAGAAATGTCTGCTATAGCCCTTATGCTCTTAGAAGTTGAAGGTTTTATTCTTCCAAGTCATCGGCAGTTGTTAGTATTGGTTTCTGGCCTGATTGAAGAAGGGGGGGGGGTGCAAGACAAACATGAAGGAATTGTGAAGAGCAAATGAGAGACAAGGAAACTGGGTTGAAATAAGAGGATAAAAGATAAAGGAAGTGGGCATGACTATGCTCCATGGAGTGTACATTCACTTGGTCCTCTCCCATTTGACCTGCTCATGCACTGAAAGTGGAATCAGTCAAGGATGAAAAAGTTGGCATCTCTAGACCATCTCCTACCAAATCCACCCCACAAGCAGTTGTTGTATGTTTTGGAAGGCTTCCATAGCCTTCCCCTTAAGCTATGTTCAGCAAACAATTTTGGTTCTGTTCTGTCAGCTCAGAGTTCATTTTCTTGTGTATAAAAAGATGTGGAGGATGTGAAAAACTATCAATCACATTCTCCTTGAGTTTGTCAATTTCTCAACAATGTTCTTATTCTGTTCCCATTTCCCTAGCAGCCTGTGGTCCCCTACTCCCACATGAAAATCACTTCCAGTTTTTATAAACTTTTCCCTAACAAGTACTTTAGGGGAAATTATTGCACTGATTATTGCTTGTATGTATACATTTTTTCAGTTGTAGACGTTTTAGTCACAAATATTTTTGAAGTATACAGATAACTTTCTGTCCCTTTATGGATGAAAAGGGCACCCAGTCACACTTCCTTTACCTCAGAGACTTCTTTCATAAGGAGAAAGGCCTTGCAATTTAAATCTGCCTCTTTCACTGCGGGCTTCTCTAGCTTTGACCAGATCCAAGAGCTAGAGTTAAGGAGAACCGACCCTGTTATCCACAGAGAAAGTGAAAAAAATACAATCTCACAACAGCAAGGGAGTGATTCAAAGAACATAATAGTAATTCTAGTTTGTGCTGTGATTTGCCTTGGGTCACAATTCTGATGTTAAGGCATTTCACCTCCCACCTTGTTGCTACTGAGTGAAATTTGATTTACAGTGAAGATTAGTTGTTGGAACAATTAATGGTCCAGTCATAGACAAATTCAAAACAACATGCTGGTAAAGCACTGTGAGGTCCCAATAAGCCTGAATGGAATCGAACAGGCAATTCAGCTACCCAAGAGCTTGCAACATTTTCTGCATGCTGTCAAATAATAAGCATTTTGAATAGAGTTATAACCAAAAGGTAGCATGGGCCATGTACAAGTTTCTGAATCTCTTATGTAGGGGTGGCTCACTGATCTGGAGTGGAGGGAGAACATCTGCCCCTAAATTTTGGGGGGAGATAGGCATGCTCATCATGAATGACCTATGCTGCTGTGTCAGTGTCGGGTACTTTATTGATTATGTTTTCCTCTCAGCCTTCTCTCAAATAACTCAGGATGGACAAACCATACCCCACATCTTCACAACAATCCTGTTGTAGAGGACGCTTTACTGCTGAGGAGAAATTTGAGCCTAGGCCTCCCTCACAGAATTATATTTCATCTATTGCAAACCACCCTCTCCCAGTGTTTCTCCCTCCTAGAATCTTACACTAATATTTTCAGCTTTGTTCCTTGTGTTTGAAATGTAGCTTTACTCTCACATGTATGACTATAACACTCCAGACTAGCACTTTCATCTGATCTAGCAAAGTATTGAGAGACAGAGTTTCTAAGGACTAGTGATTCATCTTCAGCCTAAAACCAAAAACCTTTCATTCTATATAGCTGCAAATGGAAACGTGTTATTTGAAGCAGCTGCTTTTCTGCCTCCAAGTGTTCTTTTCTGCTTTAGCAGGGTTTCCTCTACAGTTTTTGCACCAGGAACGTTGAGGTTCATTTATAATTCTCTCCTCCTGTGACTGAAGCACTATTGTATTTGTACCTTGCTCCAGGTAATACTTGGAAACACCACTGGCATTGCTATTACACGGTCTGTGGGCTTGTTTATCTGTTAATTGATTCTCCTGGGGAGGGAAGCTGACACTACGAACCTAATATGGCTTAATACGATCAGGACAACAAAGCTTTTGAAAATTTCAGCACAACTTGTAAGACATTTTCCTCATCATTAATCATAATTAGTAAGCTTTAAAAATGGATCCTTTAGGATATTATTCATATGCAAGTACAATTATCTATGAATGCATAGAGATATAAGCAAATACCTTCCTGCTGCTAAGAGGAGGGGCTGTTACTCAGTGGTGAAGCACAGGCTTTGCATAAGTAAGGCCCTGGGTTCAGTCACCAGCATGTCTAAGTATAGCTGAAAAAAAATTGCTCTTTGAAACCCTGAAGAGCCTCTGCCAGTCAGTGTTGTCAATACTAAGGGTATGACAACACAGAACGACAAAGAGACTGATCTGTTGGGATCCACAGTTTTTTAAATCAGGTCCCTGCTGACTTCCACAGGTGAGATTGATATGGATGTCCAGACAACAAACAGTTATTCTGTTGCAGGAGTCAGCAGGGGCAGAGTCTCAGAAAGCTGTGTTTGTACAGAGCTCCAAGAACAGAAATTGCTTTTTATCTGATGAGGTGCTAGTTGGCAATTTCTGCCTCCTTTCTTTCAAACTTATTTTTCCAAAGTGACCTAGAGATAATCTGTTATAGTGCTGACTTGAAAGACTTAAAACAACAACAAACGTCCACTATTTAGAGACAACAGGCACTTGACTGAGGGGAACTGACATCCCTGCGAGCACCGATTTGCCTTTTGATCAGGTGATCATGCACAACAGAAGGTGGAGAAAAGTGATGCCAGCTAACTGGGACAATTTTAAGTCACTCCTGCTGGCTGGAAAAAAAAGAGGGCAATTCTGAAAAGAGATGATTTTCCACTAGGTTTCCCCACATTGAGCTTTATACTATCTAACCATTTTAAATTTGATTTCATCTATGTCTAATCCAGTGGGTAAATGGCCAATGTAATCTAGTTGGACCAACAGTCTGAATCAGTGTAAGGCAACTCCCCATGTTCTGTGACACAGCTTTTCATTGCCAAAGTTAGGTTGGCTTTATTGGCAGCTCACTCTCTGTTTAGGACGGCACCCAAAAATGAAACCCAAACCTTCTGGTACAGTTTTATTTACTTCAACTGTTGTTGCTTCTACACTCGACCTCCCTAAGCAAGTTGGCAATGACAGACGCAAAGAGGAGCTGGCCCAGTGGCTACTTCCCCCCCCCTTACTTTCGGCACCTGTAGAGACTGGGTTCACAGGAAGTGAAAGTGCAATGCTGGTGATGGTGGCAAACAGGAAATGGCCATGCTCAGGGGAGGGAAGTATTTAAGAGCATCTTGCCTAACACATGGAGCTCACTTTGTAGCTTGAAAATCCAGTAAAGATCTAGGAAATCCACTACTGAGCTTTTATCTGGGATGGGGGGTGGGTGGGGAAGGAACCTCCCAACAATCTGACTATGTTTAACTTGCAGAATTCCTGTGCACTTGTTCTGCATAAGTTTTTCCCCCCAAAATGGCTTCCCTCTTAAAGTTGGAAAACTTAACAGAAATGACCTGTAACTTTTTGTGAAGATTAAACCTTTAAAATATTTATGCCATTAAAATTTAATTGCACAAACTTTTGTGCCCTTCTATGGCGGTCTGCAATCCTGCTCAAGCAGTGGAGTAATTTAGAAGCAGACCTAGCAAAGCACTTATGCACATACTTAATTCGATGCATATGTATAGATTCTTTGCTTAATGGGGCGGCTTTTGTGTGTATAGTGTCTGCAGAATTATATCCTATTGGTTTCTATTGCCAGGAGTCATGAGGGGGAGGGAGACTTTGGAATACTTTGAATGGTAAAGGTAAATGCGATTTAAAACATGCATGGCTGCTGGTGAATTGAATGGAAATTTTAAATTGCTGGTCCATCATAGATATTGCAATGGAATTACAGATTCTGAGAGTGACGGATGTTGTGATTATGAACATAACTACTTGCCTCTCTTGGGTTGGTGTTCTGCATGGATGCTTCTGTGTTTTAGATGAAAGTGTTCCTCACATCTGAGAGGGAAGGTAGCTGGCTCAAGGCAGAGCCATTTATATAGCAGAGACACTGCATGTACTCCTTGCAAATTAGAGTGAAGAAGAGCTTCCCATGGATTGCAGTTTCCCTCAGAACATGAGGACTAAAGATCATGAATGTTCTGTTCTCTTCCCTCTTTCTTAATGTACGTTTTGTCAGTCAGGCAAGTTACTTGAGGCAGACACCATGGAGTACAATCAACAGAGTACATATATGGGGAAGCAAACTGCTGGGATTTCACACTTAAACCCTTCATCCACTTGTTAAGAAGTATGCCCATTTAGTGCTTTTGAGTAAACATGCAAATGTTTTCATTTTATTATAGCTGCATGGTAGTGCACCTATGTTACGATGCAGCAGAACAAATCAACATTCTACAGGCAATTCTAAAAATGAGGGTAGCCCAACCAAAAAATTAGAAAGGCTTCAGTTCAACACCAAATTTGGCACATGTGTAGCAGACCATCTTCTCTTGCTTTGTGCCACATTTGGGGAAGTTTGGACAAGAAGCTTTCGAGTCATTATTTTTTAACTGTTTTACCTCCTTCCAGAAAGAGATGACCCCAAGCACTCCTAGATTTAAAATACTGTAGCCCATATACATTGAAAAGACCATTCTTGCTTCTCTTGAAAAAAAAATGATTGGCTCAACCCACTTTTTTTTTAATTTGGAAAGAATCTAGGTTGCAGAGGCTGAAATGTTGATAATTTTAAAAGGCCTTTTGACTAGAGCTTTGTAAAGTAGTTACGTTGTTGTAACTTTGTGGATGGAGAAAGCTAAAGGGCAATGAAAGGTCATGGAGACAAAGTCAAAATCCAGTTTTTAAAAAGAGTTAAAACACACACACCAGGCTTGCTTTAAAAAGTGATCGAGTAACAATCCTCCAGAAAGGGGGATATTTTTACCATATATCTCCAGGGAATTAGCATACAATTTTATAAGGCATATTCAAAATATTTCTGCATTACAAAAGCACAGTGCAGTTGTGCTTCGCCCAGCATTGAGTGCTTTCAGTAAACCTCCTTTCAGGATTTCTGAAGCTAAGCAATCTGAACTTTTAAACCTGTCAATCAGAACACTATTGATTTTTAACTCCTTCCTGGACAAACAGGATTCATGGTTACAAAGGAATTCTGTGTCTGGTTGTACAAATATTTAAAAAAAGAATAGAGAACAGATAATCAAAAGTTTCCTCATTTAATCTGTGAAATTGCTATTTTTTTGCTTTGTGGCTGTTTATGGTCTTACTTGATGTTAAGTAAGTTTTGGTGCTTATATCCTGTTACAATCTCAAACATTCCACCCATCCTGTCACTGTTCAAATCGATGCTGGTGACTCTATGTTTGGTGACTATATGAGTTAATCACCTCCAAAATGTCCTATCATCAACAACTCTGCTTAGATCTTACAAACCAAAAGCAGTGACTTTCTTTATTAAGTCTCATGTTGTCACTCTCAATTCCTATTGCCCCCCCCCGTCTTTTCCAGTAAGTGCTGCTCGGGTCTTGTAAACTGACAGCTGTGGCTTCCTTTACTGAGACAATTTGTCTTATGTTAGGTCTTCCTCTTTCTACTGCCCCACCATGTGCACAGGGATATAGTCTCAGTTAACTCATTTTTGCTCTAGTGAGGGTTCAGCCTGACTTGATTGAACATCCACTTTTCTGCTTTCCTGGCTATCTGTGTTATTTGTAAGGCTGTCCTCCAATGGCACATTTAAATGAGTTGATTTTCCCTGTCTTCTCTCTCTCTCTCTCTTTTAAATAGTACATGGATGATTCTGACCTTGATTTCCAGTGACAATCTATGCTAACTTCCATTTGTCACTTTTTCTTTATTTCAAAGAGCAAGGGGACATCCCTTGGAAAACATGCACACAGCATCTGCATGGAGCTTTGGTCCTATATAACATTTCTTCCTCAAGTTTCCTATCCCAAGGAATGGTTTTTGGAATTATTTCTAAAGCACTTAAGGCTGAAATGTGATAGTACATGCAGTGGAGCAATACTCTTCTAATGCCTGAAAAATGTAATAGATTTAAAATCAGCCTCTTGAGGATGAGATTTTAAATAGAGAAATGGTGAGGGAAAAGGGAATGGAAGTAGCTATTTTCTAGTCAAAATAATCCACTCAGCTGCTATGAGGGAAAATATGTGAGTGCTTGCATGGTTGGTCCTGAAGGAGGAAAAGGTGATTTTCAGTGGAAAGTGAGTCTGATGGGAGAAAGATTGGAGTTATTCCTGCTGTTCCTCTGCTAAAAATTCGAGTTAACTCAAAGCAGCTTTAGTTAAAAGCTAAGATGTTAGGGGATAGTTACACCAACCACGTGCAATAGCAAGTTTCAGTACAAGCTCCTTCACTGTAGAAAAACAGTGGTAACTCACACACACATTGATGCTGGTGGATTCAAATTGATGGTAAGTCTATTATCAATCCCTGTCAATTTGGCATGTGCTCATTAAGTAAGTCCGTTCTGAAAAGTAATGTTCAAGTATATATATTGGAAGGGATCGTCTTCCCAAATACACAATAATCTGCATAATTTATCAAATTGCATTTCTCAGTGCATTTAGGTATGTGTTTCAAGCTGGGAACTGCAAAATTTGGAGAAGCACAAAGGATCAGAGACAGTCCGACCGTTAGACAGAATCAAGCAAGCACTTCAGACAGCTTGAGGGGTAGCAGTGAGAACTCTTTGATTGTTCCTCCTGAACTCCCTAGTTATTTCCCCAGACACAGCAGTGTATACAATTAAGCTTTGCTGATTTAGGGAGCATGAAGGATGCTATCTTTTCACCACCATTCAGATAAGAGGCAACCTTCAGTCTCTATTGATAATCTAGGGAGTGTTTGTACCTCAGGTAGCAAAAAGGCTTGGGCCAGATATATTCCGATCTGCATGCTACATCCAGCTGTACGGTGTGCATTAGAAATTGCCAACCGCCCATTAAGGTGGTTGATACATTCAATCACCCTTCATGCATCAAAAGATCTGTCAACCTGGAGCTTCTTCCCATAGTCCTCTAACAACGTAGTAACAAAAGAATTGTACTGATAGAACAGAAGATGTGTTTTGTCCTTTAGTAGAACAAGGTCAATTGTACAGTGTCCATTGTCCCCGCACAGCCTTGCAGATATCTAAAATGGTTCAGCAAGCACTTTGAAATGTAGCAGGACATGTAAATGTTTTGTATTCACACAGATGCATGACTTTGTGCTTTTGTCTAATGCTGTAAATCTCCCTTTATGATGTACTTAATGCAAATAATATTACCAAATAAAGCACATTGTACACATTCTTTAGGCTGTAAACTGCTCATGACACAAAATTAGCACATTCAGTTATCACAAGGTTTTCAAATGGGAAGTTTCATTCAAATGAGAAGCTGTTTCTTCATCAATACTTTGAACTACACTTTAATAATAATCTTAGAACTGCAGAGCTGGAAGGGACACTAGGGATCATTAAGTCCAGCCCGTGTCAAGGTGGCACAGTGAGGAATCAAACTCCCAATATCTGGCTCACCTAAACCATTGAGCTATCCAGCAGTTGCTATAGGGTGTTATTAATTTAGCTGTTCTTCCTGCAAAATACAAGTATCTGTCAATTCCAATGTTCAGACACATTCTCTGAATTTTCCACCAGTGTTGCTCTGCTTCCTGAGCATTCTTTGAGTAGAATCCATAATAATAAATTTGTGGCAGGCTAATGAAAATTATGGACACCTCAGCTAAAAGCAAGTAGACTGAGCTTATGGTGGCATTTTACTACACACCATGCTGCACATGTGAACTGTTGGTATTAGTCATAAACCCCTCAGAAGACAGCCTCCTGTTAACTGGAACAATACTATCTAGGTGTCAGTTTAATTTCACAGGTTTCAGACTTTTCTAAGAATACTTTTCCCTCAGATTGAGAAACAGGTGAAATCACGGTAAAATGATTTCTTGTGGTTCCAGCTGCTCAGCCCCACAGCTCTGCTGCAGGAGACCTCAGCTGCCTGAATAGGTTGGCAAAGATCTTTGCTATCTCCATTATGGACTGAACAAATACTTTTGCTCCATTCTCTTGCCTCAGAGGACCTCATAGGCAGTACGATACTAGCAATGACTAAGGATGAGGGCAGGAAATGCTGGCACTACATTGGATGCCATTCCCCCCCCCCTTGACACAACTTTCAAATAACGATTATATTCTAGAAATCATCACTTTGAGGCCTCTTGGATATTGGATATTTAGATGGTCCCACCTGGACTTTAGAGGTGCCGTCCTATGCCCCTTTGGACCATTATCTGCTTACACCCCAAGCTTTTGTTTGGTTGAAAAATATGTCTCTAACCCTTTTCGAATGAAAAATATAAGGCAAGTTATTAGACTTACTTTTTGTGAGAAACAAGGCTTTTCATGGGATTGGCCAATGAGTGAAGCGACCCACAGTTTCAGGGGTAAATGGTGCTATGGTGAGAACACCTGGTCCTCTTGCAGATAACTAAAATATTTCTACAGAGATCCCTGGCAGTATTTACATGGGATCTAGTAAACTCATAGGAATTAATCGTTTCTTTCTGGTGATCTACAGGCCATCTTGCAAAAATGCTTGTTTACTCATTTGCATGGTTTCTACTTGCTGTCAGGCATGTCATTATGCAGTTGAATTTGACTGGTCATACAGCACTGGGACATCATCCAGTTCAGTGCTCTCTGTTTGGTGACTGGGCAGCTCCTGTATACATATTTCAGTTTTTTCTTCTTCTCCTGCCTGGAAACAGTTTAGGTAACCTAACACCCACAGTTTTGGAGCAGAGGTCGCTCTTCCAAGTTTGGTTAATATCAAGTAGATGAAAATACTGGGTCGTAACATACATGCTGTTTGGGTTTCTCAAATGTGGGTCATGCCAAAGCACAGTGAAGAAAAACAAAGTGTCCTGGCGGTTGAGGCTGGCCCTTGTAATGGAAGCCTAGGGAGTTTTTTTGACATGATGATTCCTGTGTAAGGACACATGCAGGAATCAGGTCTGCCACTCTTTTCAAGGTAACAGGGATTCTACTCTTCTGAGCACAAGGTTTCCCCCCTCCCTCCAGTGGCTGAGGTTTGAGAAGATGTGGTACAAGAATACAGTACTTCTTTGACATACACTGCCAGCCCTTGCCATCTTTGTTCTGAAGGCCTTATATATTTGTGTCCCTGTTTTCACATGAATAGGTTTTAATTCTGCTGTGTGTCTAACAGAGCCGATTCAAGGCTCTGGTGGGCTGTGGGCAAAAAAATTATAATGGGGGTGGTGGCTTCCTTCCCCCTCCCTCTCCCTTACCTGCCATCTAAATAGGTCACACAGCATGAACAATGTAATATAACATGAATAATACTGACTTGCTAAGGTAATCTTGGTAGCAATAAACAAGCGAACAAGGCTTAGATAAACAAACAAACAACACAACAAGAGAAAGTTGAGCTTATGACCATAAGCTAGCCTTCAGAAATAGAAAAAAAAGTGTATCCAAAGAAAAAACTACAATAAAAATAAGAGTCTTGGTGCCAAAGGGCTAAAGTGCTACCTCCTATTACAGCGCCAAAATAAATACTTTGTATATGTTAATTTGCTGCTCAAAATGTAATTGGAGATCCAACAGGGATCTATTGCTTCATACGAGGCTTGACAATTATTTGGAGAGGAGAAAAACCAAAACATTTCCCCCTCTTCATGTGGGCCCCTGTATACAATGGGCCCTGGCCAAAGACCCACTTTGCCCTCTGTATAAAGCAGCTCTGGTGTCTAAATAAGCACTTCTTCTTTTTTTAAATCCACCATCTTCAAAGAAAAGGGCATCCTGTAGTATTTCTCCCACAGTGATTTTGGCCACCCCTTGCTTGGTGGGTTAGGAAAAACTGAACATGTGCACAGACCTGTCTGTGTGATGAAAACTGGTCGACGGTACTGCAACTCATGAGCCACTATGTAAGCTAGCAGTGACTTTTCTGGCTAATGGAATCTGCTTTGTTTCCCCAATTGAGATTCACATTTGGTGGCTGTGTAGACAGTGCTATAACTAGGAAATGTACCACCCAAGGCGAGAAGTGCAAAATATGCCCCCAAATCAACGTTGTAATTCATAAAGTGAAAATAATACTAGAAGTGATTACATGGCTGAATACCTTCCCAGCATCTCTTCTCCTCCACAGGGGAATCAGCAGAACCGACAAGTTTGAAAAAACAAATAAAAAAGTTATATATATCAAATGATTTCTGGCTTATGACAGTCCTATCCAGGGTTTCCTGGGTATACAGTACTCAGAAGTAGTTTATCAGTCCCTTTTTGTGGCAGAGCTCTGGGGACTATGCAGCTTGCCCAAGGTTACACAGGCTGGCTCCTCTTCTAGGAGGCATAGTACAGAACTGAATTCCAACACCCTGGTTCTGCAGCCAGGAATTCACTCACTGAGCTATCCATTGTCTAGCATACCACACACAAACAGCTACGCTACCTTTCTGTACCTTTCTGCCCATAGGCCTAGTGTAACTGAGCCCTAGCTAGATCTGCCCTCTAGTGCCTCAGCAGGATGTGGGTGGTGGTAGTGCCTGCACCTTTCAGAATTTTTGGAATTCTTTAAGTGAGGGATCCCCAACCCCTGGTCCGTGGCCCAGTGACAGTCCATGGGCTTTGCAGGACTGGGCCGCAGAGACAGATATCCCGCCCCTGGGTGGGCATGGTGCGGTCACGTGTATACATGGGTGAGCAGCCAGTTCGCAGATGGGCATGGCGCATTTGCGGGTGGGTGTGGCATGCTTGCTCGCATGCATGTGTGTGCCCCGCTCACCCGCGGACATGCCACACACACCCACAAACATGCCAAACCCACACGCGAGTGTGGGGGATGCCCCCCATGCATGGACCCCACCCCCCAACCGGTCCACAGTTCTGAAAAGTTTGGGGACCACTGCTTTAAGTGACCTAACTACATCATTTATTCTTGGATTTCCAATTTTGCTGTTATAGTCATAATTTCAGTCAGTTGTCCTTGTGATACTTTCTTGCTGTTCAAAGTTCATTTATTGCTGATGACAAAGGAGAAAATATGAGAGGGAAAATGCATAGATCTTTTCCACCCTCTTAGAACTAGAAAGTAGGTAGTTACTGAGCTAAATGCATTGAACATTTATGTGAATAGGAAGGTTTATCCCAACAGGTTCTTCATTATAGATAAGGAAATAGATCTGGAAAATAATGTTGGGTGATCATGGACTTCTGTAGCTCATAATGACTGCAGCATCATGAAACACTCTGTATGTGGATCATTACTGAGAATTCCCTTCTTTGGTATATAGAATAATAGAGGTCGTGGCACCGCTGTTTGACCCCAGGAAGCTTATCACCTGGATTCAGAGTAGCTCCACAAATTGAGGCACTGGCTCCCACTTCACCATCACTCCACATGTTGGGATAGTGGCTGCAATTGTTTATGGCATCCTTGTCATTTCTGACAGGTTTCAGCATTTGTTCTTGGGTTAGCTTTTGCTCATGACTGAATTTAGCAATGAAAGGAGGCCATCTGTCATTATGTAAAATGGTAATAATTCTCATGACGCAGACGTCCTAACCCCTGCCATTATATCTTTACATTATATAATTGAACAGTCTGAATATCTTCAACCAGAACAGTATCCAGGGTATTGCATTATATAATTCAAAGCAATGACCTTCCATTGTTTGTTGTTACAGTGGTTAACAAGGCTTTGCACTTAACTTTATTGTGTTCTTTTGGGGAGGAGAGGAGTTTGTGTCAGCAGGGCTTTGGGCTGCATGAAAGATAGCAAAGATTTCATGTTCAATAGTCAATGAAAACAGATTTCACTGTTTCATTGCAAACAATGAAATCAACTGGAGAGCAATATTCAATTTGCTTACATAAGTTCTGTTACAGAAGCTCAGGACGCAGGGGTAGAAGTCATAAAGAGTGGCAACTATCCTTGAGATATGTAGGAGAAGTTACAAATGAGGCATTGTTATGTGAGAAAAAGAGAAGAAAATTCTTCACCTTTGATGGCATTGAGTTTTCCTTGAGAGACACTTGTTTGTCTTTTCCTACAGATTCAAAATCCATTTTTAAAACGTCAAATGCTTCACAAGCTTTATATTGCAGACTATTCGATGAGTGTTTCCATTTTCTACTTATGGAACAGGGATCACAATGAACACAATGCTTTTCTTTCTAAAAACCAAGCTCTTCATGGAGTAGAGACAGCCCGTTTTAATTGGCTCTTTTCATTTGCTCCGTGGCTGCCCGAGCTAAGCTCCTTTGCCACACTTTCTGTGTGAAAAAGCCATTGTGCAGTTGACCATGTTGCTCCTTCCCTGTTCTTTAACAATCCTTCAAGATGGTCAGCTTTATGTAACAACTGATGGTTGCAAAATCACTATTCCAGAATGAACAAAAGGCTGCCTCACCCATCATAGCTGAGTTGTGTTGCCTCTGTGTTGCATTCTTGGACAACTATGGTTTCATCTCATACGGGGTATTCAGGAGACAAAGCTGGTGATCGGGATTTGAGCAAGCACATTTGGTGGTGCTAAACAGCCTCAGGTGATGCATTCTTCTTGGTACATTAATCCTTATAATCTTGTACAACAAAGGTGTTTTAATAGCTTATATAGTACCAGAAATATGTTTAAAAGGTTCCCCCCAATACAATTGGAAAAATGAGCAAAAACATACGAGCTTGTAATAGGTAAGCATTTCTAAGGTGTTGCACACTGAAAACAAAGGAGCTGTTTTAATACTGTTTGAAAAGATTTTGATCTCTGCACAGGGCCTAGGAATTGGGCACTGTGTTAACGCTAAAATGAAATGAGATTATCCGCTAACTCTGGGGGTGTACCCAGCCTGCTTCTGGAGAGTCTGTGCACAAATCTTTCCAGTGAGCCCTTGGATTCTTGTGTCATTGTTGTCTTTGATCACACTTAATGAAGTTTAGGAGTGGTGTGTTAGAAATAGATGTAACCTTTTCAGTCAGTTAAATTCATAGCTCCTTCTGAATTTACTTCTCACTAATTTGGAGTATATTGTAAGTTTTATGTTTCTGGTAAATCTTTTTCTGTGCTTCAGCTTTCCCTTATGAGAAGTTCTAGGGGCCGTCTTCACTGGGAGCTGACTTCCCTTCATGACGAGAAGACAGGAGATGTACATAGACCAAGATCCAGCAATGTGTGAATGTATCTAATGGTGTTTTCCCTATTCAGCACCCATGAGATCGAGACTCTCTTCCCCTTCCTCACCCAATTTAGCCTGTCATAGTGACAAAACCTGCTCCAGAAGGATCTCACCAAAGGCAGAAACTGCAAACTTGTAGAATCAGCCTGAGGTATCAGGTTTAACCTCACATAAGGTAGAATCAATTGACTTTCCTCATCTTTGTAGAGAAAGTGGTGCCAGCCATCAAATATGTTCCCCACTGCCTTGTACTGAAGCATACAACTCCCATTTGGTGGAGAATAGAGGCAGTGCAATCTCATGAACAACCTAAGTTTGATTCTAGTGTGGTCAGATAGCTGGCTCAAGGTTGACTCATCCTTCCATCCTTTCAAATTTGGTAAACTAAGTACCCAGCTTACAGGGGTGTGTGTGCAATGCCTGCATAATTGAATTGTAAACCACTATGGGGTAGTATATAAGCAGCACACTTTGTTTGCATATCAGGAGGGCTGGAGATTAACTGCCTTTGATACAGTAGGCAAAAAAGTTAATTGCAATCAAATTAAGAGGCTTACCCTGTGGTTTAAGAAAGTTATCACACCCAGTATAATGCTGTCCTTCTTGAAAAATGGTAGCTTTTGCTGTTGTAGTTATTCATTTATTGCTCATTCTTGTGCATTTTCCATAGTCAAATGAAAAACGACAACAACAAAAACCCTATGTGGTCCTTGTACAAAATCCAAACAGAAAAAGAAAAGAAAAAGATGGGTAAAAACTTTATTTATGTTGTTATATGCCATAAAGTCATATTTAGAAGAAACACCCCCCTTATAGTTCATGTACAAACCTAACACCTGCACTCTTGAAGACAGAATAATAATAATAATAATAATAATAATAATAATAATAATAATAATAATAATAATAATAATAATAATAATAATAATAATAATAATAATAATAATAATAATAATGTGCTGTCATGTCAATTCTGACTTATTCTGACTCATGATCCTTTTCAGGGTTTTCCAGATAGAGAACACTCAGAACTGGTTTATCAGTCCTTTTTTTTCCCCCCTGAGGGCATCCTGGTACTCAAATGGCTTGCCCAAGGCCACACAGGCTATCTCTGCTCACAGGAGTCACTGTGAAAAATCAAACTCCCAACCTAAACCGTGAAGCTATCCAGCCAGCTCTAAAAACATTTAAAGGGACTGCAAAATATTCAGCCCTGATAGACTGAATTTGCTTTTGTTGTTAACGTGCTGTCAAATCACCTCCGACTCATGGCGACCCTATGAATTAGCAGGCTCCATAATGTCCTGTCCTCAACAGCCAGCCCTGCTCAGTTCTTGTAAACTCAAGCCCATGGCTTCCTTTAGGAAGTCAACCCATCTTGTATTTGATCTTCCTCTTTTTCTGCTGCCTTCAACTTTCCCCAGCATTTATTGTCTTTTCTAGAGAATCCTGCCTTCTCATGATGTGCCCAAAGCAAGACAGCCTCCGTTTTGTCATTGTTGCCTCCAGAGATAGCTCTTTATTAGACCACTGGAAATCTCAAAAACAGCCAGATTTCTAAGTCCTTCAGGACACGTCTTCAGGGTGGACATTGCAAAGCTTGTCCACCCTGAAGAAAGAAATCAAACCAAACCTTCATAAATCATACTGTCTAGATACTACAGCATCAGGGTCTGAGTTGTAAGAATGTCCCAAGATGAAGACTTTCTCAAAGGCAGGTATAATTAACTTCCGCACCTTTCATTTTTGGCAGAGCCAGTCCTAATCCTGGGGAAGAAACAGAAGAAATCTTTATTTATCCCAGTATCTATGTTATGTTCTACGAGGGAAACTGATGGAATAATACAGACTTAATTAAATACTCTTATGCTTTCCACTGTCTTGGCGTTTCAACATTAAAAGTGACTCCCATACTAATCTATCAAGGACGTACATACAAGCAAGAAGAGATTACAGCTAAGGATAATTGAGTCAGGTGTGAGAAGAGGCGAATGGCATGTGTTACAAAAGGATTGTGTGGAACTGGGAAGGACGGGTTAGGAAAAGAAAAAAAAAGAAAAGAATGATGGGAAGAACAGTGTTAATTACACACACACACAGAGAAAGTGTTTCAGTATGGCTGAATCATCACAGGCAGATGTGCCTGAGGATTTGTTTGGGCTGTATTTCAAAGCAAACCAAGCCAATCTGCTCCTCCGGGATTGATGTATCATTCAAAATGCAGCTCTCTTTCAGATTTCCCTCTTGGCTGAATTTTACTGTGAAAAAAGTAATACACTCCATATAAGAATGCTCATTGTGAGGTGAAATCTTAGAATTTTTTTTGAGAGAGATCACCTTTTTTAGAAATGCCTTGAATCCTACTGGGGATTTATGCTGGCATTGGAGTAATTGCATAATCAACCAGGAATGTGAGTGGCAACTCATTAATTAGTGGCAATTTGCTGCTGCAATTTATGTGACAACACTTAAGCTGGCATTAATCTCCACTAGATTCTGGTGATACATGTTTTTGAGAAAAGAATGATTTATTTGGCAGAACGCCTCCTCCCACCAAGGTCTACCTGGATCACCTGCGCGAGTCAGGAGGTGAGGCTGAGGAGCCTGACGCCGAGAGAGGCCCGGAAGGAGAAGACACGAAACCAGGCCTTCTCGGCGGTGGCTCCTCGCCTCTGGAACAATCTCCCTCCGGCGATTCGCACGGCCCCCACGCTGGGCACCTTTAAAACCCAATTAAAAACATGGCTGTTTATTCAGGCCTTCCCTCCAGCCAACTCTTGATTTTTTCTTACTTTTCCTTTTTATTTTTACTGCTGTTCTTGTTTGATTATTATGTATTTGTCTATGTTTTATTATTTGATTTTATATTTGGAAGCCGCCTAGAGTGGTCCGGTGGGCCAGATAGGCGGGGTATAAAATAAATAAATAAATAAATAAATAAATAAATAAATAAATAAATAAATAAATAAATAAATAAATAAAATTTATTATTAAAGATAATTCATTAACAATTTAAATACCGTACTCCCCCTTCCAACTGCCTCTCTGCTGCTGTTCTTACAATTATAGAAATGGGATAAGGTGGACAGGTAAAGGAACATGTAAGAAGCTAAGATAAAATGGGAACAAACAGATCATGATTTTAATTCAACAAGCCAAACCTTCTGTAAAAATGATACTGGATATAATACGAAATCCCTTTTGACTGTCATTTATATGGAACTTAAAATACATTAAAATACTGTCTATCCATTTATGTAGACTGAAGCATTACCTTGTAGAAGCTTCCTGCTTTCAGGTGTATTCTGTTCTGTCTTAGTAATACTTTTTAAAATTGCATGTGTGTGTCTTTGAAGAAAATGCTAGGAAACTTAACAGAGGAAGTTACACAGGACCTCCTGCTGCTTGTTTGAATAAGGTTCCATGGGATTTTTTCTGAAGTATTTGCTGAAGAACGATACATATATGTCATATATAAAGCGGCTCTGTTGGCTCAAGATTGTCAATCTGAGCCCACTTACTAGGGAACTTATGTCTGGTGTAACATATTTAACAGTGCATTCCTGTACATACATACAGTACTTAGAAGTCGGTATCTTTGAATTCAGTGGGATTTGCTCCAAGGGAAATATGTACAGGATTGCAGCTTTGGCATTAAACCTTAGAAATACAGTACGTCTTAGGGTGCTAAGCAATCTTGAGGCTATTTTATTTTTCAACTATTTTATGGTGATGGAATAATTTGTAAAAATAGTGGGGATATTAGTTTTAATTACAGAAACAATGAGATTTGTTCTAGGGTACATCAGGGTAATTCAGTGAAAAATGTATTAAAAATCTTAAGACACCGGCTCACCACTTATTAGCTGGAGCAATATTGCATCTTGAAAAAAAAAATGGAATTATGATAGCTCGCACTGGAGGAATGGCATAGGAAGACAGGAGACATAATGATAATGTGTAAATTAATGGCTTGTAAGGCACAGCAAGGCAATGATAATACTTTGATTGGAGAAAACATACACTAAATTGGAACAAGAAGATTTCTTTCAACAAAATATACATACATATTACAAATGTTATACATTTTATTAGGTTAAATGCATCAGGTTTGTTTTTGTATTTTGCTATTTAATCTACATTTTAATGTGGAAATTTAGTTCTCATCTTTTTATAGTTTTGGGGTTTTTAAAAACATTTTTGCTAACATTCAATTAGGAAGAAATTCATTTTTTTTTTAAAAAAGGGCTCATCTGAAATGGGGAAAAACCTGTGAAAACAATGTAGACTAAAACAAAAAAATGTTATGGTAGAATGAAATTAATGGGAGCAAAGCTGTGGGCTGCTGTGAACAAATGGGTGACACAGGCAGGTGAAGCAGAAGGGGAAGATCTTGCAAGTGAAAAACCAATGTTTCAGATCTGGTGAGATAATAACACCATGACTAATTCAAACAGAAAGAACTGTTCTGCAGTTGTGGTGGATGCTCTAAACATTCATGATAATCCTAGTGTTTGAAACAAAATGAAACCGATAAGGTTTCCACATTGAGATTTGTGTCTGGATTCTCAAATATAAAAAAGGAATAAACTCAGTAAGTTGCAAAGAAAGGAGCTAGTAGGTAAGGACGCTTATTTATTTTCATAACAATTTCATACAGTAATCGCCATTTTATAGACTGGGAGCAGCAGTTGTAATATAAAGCTGATTCACACATGAATGTACATCATCTCCTGTACATTGACTAGATATTTGCTGAGCTGGAGCTACATGTCTGAACTGAAAGCAGAAATAGACATTCTAGCTAGACTGTAATGACAGGTGCAGCTATGTTTGTGTTGGAGATATGTCACTGAGGCAGCCTTTTGTATTGGAGAATTCAGATTTTAAAGGGATGTTGTGCTTTTTCTCTGTCTTTAAAAAATTATTATTATTGTTATTATTGTTATGATGATGATGATGATGATGATGTTTTCACAATATACACACATAACATAACAAAAATAGCAAAAAAGAGAATGAAAATAAGAAACAGAAAATATACAAGTCAGACAAGCATAAATGGTGAAAAAAATGGTGCACCTATCACTAGGACCAATATTTTTCTTCCAGCATTTTAATTATGATGCCCCATAACCCTTCCAAAAATAACATTATCTCTTGTTTGCATAAAGAGCCTTCAACTTTCAATAAAATTGAAATTCAGGAAGTCTTGCCAAATTTCAACAAACTTTTCTCTTTTAACAATCCTTTATTATATTTTATATCCAATGCCAATTTATCATTAGCTACTATTTCCCAACTCCATTATACCATTCGGTTGCTAATATGCTTCAGCTTCCAATTTCTCACTAATCTGGCTGTCATTACCATATTCATAATTAACTCTTTTTTTTTGTTCACTCATACTGTTCTTCAAAAATAGTGGTGCAATTTTGGAGGAGATTCTGTTTTTATTTGTATGTCCCCCCATTTCTTAAAATACTAACTCCCAAAATTTCAATATATCACAGTCCCACTTGCAGTGAAAGATCTGTTGATCTCATTCCTATCTCCTGATGAAATAAACTGTGTAGAAAGCACAGGTGTCCCGTGTTCTACAAGTTTCCCCAATACAGCAGAATTTACCAGGAAGGCATAGTAACTATAGAGCCAGTTCAGATTGGTTTCTGCTGTGTAGGTTCATGGTCATCACCCTGCTTAATTTCTGAAATCACCTTAGCAGAGCATCTTCTCAGGAAGAAGACAAAATGTAAAGGTGACTGTCATGCACCTTGTCCTCCTTCACAAAGAGAATTCTACTGGATACTAAGGGCCTACTCATGCTGGCATATAGATATGATATATGGATTGATGGCATGATTTGGATTAAAAAAAGAATCTTATCCCCAAGTGTTTTTACTTTGAACAATCCATCCTTCCCCTTTAAGAGCTGTTACACACCTTTCTAACCCGGTGGCAGGGCATGCATTATTTTTGGCATGCTCATTGTTTAGTCAGGAAATAGCAGCCTCCCAGAGCTGCAGGTACTGAGGGACAGTTTAAAAGAGAAAGTGGGGAGAGAATAAGGGAAGGGAAGCAGGGTCAGGGAAGGAAAAAACAGAATGGCATTGACATAGGGAGAGAGGAACAGTGTAAGAAAATAATTTCAATTTCCCTGACCCTCCAAAGATGATCAGGGGAATGACTTAATTGACAGCTGATTGGGCTACAAGGGGTCTTTTGCAATTTGGATGGCAGGAACACCAAATGGCACATCACTCCTCCAACCAACCTCAAGAGACCCTTTGTAGTCCAATACAGCCCCCAAACAAAGGCCAGTCTGGGCAGGCTCTAAATTTGCATCTAAGCATACAGTAAACAAAGCCATCTGTTTAGAAGTGTTTCACACAGATGGATTGAAGATCTTATAGGAAGGAAGTGCTTTTGCTAAATCAAACATGCACAGACATAACCATGCTAAAATCACCAATGAAACTGCGTTCTTATTATTTAAAAGCTCAATGAATACGTAATAAGCATAACCCGCTATTGTAATCCAAAAGTACTTTGAAAGGATTTGAGCACAGAATTAAATAGGCTGTAATCCTAAATCCATTTAATGTGCAATTCTTAGGCTTGTCAGCTCATAAGTAAGTACCACTGAGTTCAATGGGACATACAGGTAAGTGCATATATATATATTTCATCCTTGATTATATGTATTGGGGCTTCCCAGACGTAGGTTTAATTTTAACCCTTACATCACGAGAAAACAAGACACACTGGAAAAGACAATAATGCTGAGAAAAATTGAAGGCAGCAAGAAAAGAGGAAGACCAAATATGAAATGAATTGATTCCCTGAAGGAAACAGTGACCTTGAGTTTACAAGAGCAGAGTACAGGTGCTAACATTTGGGAGGTCACTCATTCAGAGGGCTGCCATAAGTCAGAGATAACATGGCAACATTTAACAATATTTAATCCCTTTTGTACATTTCAGAACTGACTGTTCTGTTCATGCTATATTTTGGGAGGGGGATATTTGGGAGAGGGAGGCAGAGGGAGGCAGAGGAAAGATAGACTGACTGTTCTTTTGTTTTTCCCTTAAAGGCCATTTCTGAGCTGCCCTCTGAAATTTGAGAGATGCAAAATGGCAGCCCCCATTAAAAGTGGTTTCCCCCCCTTTTGGCACTCATTGGGGAAATGCCATTGCAGTGTTCTATGGCTGAGCAGCTGTGGAAAAGCACACTTGCAAAACAGATGGATCATTTCATTTTATTCTAGACATGCAGTGCAAATTTCCCTCCAAAGAAAGGGTGGTGATTGAAGCAGTCTTGTTAAAAATATGAACTCCCCATGTGGCACTCCACACAGCCAGCCCTATTTTAAAATCTGTACTACTAGGGTGGGTTTTTTTGCATTTGAATTTTTTATAATATGTGATATGATGAAAGCTGACCCAAAAAGTTTAAAGACATGGATTTTTTTTTCCTCCTTAGGGTGTGTTTAGGTCTGCAGTGAGACTGAAAGTGCAGTCCTATGCATGACTCATCGATAGTAAAGCTAGAGTTGCCAACTTGGTAGCATCCCGTTTCTAGAGGCAGAAGGATGGATCCTGATGAAGTCAGGAAATGCTATAGGCTAGGTTTGGGAAGGGAAGTTTTTCCAGGGATTGGGCTTTTTTTTTTTAAACCAGGACACATGCAATGGGAAGACTCATAAGTTGCTATGTTGGTACTTTTCCTGCCCTGTTGCAAATGGCATGATGAACCCAATGTTGGTGCGATAGGGGACTGGGTAGAGTAAACAACTGGGGACTGGGCAAGAGAGCTGGTGGGTGCAGGCACTCAGGGCCATCACACCGTTTGAAACAACACACATATTCAAATCCTTTCATGCAGAGCCATTGAGGTCTTGAGGCAGCTGGACTTGGATGGAGATAGGGCCCTACTTATTCACAAGTAAATCATGCTGAAGGACTAACAAAATAATTTGAAGAAATGAAATTTGCCTGGGAGCACTACACAGAACTGCTTCCCTTGGAGTTTCACATAGAACTTGGTGGAGTCTGTTTCTCCCCTGCCTGTTTGGTACATATAAAAATGGTCAACAATGAGCCATATGGGCTTCATATCTCCATGTGGTGGCTGTTATATGTGGATTGGCTCTTAAGATGACCATGTTCTCTGTTAAAAGGATAACTTTGACCTAATCTTCCATTGATGTGCTAGACCTAAAGGTGATTGTGTGATCAAAGAGAAATGTCAGTTGCTTGTAATTTTGATAATCCTGTTCCACTGAGAAGCATGTAACAAAAGCTCTCATCTAACAATATGTTTTGCTCCCATTTTCCTTCAGTGCTTCCAGAATTTCTACATTATAAACTCTTTCCTCTGCTGATGAATCAATGAGAGCCAGAGAACTGCAGAGGCATGTTCAACATTTTTTTTCTTTTAGGATTTGTCTAGTTTTCTCCTGGTTATTTATTATCCTTTTGATTATTTATTTACAGTATTCAAAATATTTCTATACCACCCATTTTGAAAAACTTGGATTGGTTTACAGCACAGTGGCTGAAATCTTGTTGCTTAGTATAGTAAGTTGCTCTAGCGTAGACCTACTGAATCAGTGGGGATTTGATTAGCCTACTCCTCTGTAAGTTCCATTGATTCAAATGGGCTTGCTCTAGTTGCAACTTAACAAATCAGTCACAACTACAGTAGGCCTATTTAAATCAATGAAACTCATGCTGCAACTATGCTATGACCATTTGAATGTGGGATATTGTGCCACTATATCCACAATTCAGAATGCCAGGAAATGGCCTCATTTCCAGCAGGAAAAAGGATGCCAAGCTTTACATAGCAAAAGGACAGCCTGAATGTTGACAACACCAATGGCACCAGTCAAGACGGTCTACAATATACTGTCTTGTGCTCACTACCATTCACAAAGTGATACCAAGCAAAGGAAAATCTCAGAAGCAGACTGCTTTTTCCATCAGTTAAACACTTCTCACTAAACACAAAGCAATTGTCAGGGCTGCTTTTTGAACAAGTGTGACTGGTGGTAGTGAGCACAAGAGGGTATCTTGTAGACCATCTTGACTGCTGCTATTGATGTCAACTTTCAGGCTAGATGACCCCACATTAATAAAATAGTGTTTTTTTCATGAATTGAATTTATAAAGGCATTGTTTATTTCTCCCTATTTTCTCTTCCAAGTTAAAAGACATCTCTCAGTTTTTACCTGAAGTACTAATCCTGACTCCTAACATTTACACTTACAAAAACCCACTAACCTCCTCCCTCTGAAAAGATTGCACAAGAAAAACAAAAGGTTAAGCAGGTGAAAACAATTTATAGACATGTTACTGACCTGTTACATTTCATTTAGTCTAGCATTTCAGTTGTTGAGAGAAATCTGTTTGGTGATACATTGAATTTCAGTCAGTCAAATCAACCAACCCCCATGAGACTGCTAGAATTTTAGACACCTCTTCAAAGATAAATTCAAATTCATTTATGAATGCATGGATGTTCATGAAGCAAACTTCCTAAATAGATTTAAATATATCTTTAAAGTGGTGCCTGAAATTCTAACAGTGATTAGATCTCACTCATGAAGGTCTGTCTGAGACAAATATACTGTAGGGGTGCTTGTGAAATTAGCTGGAGAGCTTGTGTAGTGGAAAAATGATGGATACACACCTGGATAGGTTTTCCTTTTACAGAAGCCATGTTGATTCTGTTTTTTGCAAGATTTTTTTCCTCTGTATACTTGTTCCTTTTTTATCTTGACCCATGTTTTTCAGCTATTTACTTGAAACAAATATTTACTTGAAGGTCTCTAATTCCAGACTATGGAATGCCCTCCCGACTGAAATCCGTCTGGCGCCGACGTTGATGACATTTTGGCACCAGGTCAAAACCTTCCTGTTCCAGAAAGCTTTTAATTGAAATAATATCAACTATGGGTCCTGATGGGATTTTAATTGTATTTTAATCATTTTATCTTTTATTGTATTTTAATTGAATTTTAATTGTTGTAAGCTGCCCAGAGACCTTTGGGTAGAGTGGGCGGCATATAAGTTAAATAAATAAATAAATACATAAATTTTAGATCCTTTAAAAAAAAAAAAAGCACACAACACATTGTGTTTATGTTGGCTGTTTTCCTATCCTATATCATGGAGTTCCCAGTGACAATTGTTTGCTGGACAAGGTCCTTGAACTGCAATTATGACGCTATGACTGTGACCATGATAATGATAATGTGCTGTCAAGTCAATACTGACTTATGGCGATCCTTTTCAGGGTTTTCCAGGCAGAAAACACTCAGAACTGGTATATCATTGTGCTTAGTTTAGTTCTCTGTTGTCCAGTACAATAAGCTGTTGTGGTGCAATTCCACTTTTCTAAAGGAGGAGGAAGAGGAAGAAGAAGAAAAGGAGGAAAGAAGCAAGAAAAGAAACTTTTATCAATAATGTTATTAGTTTCGTTCAAATCTGGCGAATAATTTGTTGGAAATAATCTTGTTCTTAATTGTAATTACGGGATTTTTTTTGGTCTTTTCTTTCATTAATCTTAATGACAGCATCAAGGCCAAGGTTGAAAGTTCCCTGCTGTTATTTTATCTAAGAACGTACTCTACAGTTTGCTGTGGCATGCCATGAATATTTATGTTCTACAGGTAATAAAGTAAATATTAGCACTATGAATTATTAAGAATAAAGGAAAAATTGCTGAAATTTTTTCCCTCCCGTCTCCAACTTTTTTTTCTTATCACTTGTGTGACTCTTTTGTGGCTTTGTGTCATTTGTGGAGCATTGGACATAAACTAGAGGCAGAATGAAGCCGCACTGTAATTACTGCTGCAGATTTTGTTTTCATCAACGGAAAACTTAGTCAAACAACATGAATGTTTTAAAGTAGTCTTGAAGCGAGTGAATTGTTAAACAGATCAAAGTAGTTGTTTTAATAATGTATTTTCCAAGAGGGACGCGGTTATCTCATAAGAATACATAGTGGACATCTGCTTCTGTACTTGGACAAAATCATTTAATTTCCTCTGTTTTCTCTCTTCTGGTGTGCTTAAGTGAGCAGTGGAAAACACCCTGTCAACCCATCTGTGAATAAGATAGCCATGTATATTACCTGGTAAAAGCCATCTGTTTCTTCAAGACTTCTGCAGAAGACATCTTCACGGTGCTCAGGTGCTGCTCAGCCAAATTAGTTATGAGAAAAACTAGTTCTCCTGAACTTTTCATCCTCAGCCAGGTGCCTGGGACATTTTAGACCTTCAGAGCCACTCTCCGTTGTGGAATTCACACCGAGCCAGACCTATGCAGTAGCAATTTTATGGCCCCCTAGAGTCGAATACGGCTGGACAAAGACTGTCAAGGGGAACTTTTACCTTTACCTTTCCTATACCTCATAGAGCTAGCATACTATTGGAAGAATAGGCACCCATTAAAAAGACACTGTGAAAACTGTTCTGACCTTAAAGGAGCTACGCAATTCTGTGGCCCCCTCATGGTTCCGTGTGAGGTGTTGTAAAACAAATGTTGTAACCAGTTCCTTCACTCTCTGATAACTTGGGTTCCCATTAGTGTATGATTTATTGTTGTGATAAAGATACTAGCCATGGACCTAAGTTGTTGTTGTTGTTGTTTTAATTGACAAGTTCTTTGTTTCAGCTTGTGTCTCTTTGCTTCTTTCCCTTAACCTTTCTTCTCATCCTTCTTTGATTCTGCTTTCACCCCAGCTTTTTACTGGAAATCTTTATTGATGACAAATGTGTGAACACAAGCTGGGGAGGATCTGCAGTTATGAAGATGCAACAGAAGCTTGGATTAGGTCTCACCAATTAAATTGAAAAGGGCACTTTGGCTCCCCCCCCCCCATTATTAACATTTTCTAGCAGTTTTACATAAAAATCAGGGATGGTCCATAGTTTGAGTATTGTGTACTGATTTATTTAAAATAATTTAATCTCACCTTTCATCTTAAAAAGGACCCAAGGTAGAAACGTCCCTCACAGTAAGGAGTATTCCGCACTCTGTAATTATGAGGGAACAATGGACCACAAGCTACCAATGACAACATTAAGAAGAGATTGATTTTTGTGAGTTAGTATTGGGGATGGTTCAGTGAGTTAGGTACTTGATGTGGAACTAGAGCTCTGGAGCTCGATTCTCCACTATGCCTCCTAGGAGAAGAGCCAGCCTGTGTGGCTTTGGGCAAACTGCATGGTCCCAGAGGGTCCCCAGACAAAAGGAATAGTAAACAATTTCTCAGTAATTCAATAATTACTCTATATCCAGAAAAGTCTGGAAAGAAAGGATCACCATAAATCAGAATCAATTTGATGACATGTTGTTGTTGTTGTTGTTGTTGTTGTTGTTGTTGTTGTTGTTGTTGTTGTTGTTGTTGTTGTTGTTGTTGTTCCTGTTCCTGCTGCTGCTGCTACTGCTGCTGTTGTTGTTGTTGAAAAATACCAGGTATAGTCAATCAAAATTATAAAAACATTGACTGGTATGATATAACAGATACAAGTTTTAACCAAAAAGCTGAGTATCTGTTAAATATTGATGCAGTATGTATGCTTTTCCTAAAATTGCCATTTTCAGTAGCTCTGATGGTGGTATTTCTAAGATATGCAACAGCTTACAGTATTGTGTGAAATTTCTTGATACTGTTCCCAAAGTCCTGATGACTATGGGCACCACTGAAATGTGTTTCTTCCAGAGGCGAGATCTTTCAATTCCCAGCCCTCTGTACTTTGTTAGTTTTTCCAATTCTTTATTTTCAACTCTGGCATCCCCTGGAATTGCAATGTCAATGATCCAGACATTTCTTCAAGTCTGGTGTGTTATGTTCAAAGTTTCTAGCAGTTTAGATCCAGAAATTCGACAAGATTTTGACTTCCTCATTTTCTCTACCTAATATTCCCATGGGTTTTTGGAGGCTGGCAAGTTATATTTTCTTGCATAATAACCAGTGCACCAATTTTGCCACTCTGTCATGTCTAACTTTTTAATCTGTTTGTGCAATCTTTGGACATTCACAGATGAGGTGTGACACAGTTTCATCTTTTTCTTGGTAGAGTCGTCGTCATCATCATCGTCATCATCATCATCATCATCAAGAATGCAGCCCACCATATGTTGGCCAGATTTGTTGTTGTTATGTGCTGTCAGGTTGCCTCCTACTTATGTCAACCCTATGAATCAGTTCACTGCTTTTATAAAGGCTTTGGGTCTCCAGACAGCTAGTTGAAAACAAGATACATTATTTATTTGTTTACTGCATTTATGTTCTGCTTTTCCTCCAATGAGCTGAAGCACTTTAATTAGCTCTTCTGTCCCCTGTTTTATCCTCACAACAAACCTCTGAGGTAGCGCAGGCTGAGACAGAATAATTGACCAATGATCATCCACTGAGTTGCCTGCCTCAGTCGGGACTCTCTCCTAGTTCCCAGTCTAATGCTCTGACTACTCCATTCCACTGGTGCTCAGTAGCAATTATAAGAAATAGTGAAGCAACAAGCTAATTCTGTGGCTTCTGCAGCAAGACGTATAGAATGGTTTCGGGGGGGGGGGGAATGCTGTTTCCCTACAAATTACTGCTTTTGCACTGCACAGGGCAGAACATGAGCTGCTTATCAGCGATCTGAATTCTGCCTAGCAAGGCTCACTGGTCTTTATTGAAAAATACAGGCTTATGCCTTCATTAGTCTGGTGGGGTTGTACAAGTCTCACCTTTGCTCCGTTGCAATGAGCCTGCATGATTGCTTGAGAATGGAGTGCCGATGATTCTGCTGAGTGCTCCGGTCTTACTCTGATCTGAAGCACTTACTTATAATTGGTGCCAAGAAGTGACAATCAGCCAGGGGAAAATGCTCTGAAAAAGTTAGGTGTTTTTTTTTTCCTTTAAAAATTTTCTGTGAACTCAGGCTTGAAATGAAAATACTGGCATAGAATGGGAGTTGGCAAGAAGGCAGAAGTTAGATAGAGGCTGCTTTGCTAACCTCATCTCAGGATACATTCTCACTAGTCCAAAGAAAACCTTTAGATGCGTTCCGAATCTTATCCAGGTTTGACCGCAAATAAGTCCCCTGAATACACTGGATGTACATTTAATTATACATGCACAGGATTCCTCTGCAAACGCCTTTATTAATAAAGACATTCAACACTTCTTGAATTTTGAATCTTTTTGAAACTACCTGAAAACTATGTCCAACATAGCCTCTGTTGACAGAATAAGAATTTGTGAAGAATCTGACTCTCCTCCCATTGTCTACAAAAGCAAAAAACAAAGCAAAGTGTGCTGCTTATATACCACTTTATAGGGCTTAAAGCACTCTCTAGGAAATTTACAATTCAATTATGCAGACTACACATTGCCAACCTCTACCCCCCCCAAGCTGGGTTATTTTACCGAACTTGTAGGGATGGAAAGCTGAGTCAACCTTAAACCGGCTACCTGAGCCTGTTGGGATTGAACTTGGGTTGTGAGCAAAATATTCAGTGCAATATCGCAGTTTAACTACTATGCCATTGTAGACTGGATACATCTGAAACCTACACATGGCTGGTTGGCTATGTAGTCATGTGGTAAAGCAGAGAGAAAAAATAGTGGCTCAGCTACTCAATGGGGATGGAAAAATATAATAACAGATGACAAAGAAAAGGCAGAAATGCTCAATTCCTACTCTAGTACACTCTTTTCCTCAAAGACAGTTTTTAAACCTCCAGGAAAAAAGTGAAGTACACATGGAGGGGACAAGATGCAGCTTGGGATTGATAAACAAATAATCAAGGAACATGGTTGTTGTGGGTTTTTCGGGTTCTTTGGCCATGCTCTGAAGGTTCAGAACACGGCCAAAGAACCCAAAAAACCCACAACAACCATCAGATCCCGGTCGTGAAAGCCTTCGAGAATAAATTAAGGAACACCTTATTACTTTGAACGATTTCAAATCTCTAGGGCCAGATGAAATGCATCCAAGAATATTGAAGGAACTGGCTGAAGAACCAGAACCACTGTCCGTTATTTTATAACATTTATTTATTTGATTTCTATTTTCTGTTTTCAAATCATGGAGGATGGGTGAAGTGAAGGGATGGTTGATTGAAGGGAAGCTGATGTTACCCCATCTTCAAAAAAAGCAAAAATGAGGAACCTGGGAACTACAGGCTACTCAGTCTGACAGCAATCCCAGGGATAATTCTGGAGCAGATTATTAAATGATTGTTCTTTAAGCACCTTGAAAATGATGCAGTAATAACTAATAAAGCACAAGTCATGGGCCCGGGCATGGACTCACCACCCTCTATTACTATCTCTACACAAGAATTTGAGGTTGTTCATGAATTCGTGTACCTTGGCTCAATGATCTCTGACACCCTTTCTCTAGATGTTGAGCTGGATAAACGCATTGGCAAAGCAGCCACCATGTTCTCTAGACTCACAAGGAGAGTATGGCTCAATAAGAAGCTGACGACATATACTAAGATCCAGGTCTATACAGCCTGTGTCCTGAGTCCACTCCTGTACTGCAGTGAGTCCTGCACCCTTTGTGCATGGCAGGAGAGGAAGTTGAACACATTCCATATGCATTGACTCTGATGCATTTTTGGTATCACCTGGCCGGACAAAGTTCCAAATAGAGTAGTCCTACAACAAGCTGGAATTTTTATACATTACTGAAACAGCGACGTTGGCTTGGGCATGTCATGAGAATGGCTGACGGTTGGATTCCAAAAGATCTTCTGTAAGGAGAATTCGTGCAGGGAAAGGGCCCCAGAGGGAGACTACAGTTGTGGTACAAGGATATCTGCAAGCAGGATCTGAAGGCCTTAGGAATGGACCTCAATAGATGGGAAACCCTGACATCTGAGTGTTCAGTCTGGAGGCAGGCGGTGCAGCATGGCCTCTCCCAATTTGAAGAGACCCTTGTCTAGCAGGTCGAGGCAAAGAGGCAGTCTCAAAACCAGCAAAATCAGGGAGCTGGACAGGGGTCATATTGTATTTGTCTCCAGTGTGGAAGGGACTGTCACTCTTGAATTGGCCTTCTCAGCCACACTAGATGCTGTTCCAAGACCTTTATTCAGAGCACATTACCATAGTCTCTCTAGGCTGAAGGATGCCTACAACTAATAACTAGAAGCCAACAGCCGCCTAGAGTGGTCTTAATTGACTAGATAGGCGGGATATAAATAAAATAAATAATAAATAAATAATAATAACATGAATTTATCAAGAACAAATCCTGCCAGACTATCTTACCAACATTTTGGATCAGGTAGCCTTCATGGTAGATGGTGGGAATGCTATAGATGTTATGCATCTTGACTTCAGCAAAGCTTTTGATAAAGTGCCCCATGGTATTCTGATTAGCAAGATAACTAGGTGTGGCTTGGAACTAATGTAAGGCGGATATACAGTTGGTTACAGAATTGTACTCAGAGAGTGGTTATCGATGGCTCCTTCTTAAACTGGGAGAAGGTAACATATGGGGTCTCACAAGGCTCAGTCTTGGGCCCAGTGCTCTTCAACATTTGTATTATTTACTTGGATGAGGGAGTACAGGGAATGCTTATCAAATTTGCAGGTGACACAAAATTGGGTGGAAGAGTTGACACCATGGAACAAAACAAAATATCTCGATAAGCCCAAGCACTGGGCTAAGAACAACAGAATAAATATAGCAGGCATAAAATCAAAGTTCCACAGCTAGGGGGGAAAAAAAATCAAATGCACAATTACAAGATTGGGGATACTTGGCTAACTAATACTAAGAGCAAGAATGATCTTGGAATTGTTGCAGATAACAAGCTGAATATGAGCCAATGGTGGGATATGGCTGCAAAAAAATGTCAGTGCTATTTTAGGGTGCATTAACAGTCTACAAATCCTGTGAAGTATTTGTTCCCCTCTATTTGGCACTGCTCTGGTCCATGGGGTCACAAAGACTTGGACGTGACTTAATGACTAAACAACAACAACAAAAACATTTGGCACTGGCTTAGGCCTCATCTTGAGTATGGTGTCCAGTTCTGCACACCACACTTTCAAGAAGGATGTCAACAAATTCAATCAAGTTTAGAGAGCAACAAGAATGATCGGGAGTGGAAACCAAGCTCTATGATGACAGATTGAAAGAAATGGGCATGTTTAGCCTTGAGAAAAGAGACTGAAGGGAGATATGATAGCACTTTTCAAATACTTGAAGTACTATATACAAGAATTAGGGGTAGGATCTGTTCTCAGTCATTGCATAGTGCAGGGCACTTAATAATGGGCTCAAGTTACAGGAAGCCAGATTTCAGCTGAATATTAGGAAAACTTTTCTAACTGTTAGAGCAGTATGATAATGGATTAATTACCCCCGAGGCTGGTGAGCATTCCAACACTGGAGGCATTCAAGAGAAAAATCAGACATTAATCTGTCAGATATACATATTTAAACAGGACACAATGAAAATGTGTCCAGTTCAAATATGTGCAAAAACATAGCAGCAAGATAGTCCAGTTGTTGAGGAACAAGTTGTAAAAATGCACAGGATTAGAATGAGTAGCAAACAAAACAAGCTAGAGGGGTCCCTGCACTTTTAATGCAAAATCACCAGTCTAGGAGGCTTTCTTGAGTAGAAGTTGACTTTTATTCAGGGAGGAAAAATACATAGAAACATGGGTGGGAAGCAAGAGATAGTATGTTGCTGACATGCAAAATGTTACCTACCTTACTTTTTCAAGTGTAAAAACAACCAGAATGCAAGCAGACATGAACTGGATTGGAGGTTGGGAAAGGAAGATGTCCATGTCTGAGTCCATGGATGTGGTCTTCATAGACAACCTTAGCCTGGAATGTGGGTTCTAAAATGAGTGAAAGGGAGCATTTCAAAGCAAAGTAAATGGCTTAAGTTTCTTTTTTATGATATTGATGGTAAAGGTAAAGGTAAAGGTTCCCCTTGACAATTTTTGTCCAGTCGTGTTTGACTCTAGGGGGTGGTGCTCATCCCCGTTTCCAAGCCATAGAGCCAGCATTTTGTCCGAAGACCAACTTCCGTGGTCACATGGCCAGTGCGACTTAGACACGGAACGCTGTTACCTTCCCACCGAGGTGGTCCCTATTTATCTACTTGCATTTGCATGCTTTTGAACCGCTAGGTTGGCGGGAGCTGGGACAAGCGACGGGCGCTCGCTCTGTTGCGTGGATTCGATCTTATGACTGCTTGGTCTTCTGACCCTGCAGCACAGGCTTCTGCGGTTTAGCCCGCAGCGCCACCACGTCCCATGATATTGATGATGTGACTGCAATTTCACTTGGTTTTGATTCAGCCGGGTGTCTTCTATGACCATTTTCAGAAGAGCTTGTCTTGTAATAGGGATACCTCTTCACAGTTATTTAAATTGAGGCACTCCACAATCATTTTAAAACACTGCCATTTGAAGTACTTATAAAGCTAATGTGAGACAGAAGGATGTGACACTTACTGCTGTCTGTGTGGTACTCTTCCTGAAACTTTCCCTCTTCTCAAACTTCTGTCAACCACCTTCCAGGCCATTCCTACCCATAGAGGATGGTGGTAGCACTAGTTGGTGCATTTTCCTCTTTAAATTTATTTTGAAACCCATTTCCTTGCTTTGGTGGAAGGAGGTTTTAGGGCTGCCTGTGATATGATGGGGTGGATTGTGCTGCTAGCTTTGATGGGCTGCCACAACAGGTAAACCAGTTTTCTGCCATTAGCCCATTTCAAAAGAGGGTTGAGAAGCTTTTTCCACCTAAGCTGGATAAACTGTCCCAGGAACCATTATTATGAGCTGTCACCGTTTGATAAAGATCCTGCCAGATCGTTCAGGAGAGTTATATAGTCTAGTTGCTGTTTCTTCTATCTCAGACATCTCACTTAGCTCTCTTACGTTCGATAACGCTTGGTTCAGAGGTTGTCATACAACTGCATCTGAATCAGCAGCTGCATCTCCTTGAGCTTTCCATCATTGTCCAGAGAGGCCTCCTTCTCAAAGGAGAAGGAGATAACTGTTACGGATTTTGCAGTTTGGCTTAGATTTATGTACAGCAGGTTCATGACATCTGGAATCTGAGTGATGGAACTGAGAAGCAGGAAGTGCTGAAGATGCTATGGTATCCCATTTCCCCTGCCATCGATCTGACCTTTCATGTCTAGTTGCTCCTCTTTCAGAGCATTCTTGTCTCTGTCCAAGGAATACATTCCAGCTTTTCTGCCTCCAGGAACTGCCAGGCAGCGCTGCTGCTGACCTCCTTTTTTGATATTTTGTCAGGTGTTGGGAAACAGATATTTACAGGAGCCAGCGAGTCAGGAGAGTTATGATTTACAAAAGGAAATGAAAAGCCTGTATGTATGCATCTGTGTGTATAAATAATGGGTTTCTTTCGCAGTGACCTTTAGTGCATTTCCAAAATTCATTTTCTTTCAGAATAAAAAGTGGGAGAAGGACGTCAAAAGTTCTAGAAGGCAGAATCCAAACTCAGAGGTTTGGGGAGAGGGGAAAATAATTTTTTGCACACCTCCCCTCAGTCTTCCAACTGGAGTGACCAGGATTCTGGAAGTGGTAGTCAAAAAAAGAGTAACTTTTCAAAGCTCTTTCCAAATTTGCAGGCAATGATCAAGAGTCTCCCCTCACCATTGTTGAGTAAACACATATAGGCTAGTGCTTATTTTTTTGTCAGAAGGTGGAATACACACATATTAATGTCAAAAACTGAAGGATTGTTAGCTACTTGAATGTGAGCGGAATTACTCTCTAGGGCCCTTTAAGATCAAATTTCATTAAAAATGTACTGACATTTTATGAAGAGCATAATAAACTCAAAAGAGTCTAACACTTACAGCACTTTTCTATAGAACTTCATGGGACGGAGACTGCATTTCTGTGCACATGGATCAAGGAATAAATCCTATCGAATGTGGCTTCCTTCTGAGTAAAACACACATAGGATTGCACTGCTTATGGAATACATTGGCTGGGTTGCACCTAGTCTGTTGATCTGGTAATATTTTTAAAAGGTTACTGAATTTCTACATAAATCTCTGAATATTCAGTGATTTCTCCCCCTTCAGAGCTTTCTATAATCAGGGCCCAAATGGAAAAATTGGAGCACATGCCCAGTTCCTCACTGGAAATTGGTGGGACATTAAACTGTCTGAGGGAGCAGTTACACATTGAAAAAACCTTATTTTTGAATCAGCTTCAGAATGCTTGATACCAATTTTCTAAACTCTGACTGCACGACACACAAGGAAGTATGAAAGTTTTTGCCTGGGAAGCATGATTTTTTTGGGTTGTAAAATGAAGCATTTCACTTGGTTATGAGAGGGTCATTTATTTTCAATCACTTGTGAAACTGATTCTTTATAATCCTTTCAGCATATATGAATGTGTCTGTCAGTGCAAATTGTGTCTTTGGGGTTTGTCAAGTAACGGATGCTAGGATCATGGTGTTCAGGCTGCAGGGAAACCTTGCAGTCCAATCTGTTATATATATATTTGTCTGTAATATTGATCTAAAATATAAAAAAATTAAAATTAATACTGATAGTTGCAGTGATGAGAGGCTGTGAGAGGTATGTATGTTTGCCTGTGTCAGAGCCTCTCTGCTCTATTCCTCCTTTCATTCCTCCTGCTTGCGCCCAAAGCCAGAGGGAATCAGAAGAACAGGAGTATAGCTTGGGTTAAAAAACAAACAAACCAGAACGGAGGGCCAATAGAGAGCTAAAGCTTGGCTAGGCGGAAGTGTTCCATGCTTCCCAAGCCTAGAAGCTGCAATATCTTGTCAATTTCCCTGGTCAGTTTCTCTTTGCCACTCCCTGGTGAACCTTCCCTCTGGCCAGTCCTGGATGCCTATGCCATTTGGGCTAGAGTTCACACTCCACTTCACACACTAAAACTTTGCCCTCTGCTGGTGCCCCTCATCTGGAGATATCTCTCCTGCTTGGACATATGGAGAAACACAGCAATTCCTTTTATCTTTGGCCAGTGCCCTGAGATCTGTCTAGCCCACTCTGGACTAGAGGCTTTCAGAGCCACAATTCTCATTTTTTCTAATAAAGGTTCCCCTTGACAATTTTTGTCCAGTCGTGTCCGACTCTAGGGGGCAGCGCTCATCCTGCTCTTCAAGCCATAGAGCCAGCGTTTTGTCCGAAGACAATCTTTCCGTGGTCACATGGCCAGTGTGATTTTTAGACACAGAACGCTGTTTACCTTCCCACCGAGATGGTACCTATTTATCTACTTGCATTTGCATGCTTTCGAACCGCTAGGTTGGCGGGAGCTGGGACAGGCGACGGGAGCTCACTCCATCGCGTGGATTCGATCTTACGACTGCTTGGTCTTCTGACCCTGCAGCATAGGCTTCTGCGGTTTAGCCCACAGCGCCACCACGTCCCATCATTTCATGTTGTTGATAAGAATGCCTTTGCTTTGCTTTGCTTTGCTTTCCAGGTAGGATGAGGGCTTGGCGTGCCTCATGCAGCATGTGGACTGCACAGTTCCAATCCCTGTCATAGAGTAGCGGCCTGGATCTGGAAAAAGGTGGAGGAGAAATCCCTGCATTCGGCAGTCTGATAACATGCATGGAAAGCTGCATGCAATCTCATTTCAAAGCCATTATTTTTCTCCGTAAATGCAGCAGGTTGCACAGAGTCTGGTGGTAATCCTGGGCTCACTTGGATCAGGATTTTCATTCGTACCCTTTAAAAAAAAAGAAGAAGCCCTGTGGCTGGTTCATGCAGTGAAATGAGTTTATTTCTGTCTCCCAAGGAGACTCACCTAGGCCTCATTCTGTGAATCGGTTTTGGCTTCCACGCTGCAAACGGAGGCTTTCTTTTCTTTTCAAAATAGGCTGTATCAACTTCCTGGACCCTGGGGGATAGATCGTTATCTGAATGCACATTATGAATAATGTGGAGAGATTGAAAGACTTGACAGCTTCTGTGCCCCCTCCGAACCCCTCCTATTTCAAAACATTAAAATTTTTTCTTTATCCAGTGAAAACGAGACAGCCATTCGATTCAGGGCAAATAAAATGAAGATTTCCATTGTACAGTATATAATTAACTGATGGAATTCATTGCCTCAGGATATAGTGATGAGCTTTCACAAAGGATTAGAGAAATTCATGGAGGATGAATTTATCAATGGCTATTAGATATGCTGCCTCAAATTAACCTCCACATTCAAGGCTGGGATAGCTGTGAATACCAGATGATCGCAATCCCAATCATGCCCTGCCAGTGAATTTCTAAAGGTATCCTGCTAGCCTCTGCTAAGGCAGAATAACGACACAGGTAGGCCTTTGGTCTGAAACCAAGGCGATGGTCCCTTTGTTTTTATGTTCAAGTTGGTGATGAAGAGACTTCACAACCATTACAGCATGTCATTGGAGAATAAGGATTGGCAGATCAATTTTTGGTCTGTGATATGTCTGTGTAAAAAAAACACAACAAAAGCAAAGTGTGCTTAAAGCACTCTCTGGGCGGTTTACAAGTTAATTATGCAGCCTGCACATTGTCCCCTCCCCCCAGCAAGCTGGGTACTCATTTTACCCACCTCAGAAGGATAGATGGCTGAGTCAACCTTGAGCCGGCTACCTGGGATTGAACCCCAGGTCGTGAGCACAGTTTTGGCTGCAGTACAGCAGTTTAACCATTGCGTCACAAGGCTCTGTACATGTTGATTGGAAAGTATTTCCTATCTGGTTTCTGGATTAGGCTGCGGTGCTATGCATTTTGGGGGGGGGCAGCGGGGAGTTTATACAAAAATCTGTAGGCATTTTATAGTAGCATGCATTTTTATAAATTTCATGGTAACATGCACATTTAAATGTGAGATAAACATTTTTATATGAATTTTGTGTTATTTACAGCCAAAAGTCTGCATTGCACGGTTTGCTGAATTGTGGAATCAGGAAAATTAACCACATTCTGATCTGCATGTCAGTTAGAGAACTGTGAATGTAAATCAGATTGGCTCACTTTGAACTACAGAGTGAATGAGATTTTTGAGTATCTTTAATGCTAAATTTGCTAGTTTCAAGCTAGAAAATAAAACACAGCAGCACAGATTAAATTAGATTAGGCATCCTTCAGTCTTGAGAGACTATGGTAACGTGCTCTGTATGGAGGACTTGGAACAGTCCCCAGCCAGTCCCCATTCATTTCCCCAACCAGGAATACATCAAAAATACAAAAATATTACCAAAGCATGGAATCAGAGGAAAAGTATTTTTGAAATCACCATGATCACATGAGATTGATTTTACCAAGTGAGACTCTCTATTAGCCATCTTCCTGATCGATTCTATGTTCCCATAAGAGCTTTACCTGGTTGTGTAGTGATGGTAATTCACTTAACAGTAAAAACAAGCACTGCTAATAATAACATTTTACTTCAAAATAGTCAAGTTCTTTCCATGGATATAATATTGTTGTTAACATTTCTTTCTCATTTTGCAGAGTGAGGTGGGGAATTATCTCTCAGCCTGCCCTCTAGTAACTTTATTTACTCACAGACCTGGATGGAATTGCTGTATATTCTTGTTAATTCTATCTCCTTCTGCCTTCAGCTCTGTGTGTCAGAGACACACAGTTGACAGATAGTGGAAACAACAAACCCCAGTTTCAAGAACTATCTTAGAGCTTTGATGAAAATAGTGCACCCTTCTGAGTTGAAAGTCAAATTTCTAAAATGATGCTGAAAACAATACCGAAAAAAAACCCCCAACCCTGCCTCCTTCCATAGCTTCAACTTGTTTTATTCTATTTATATGCTATAGCTTTCTATTGTCTTTGATATCTAAGTACATTAGCAAATTTGGGGGGGGGGAAGGATGCAATACGATTTGCATTTGTTTCATGTTTTTTCTTCATGAATGACATTGAAGCTTTGGCTGTCACTGAACTGAGGCGTTTATGAAATATACAGTGATTTTGCATGCCATACCTTGACTGAATGATAGCACTATTAAAATGGGAAATTGATGTTGATTGTTGGAGGGATGTGATTGCTTAGCTACCTGTGCCTTCCTAGGTATCGTTCTATTTTATATCAGCTGCCCAATGGGTACTATATGATGATAATAATGTCAGTTTAAAAAAAGCAATATGTCACAAAGTCAGTCCTTCTGGAAATAATATTTCGGTGTAGCAAAACTACTGTGGCGGGGAGGAATAAAATATGTGTCTCCTGTCGCTGAGTGGAATCACAAAATCTAACTTTAGAAATACAGTATATGAACTTCCTCTGGCAGTACAGGTGAAGCTTGGCTGACTTTTCCCGAAACAAAGCAGACGAGCTATAAGTAACCATAATGTTTTTTTTTTTGCCTATACACCTGGTAACAGACTCATCCTAGCCTTGATATCAGTTGGCTAGCTGGGATATGGGTTACATCACAGGAATAAAGGCAATCGGCTCACTCAATTGGTTGAATTCATTGCCGCAAATGTTATGACAAAATTTTTATTTATTTATTTGATTTATACCTCGCCTATCTGGACTGCTCATCCACTCTAAAAGCGATGAAAGATACACATGTGGTAGGTATTGTTGTTGGTGTGTGTATTTAGCAGGATTTTATTGTAAATTATTCTGAAGCAGCAGCCATCTAATTATGGGTCTGAAGTACAAATATGTTTTGTGGTTATTTAATGCATTAATTTTAGGTGAGTCTTGAAGGAAATTACCCCTGCAACCCTTGCCCACCATGCTTACAGATTTGCATTTGGCTCAGGAAGATTACCTAGACCTTCTTCCTCAAACTAAGGGTATATTGACTCTTCTCTCCCTCTTCTGCTATTGTTTACATAAGAACATAGCTCAAAAACATGTAGCTCAGCCACACAGTTGCCTCTTCAAAGTCCACCCCATGCTGCCATCTGTGTTTCCTGTGAGTTCTCTTCATTTCATTTCCCGTTTGTGTTTTCCTTTCCACTGCTAATCAGCTAATTACATGAGTTATGTGTAATGCCAAAGTGAGAGGCATTTTAACCAATGGAGAGTAGCAGTAACACATTAGACACAACAGTGTGAGTGAACAATATCACAAACCTGGGCAAAACTCAATTAGTTTAAATCTGAAATATAACTGACTTGATCATTGATGATTAAGCTGTAATTTAGACTTAATCATCAATTTAACTGTTCAAAATATGTTCCGTCCAACTTAACTTTTACTGTCTTTTGTCATAACACATTTCATTAAGTGTTACATTATCAAATTACTGATTGTATAGTTAGAAGGTTTGTTTGATAATCCCCTATAAAATTTGTTTTAGATCTGAAGGTGAATTGTAGCTCATTATGCAGTTCTGTGACTTAGTTCTAAAATATGTGAAATATTATCATCAACAACAACATAAGTGATGTCCATGTATCACACACACTGAAGGGAATAATATATCTAACCAGTATAGATGCTGAGGCATAGCTACATAGTCTGTGTCTCTTTGAGAAAGAGCCACAGCTGATCAGAGGTGTGGATATAAACTAGATGCAACTGAGTGTTTGTTATTCAAGAACCCAGGATGACACCACTTAAGTGGGAGAAGGATTCCATAAAATGGATGTTTCAGATTCTTTTCCTGGGGGTATGTATAGCTAACTAACAGTCTGGTTATTATTGTGTGGATTTGAACAAATGCTGTTAATGGTGCAATTTTAGTTCCAGGGGTTATCTTTGCATGCTGGACAGACTCTTGATAAAGGCCCAAAATGAGTGAGGTGGTATGTGAGAAATCAGAAGCTTGGAGATTGAGACTGCTGTTATTTCAAGCATTATCAGGAACTCAACATGGACATTTGATATATGAATAGACCTTGTATGCTTCATTGTTAACCTTGGATTCTTAATGTGTAGCATATAGTAGTACAGTATGTATGTATGAATTGTTATACAAAATTTTACAGTTCTGTACTATTTGTTATGTTTTACTTGATGGTGGAGTTGTGAACAATTACATTCTTTATGTTAGACACATTTAATATGTTTATTGTATTGAGTTTCACATTATTGGGCATTCTGTTCAGTACAGAATATGAAATTTCTTTTAGTAGTTGTAGTTTTATTTTGTACTCCCTAATTGTTGGGAAGTGAAGAAGAGCAGCAAAGAGGCAGCCAGCCTCTCCATACTGCTCATTGGCTGGGAAGCAGAAAGTGCCTGTGTTATCAGTAGGGAAGTGGTTAATTGATAGCTGATTGGGCTACAAGGAGTTATTTTCATTTGTTTGGACAGGAAGAGCATGCCAAATGGCACATTGCTTCCCCACCACCACCACAACAGACCCATTGTAGCTTGGTCCTCCCCACATTGCAAATGGCCAGTCTGGACAGGCCCTAAGTGTCTTTCAGATAACAGTCTCTCAACCCAAAATCTCCGCAGAAAAAACAGTTACTTTAAGAACCTTAGATTTTGCCCCGTGTTTAAGGGGAAAAAAGTACTATTGCTCATTGACACAAGGCATGCTTGTGTGTTTTTGTGTCTTTATCTTTAGCCATTCTGAATATTAATGGGCACCATTTCTGCCACAAATTATGAGGGCTTTAAGTTCCAGGGCCAGTTCTCTGTCAGATTCTGGCATCACAGCCGCAGGTTAATTTTTGTTTTGTAAGTTACATCATATAAAAAGGTCTGTAGGCTAAAATGTTCCTTGCACACAATGCCAGCTCTCAAGTTGACCTGATGGAAAATAACAGGGAAAGTCTTTGTTTGCTTTCTTTTGCCTGTAAACACACCTTTGCCTTTGTTTTTCTGCTTCTGCAGTTGCAAACATCAACACAACACTGTGCGGTGTCCTGCTCTGACTTCTTATTCCACGAAAGGATAAAGCCTAAGTTGGTTCCAGTTATGAAATCATCTCCGGTTGCCACAAATATTATGGGTTCCCATATTATCCAATATCAGGAGGACCTATGGAAAGTGTGATAGGACATTTTCTTCTTCTTCTTTTGGACAGGCTGACAGCCTACTAGGTTTGAGGAAGAGAGCCAGTATAATGTAGTCATGTGTGTGGCGTGGGACTGGAGCTCTGGAGATTCAGGTTCAGGTCCCTGCTGGCTAGAAAATGCAGTGTTTGGCCAGTCATCTTTCTCTCAGCCTTAATGATTGCCCGGGATTGCTGTTGTGAGGGTAAACAGGGAGGAGAACAGCCATGTATTGTGCCATGGGCAAAGAAAAAGGAGTAGAGGTATAACTATAAATAGGATATATCTATTTCTTTCTGGTAAAGCTGTAATTTAGACTAAATCATCAATTTAACTGTTCAAAATATGTTCCGTCCAACTTAACCTTTACTGAATTAGATTTCTGAGTTCACCAAAGGTGCGACCATGCTGAAAATTAGCCTGCAGTTTGTGCTAGAGTTGGCTTGATTAAATTCAATGTATTTTCTGTTGACTACATGATGTATAGTTAATCACAAGTAAGCCTGTTCTTTTTTCATAAGCGTTTGTTGATTTTGTTCTGTTGGCAGGGACTACTGGTTTTTTTTTCCTGTAGTGATTCCACTTTCATCCCATTTCCCCCTCCCCATTTTCTAACATGTGGGATCGCCCATGTTGGTCCCAAGGGACCTTTGGTGGATGTGTCCTAGGGTGATGTTCATGGGGTGTGTGTCTGTCTGTTTATTTTATTTTATTTTATTTTTTGCAAGTGACATATTGCTGAATTGATATAACAGCTTGTGAAATTGTGAGCTCTTATCTGGCATAGCAGTAAATTAGACAAGTTTAATATATATATTTTAAAATGAGAGACAAGAGGTGCTCTTGAGAGTAATGTTCCTGCTGCACTAGCATACCACACCCCACTGTAAGGAAAGAATCATAGAATCACAGAATTGGAAGAGACCACAGGGGCCATCGAGTCCAGCCCCCCACCATGCAAGAACTCCATCAAAGCACTCCCGACAGATGGCCACCCAGCCTCTGCTTAAAAACCTGCAAAGAAGGAGACTCCACCACACTCTGAGGCAGCATATTCCACTGCCGACCAGCTCTGAACTGTCAGGAAGTTCTTCCTGAGATTCAGGTGGAATCTCTTTTCCTGTAATTTGAAACCATTGCTCCTTGTCCTAGTTTCTGGAGCTGTGGAAAACAAACCTTTCCCTTCCTCGACATGATGTCCCTTCAAATATTTAAACATGGATTTCAGTGCAGCAGGAATATTCCCCTCAAGTGTGCATCTCACATCTCTCCTTCCTATAATTTTTTTTTATGTTTGGCTAATTTAGCGCTATGACAGATAAACATTCCAAGAGGTGGGGATGAGGGAAGTATCAATGACAAGGAAGGTGGATGACCTGTGATCCTGAGTGACAATTCTTGTGATCTGAATAGTTGTTTGGATCTTGCCCCCAAAATTGCCCACGGTAATTAAACATTCCACGTGAATTACAATAATGATTTAACTGTGATAGGAAACTTTGAATCAGCCTGAATCAACCTGGGACAGCCTCTCTGCCTAGTCACACCCTAACTGTTGCCTCAGCTGTTAATTGTTTTCCAACAGTTTTTCTATCTCTGACAGCCATCTATCTCATCTAGTACTATTATTCCTCATAAAAACTAGGAATATTAAAGTCGAGTATAAAGGTGTTGACTTAGCTGAGCATCATTTCTTTGCATCTCTCTGTCCCAAATAGCAGGGGTTTGGGAGCAGATGTCAGTAAAAGCTACTCTGTCCTTTATGATAACTACTTCATATATCTTTATAGGTGTGCAACTGGGACTATCTGCTAAACAAAAATAGAAAACAAACTCTGCTAAACACAAATAAATAACAAAAAGAAGCTAGGAATGCAGAGTTATCAAGTGAGAAATTAATTTTAGAGTTAGTTTAAGATGAGACGTCACACACTCAGTTTTCTTCAAAAGTAAAAATCAAACGCAGAAATATAACTGAATAACAGTGTATTTTACATTTCAGTACTCTATTTTTGGAACCACAGCACTGTGAAATATCATTTTCTTTGGTCTATATTATAAAATATCTCTCTGAGTGATTTGTATATAATCCAGCAATCTTATTTATTTTCGTAAATGCTTCTGCATGTAACATTTTTTTCCTATTAAAGTGAGCAGCCGCCGACCTAATATTTTTAAAACCAGCTCACAATATTGTTTTAATATATTCAATCTCATATTGTTAAGAAAATGAAATACAAAACTTGGCAGATTTGATCCCCTTCTTAAGAAACCGAGAATGCCGTCCTTCTGCACCAAATCCTTCAGTCTCAATACTTCAGTGTCTAAGAACCCATTCCTATACTCAATATCCCTCCACGAGCGAAGTTGCGCTATGCCAGTAAGAATGTATTATATGCCATTGGAACGATAGATTTACCAGCAGAATAGATATGTGTTGGGAAGCAGCAGTTCTTACTTGTAAGAAGTTTTTGGGATGAGAGCAATTGTTTTCATTGAAAGCATGTTGAGGCTGGGATCAGTAAATAGTCATTTATAAGCAAGCACTGATGCTCACTGATCAAGGGCCTGGGTTATTGCCTCTTGTCTTAATGATAAACAAGGTGGTTTTGTCTATATTTAAACTTTAAGTGGACCTCTCACTAAGGAGTGACATAGGACCCTGCTGTTTGCTTCTAGCCCAAAATAATAAGCAGCAGATCAAGATGAAGAAGGAGATATGCTGGCTGCTTGCTACACTTCCTTGGCCCCATTTAGACCAGCCATCAATGTCCAATTTATGAATTATTGGCACAATTTCTTGACAGAGGCTAGTGTGCTGGCTAAGTGAAACAATACTTCAGATGCTCTCAGCAGTAACTCTGCTGTCTCCTAGCAGGGTTTGCACTTACAGGGCACATGCACAGCGGGACAGTGGTAAATCTGAAAGTGCACAAAACCGGGCTGCCAAGGAGAGCCTGAAAATGCAGGCAGCCGACCAAGTTCTAGTTTGTTTCTCCACCAGGAGCAGGTCTTTTCTCAAGTTGAGCAATCTTAATTGTCCTTCCAAGCCAAGTTATTCCAAAATGCTTCAGCTTAAGAAAGGATAGCCCAGAGCAATACATAGCTGCGGGGAAATGCCATCTTTCCCAGCTATTCTGAAGAATGCAGCCAAATTCAGTGGGGCCAAGAGAACTTGAGGAATGTGTGGGATGCTTTCAGCATCTCCCCTAATCAAAAGGTCCTGGTCCCTTGAACTTGGTTCCAATGCACATACACAAGACAAAGCCATTTCAATGATGAATACAACAGTGTGCTGAATATGCAGAAGGCTTCGGTTCTTTCACCAAGGATCATTGCCTCCAGCTCCAATTACACATTTCTGAAGGCAATCTGGGGTGGACTATTTTCCAGTTGCACTTCAATAGGCTCGTCCATAGTGACCCCTGAAACAGATGTGTTGTGAACTAACCCCAAACTATTTTTAAAAATAAAACAACTACAACAGGCAACATTAGAAATGTACATTGGTGCCTTGCTTAACAAAGATAATCCATTCCAGGAAAATCGTCGTTAAGCAAAAACATCATAACGCGAAATTAAAAACCCCATTGAAACGCATTGAAACCCATTCAATGCGTTCCAATGGGGTAGAAACTCACCGTCCAGTGAAGATCCTCCATACGGTGGCCATTTTCGCTGCCTGCATAGCGAGGAATCTGTCCCTAAACACAGCGGGGAGCCATTTTAATTACCCGGTGGCCATTTTGAAACGACCGATCAGTTGTTAGAAAAACAGGGAACCGATCATCACAAAGCGAAATTCCCCCATTTAGACCATTGTTTTCCGATCGCAGAAGGGACGTGGTGGCGCTGTGGGCTAAACCGCAGAAGCCTGTGCTGCAGGATCAGAAGATCCAGCAGTCGTAAGATCGAATCCACGCAACGGAATGCGCACCCGTCGCGTGTCCCAGCTCCCGCCAACCTAGCGGTTCGAAAGCATGCAAATGCGAGTAGATAAATAGGGACCACCTCGGTGGGAAGGTAAACAGCGTTCCGTGTCTAAATCACTCTGGCCATGTGACCACGGAAAGATTGTCTTCGGACAAACGCTGGCTCTATGGCTTGAAGAGCGGGATGAGCGCCGCCCCCTAGAGTCGGACACGACTGGACAAAAATTGTCAAGGGGAACCTTTACCTTTACCTTTTGCGATTGCAAAAAGATCGTTTTAAAGCGGATTCATCGTAATGCGGGGAATTGTTAAGCGAGGCACCAGTGTAATGTCTAATCACACAAGGGGTCCAGCTGTACTTAGAGGATAGCTGCAACAAGCCCATTTTGTATTATCTCAATACAGTTCCAGGAAGGGAGAAACAGGGAGAAAAGCAAGGTAGTGAAGTTTTGTGTTGCAAGTACAGTTCTGCTTCTCACAATTTAAAAGTAAACTGCAAGGTAAAGTGAGCCTTTGGTTTCATCTCAGCTAGTTAGGCAGTCCCATGGAATTGATGGCCAGCCTCTCCACTCTGCCCAACAGTAGGATCAACAGAACAGTATTACCACTGCTGATTTGTTTTACAGAATATTGTGGCCCTTATTCTAGTTTTTAAAAGACCCATGTTTTTAGAAGGGAATCATGACCAAATGTATTCATTCTATAAAACGATCATGGAACGTAATCCATTGTACGTAATCCCAATTGTATATGAGGAGGAGATTATATGTGTATTTGCATATATGTGCTTAGATGTCTAACCTAGAGATTTATTTTGTGGAGATGGGTGGGAATATGTCTATCAAATTTTAGCTATGTTGAAGTACATTAAGGTGGAGGCGGAGAGCAGATAACTCATGCCTCTTTACCAGAGGCAGTTCATAGCTGAAGCAGACATCTTGAAATTTTACGGCAAGTTGCCCTCTTGCTCCGTCCAGAAGCCATTAACTAATGTTGTCTTTATGAACTATTGGAGAGCTTGGGAAAATGACTTTTAGGGATGGGATTTTTGAATTTTTTGGATTACAAACTCCATAAATCTCCATTCAGCTGGATATCTTAGAGACACTTAAATGTCGCTCACGTGGGAGAAAAGCATAAACTGGAAGACTCTGAGGCCTAGGTAGGCCTAACTCTGACAAAGTGTCTTGTTTCTACCATGGTGCTAGAAGGAACTTTCTTAATTTTCTTTGGTATGTGTGTGAGGCAGCGGACGAGTGCAAAAGTGGTGGCCACTGTAGACTATGTTGTGGGACATGCTCCTCAGTATCATTGACAGACAATACTGTACGAACACTGATGGAGGGAGGGATGTATTTTTTGAGCTTAAATAGAAAAGAACCTTGAAGAAAATTACAGAATCATAGACACTACAAATTTGCAAACAACCAATCTGTTTGCATTTGTGTAATGAGCTGAAGCTTGTGATTTAGTCCCACTCCCCTGCAGGGAGAAATTCCTGTTTGCTTCAGTTTCTGCGCTGGATATGAATATGGAAGAGAACGCAGTCGTAGAGCTGTAAGAACAAGGGAGCAATACATTTGCAAATTATTTCCTTTCAGGTGCATTGTTCTGTATTGTATGTTGTGAGAAGTACTGCACATGTTATTACCACATGGGTAAGTCAGGTCCTTCCTTCATTCCTTAATTACCAGGGTTGTCTATATGTTTTCTAGCTTCAGTAGCTTTCCTGGAAATGTGACTTAGAGGTTGACTACCTGGTCTGTTTGAAGCAGTACAGGGACAGGCTGGTGTGCTTTTAAAGATGGCAATCAGGCAACATCTTTAATAAAGTACACCAGCCTCCCTGCCCCCGAGTATTCCTACCTGTACTTTTCTGATCTCTTTCAAGGGGCTTCTACTTTTCTGGTGTGGGTAGAATTGCTTTGATCTGGATCAGCTCCAACCTGTGTGATCGCTGGAATCAATCCAAAATGAGCCTTCTTCTTTCAATTTGCCAATATCATGAAGTGACTTGATAAACAAGTCACTTTTGGATACTGGCAAATTAATCACTTCCCCTGCATGGCAGAGGGCAGGGGAAGTGAATTTAAAAAATGTATGTGGACCACTGCTGATGTGTTACATCAGTTACAATGTATTTTTTTAAAATAGTCTACATAGATTCATTTTTCCCCCATTTTCCTTGCCCTCCACCAAGCAGGGGATTAATTTGCCAGTATCCTGAAGTGGCTCGTTTATTAAGCCCCTTCATGATATTTACAGGAGCCATTTCCATGTGAATGGTCAGGCTTGATTAGATCATTCTAATCCCATCATTCCTAAACAACCCCACACACGCTCACTCCCTGCTGCTAGGGCAGTCATGCCTTATTTTGCCAAGTGTTGGCTTTTTAGCAGCTTACTTCTAGAAGCAGTCGGTGTCTTAGCTCAAAAAGTACATAATTGGCTCTTCATTGTTCCAAACTGAAGACTCAGTTAAAATAGAAATAAAAATGAATGAGACTTGAGTAGAAATCTTGACATTCAACATTAGGTTTTCAACTCCCCCATTTCATGGCACATTATACCAGCAATGTGAAGTTGTTTCTAGCTTCCCTCTCTGACTATGCATGGTTTTTTGTAAAAAAATAAAATAAAAAAAATAAATTAGCATTTTGAAAATAGAGAGATCATAACCCTGAAAATTTCCACGATTCCACCCCCCACTTGACCAAAGCCTAAGACAACAAAGCTTTCTTCGTCCATCTATTTTTTAAGCACAGAATCTCATGTAGCGGCTAGTGCTCTAGTCTATCAGAATGCAGCTAGATGGAAATAGTTGTGATAGACCATAATAGACTCTGAGGCTATAATTCTTTTTGAAGTGAGTGAGACTACTATACCCTTACCTAGCTCCCATATGAAGAGTGTGCTAGCGTTCTATCTGGAGCATGGCACCCATATCCTTTAACACCCAAAGCCTATTTTATCGTACTGCTTTCTCCCTGTCCTATCTCCCCTCAACCATGACGACTTCTGTATGTGTATAATTTATCTTGTGCATTTTTGTTGACATCATTCCTGGCACTTCATCCTACTCCGTTGTCTCAAGGAATACAAAACAGAGCTCTAATATACAGAAAGAAGGACTCAGTACCATGAACTATGAACGTAATTGTTATGGAACATAACCTGGATGCATGCAAACAGTTGTAAGAAGAGTAATGCCATCAGCAGATATTATTAACAACATACTACAGCATATAAATGGGTTTAATGCAAATAGTATCAAGACAGTAAATGTTTTATCAAGGACATATCAAATAGTATCAGAGAATGTGTATCTTATCAACAGTATATTGACAGGCTTTCTGGATACATTCCTGTTTTGGATTTTTCTCTAAAATCATGCCCATAAGAACACACTCTATAAATTGCTATATATAACATGTATGTCAAATGGAGGTTCTGCATCTTCACACATATATCTTCACTGGTCATGTATACTGTGTGTGGCATGAGTTATAATTTTTATGGAGTGTTTTGTGCAGTTTGTAAAGGGTGGATTCTGAAGAAGAATCCAAAACAGGAAAGTATGAATGTCCATATACTGTTGATAAAATATAAGTTTTGATTTTGTGACAATGCATGTACATCCTGATTGGGACTACCCTTATGTAGTAAATACACAGACGAGAAATCATTTAGTCGCAAGATTGCAAGATTTCAGACTGGTTTGGTGCTTCTGCAAAAAAGAGCAAAGCTGAAAGATGCAATAACTGCAGGCTCCTGGCATGGAATAGTGGAAGTGGTAGTATTGGCTGTGTCCTTCATGTCTTTCTGCTCCATCAACCTGTGCTGTTGTTTTTGTTACATGTCTCTGTGGTTAACATCACACTAGTTTTCCACAGAGATATCATCTGCAAAATGCAGAATACACAACTAAAAGATGCTTAACTTTCAGCTCAGGCTGAAGGCAAAATCTTTTGCTGTGGTTGGAGAATCTGTCACAGATAGTCCCAGTTGCTGAAGAATAAGGGTTTCTCAGAAGAGGTGTTTAAAGGGTCACTGTAGAAAAGGGCTGTCAGATTAGACTGCTCTTCTTGGATATTTGTGGAAAAAAATTATTGGAGACAAGTGGATCATGTTTCCAAGAAAGGCAATGGACACTTAAGAAAGTAAAAATTAAACAACAGATTTGAGGAATAAGAAAGTGGGAGTGGGGTAAGAAGACTAGAAAGGCTCATGTCACATCCTAAGGCCCTGAAGATTTGTTCCCCATCAAAGCAAGAAGACAACATGGAGTCAGATGCAAAACTAGCTGTTAGAAGGCTGTTTTCTACATCCTTATCATTGTCATATAAATGTCTTGCCTATAGAAGATGGTGCATGGATCAAACATGGTACCAAGCTCCCCAGAACACTATATTGCAAGGTTCTGCACACACATCCACTATCTCATTTAAACAGAGTTTATGGCCTGTTCTGTGAGGCTAGTCTTTTTTTATTTCCATCTAGAAATGTTACCTCAGTAGCATACGCTGAGGTAGCGTCATTTATCCAGTCAAACTGTTGACATTTCCGAGACATCTGTTATTGCAGGATTTATTCCTTCCGTGGATATATCTTTTAATTTTAGAAATATTTGAAAAGAATTGATTAAATCTAACATCATACTGATGAGGGAACGAAGTTAATAGAGACATTAATACATACAAGTCTAAGAGGATTTGAACTCACAACCTCTCAGATGTGAATTAGACACTTACTCAATAGCTTGTGCAATCTTTCATTAGTATCCTCGGGAATTTACAGGTGTTAAATTAGGCTCCACTATTGTTCATCAAATGCAATAAAAGCATAATGAGAAATACAAGGAAATAAATTAATTCAGGGGAAAAAAATCTAATAAAAGGGCAGTGAAGTTCAAAGAAAGCCTGTTCCCTTGTCTCTGCCAAGATATATGAAATGTCACTAATATTAGTTTTAATAACTGCATGTTATGTTTTGCTTGATGAAATATTTTTATTAGATGAAGGCTCTTTGCTTTGTACATTTTCCCCCAGTTACAAAGACACCACATTAAAGAAAAATAGTAGAAGAAAAGTCATGTAGACACCATGGTTCTCTACAGCATCTAGACTTCACTGCATCATGGTAACAGATCAGAATACTGTATTTGCATCTGTTAAAACCTCAGGTGGTAGCAAAATAAGAACAAAATATGTTTGCAGTAAAATCAAAGGGGAAATTAAAGGGCTGCCTGTCATGAAAATCTAGTTATGGACTCTGCGGAGACCAAGTCTTCAATGGTTTTCTAGCCAAGAGGCTTTTCTGCTACAAAGTAGAGAAGGTGTTTGGTGCTTTAGGATTCTGTGGTTTTGGTTTTATCATGTGAAGAGACTATCTAGTAGGGAGGGGCATTTTGTATTTTTTGAACTGCAAAACCCAGAAATCTGCTGGAACTGCTCCATATACAATTCTGGAGGCTTGAGCCCCCTCCTCTCTAAACGCTCTCTCAGGTGTTTGATGTAATTCATAGCTGATGTGTCAGTGAGAAAAAGAAATACAGTGGTGCCCCGCTTGACAATGATAATCCGTTCCAGCAAAATCGCTGTACAGCAAAATTGTCGTCAAGCAAAAAAAAAACACCCCATTGGAATGCATTGAAAACTGGTCAATGCGTTCCAATGGGGGAAATACCTGCTCGTGCAGCAAAGATCCTCCATAGGACGGCCATTTTACGATCCCTGTCTTGCAAAAATAGGTCAGCAAAGCAGTGGGGAGCTGCTGATCAGCTGTTTTTAATCGTCGTAATGGGAAAAAATGGTTCCCAAAGCAGGGACCGAAACGACGTAAAGCGAAAAAACCCCATTGGAACCATCATTTTGCGATTGCTATAGCGATCGCAAAGAAGGCATCATCAAGCTATTTCGTTGTCAAGCAGGGTTGTCGTAATGCGGGGCACCACTGTATCCCTTCATTTCTGTGTTCTGAGGCAGAGGGATTGGTTGAGTGGGACTAAGCTCTGTGGTATTACAAAGTATTAGCGGTACCATAGTTTCCTGAGAAGCATCCTGTAGAAAGTATCATGGATGAGTTCTTTTCTGTTCAAGTTATCTCAAATATGTGAGAGAGCTTTTGTGTGTGTGTGCATACGTGCGCTAAAGCGCTCAAAATTCTAGCTTGTGTAATTCTAGCAAACAACATCCCATCCCTAGCATTTAGGCTTCTAATTTGTCAACCCAGCTTGTTCTGTCCTTCTCTCTTTCTTTTGAGTCAATTCCTCAAAAAGCAATCATGCCCCCAAACGTCAAAAAAACGTATATGTAAAATAATGTTTAGTTTTTGGACTTAACATTTACTAACAGTCTCCCTCTTCCTTGCTTCTTTTCCAATCAGATCAATATTTACAAAGGTCACATAGGAAAACATTGTTCTTATAAAATTATTTGTTTCTAGAGTTCTGCATTGGCCTCTCATTTTTACCTATGCAGTGCCAAGGCAAAATTGGTGTCTTAAGGGTCTGTGGTACCGTCATAGGCAAGATGAATAGTGGCTTCTCTCAGAAGGATGGTTCAGCCTCCTTCACATTCTTCACAATTCCCAAATTGAAGTGAAACTATGGAGCCAGTGTTGTGTTTTCCCCAAATGGTTGGAATGATGAATGGATTAAAGGTCACATCTACCAGCTGAGAAAATATATCTTCTCCCTCACCCTGCCCTTGAGTTAGAAACCCCCCTGCCCTATTGATTGCTCAATATATTGTTCTGTAAGCTACTTTTAGAAAGCCATGGTCAATTGAAGCTAAGATAGGTTGAGAATAGCCTTCTTTTGCATTCTAAGAATTATAAAAGTTTTAGGGTAAGGAAGCTGATCTCAAAAAAATACCCAAACAGGAAGAGCTGAGAATATTCTTATCCTGAGCCTGTTTCCAAATTTCAGTGGCATCCCTATTAAACACCAAAGTGATACACTCTCATATCCACAAAGATTGTCAGGCAAGGGTCCTGACTGCAAGAGAAGGAATTCAGTTTTGTTTCATGGCCTTTGCCTGGGGACTATGTTGGCCTTAGAGCTTTGGTCAGTATCCAGTTTGATGGATCCACTATCTGATAATTGTGCTGATAGGCATTGTTTCCACAAGAGGAGGCGGGAGGGGCTGAGCCCTCTCTTGCACACACCCCCATGCCCTAAAACTCCCAAAGAACTACTTCAGGGGACTGTGAAGTTACTTCAGAGCACTTTTTTTTAACTCTGGAAGGGCTGCAGAAAGAAGGTAAGGAGGTGAACATCTCAGTGGCGCTGCAAGCATCACATTGGATGTAGGCCTTGAGAAAGCTCCTTTGGGCACTAAAATTCCCAGTACACTTCAGCTGACCTGGCTTGGCTCAAGGACCTTCAACAACAAGCTTATTCCAGTTAATTTTAGAAAGCACATCACTGACTTGAAGTTCTTCTCTGCTCTTCTTCATTGGAAACTACTTTGGAGCTTCAACTCCTCATACCAGATTGTTTTCCTCATATTTGTGGAAGCAGGAAACAAAGAGGCGGGGGATCCCTTTTCATTTTTCCAGGGAGGGGAGAGAAAACTAGCTGCTGCTATCTGGAGTTCCTGTGGGGTCTCCTGTTTCCTCCCACTGGTTCTCTTCATGAATAACCCAACTATCAGCATATAGCATCAATTCCATGGCTTAAAACGGAGGATAGCAGCTCCAGGAGGGAGCTCCAGGATGCAGTATTACATTTTGCATCCCATCCCAGATAGTATGTCATCTCATTGGCTGATACATATCCTTCAAGTGCAACAGCAAAAGAGAAAACCCCAGGTGAGGCATGTTGAGCTTTCCAAGAGGAAGAGTAGAATATAAGCACAGCCTAAGAAACGGTGAACAAACATAAAATGTTCTTTTGTACTTTGAATTTCTACAATTGAATTCCTATCTTGAGGTGTTGTGACATGTAATATTTCCCCCCTAAGAATATAACTTGTGCATTAGCCCCATAGGACATACTGTTCTGGTTAGTGGTGGATGTGACTCATGATTAAACATGGGGAAAAATAAAAAAAAAAAATGAATTGGGATATTCGTCAGAAATTGCTGATTCGTTAAATATTTGTCTCTTCATATTTGTGGGTTCCAGAGACCCCAATGAATATGAAAGGACAAATATTTCCCCATTTTTATTCGTCCCCCATAGGAAGAGAGGAAAGGTTAGCCTTCCCTCTCTTCCTGTGGCTTTTCCATTCTGCCTACCGACCTGCTGATCAGCAGATCAGTGGGCCGATAGGCAACCACCCACCCCCACAACCTATCCCCTGCCCCCTTCCTCTCCCTACTTTAGTCCCTGCCCCCATTCACTGGCAACCCTGTTATCTCCCCACTGCCCCCACCCCCACTGACACCCTCCCATCCTTAATTGCCGCTGCCATCTCCAACGGCCTGTACAAATGGACACTGGCTGCCCTTTGCAAAGATGGTGGCTGCAGCTTAATTTAGGATAAGGAAGCTGCATCTGCCACCTTTGCAGTGGTTTTTTTAAGTAACCCTCCCATGAATTGACAAATAAATTTGTGCTTCATTGGTTCATGGGGGGAACTTTGTGCTTCGTGCTTTGTCAGCTTTGATGAATCACGAAGCAGGATGACTCGCCAAAATGGTGAGTCATCCCCATGATATAAGCTAGCCAAATGTAACCAAGACCAAAGTATAGGAATGATTTTGTTTCAGATTGTGCCCCCCCCCCAGCCCCATTTTTTCAAACTTTGCACATTTCTTCTTATTTGGCAGAGGAAGAACTTGAGAGTCAAACAACAACAACTGGTTGTGGGAGAAACTGAAGCCACAAGATTCATTCATTAAGACCCAGGGCTTTGTATACTTAAGACATGAACGTCTGAGTTTGAAGCACTATGTATTCAAACATTTTAGGAGTGAATAAGGTTTGCCACTTTCTTTTCCCTGGGAGATGCCTCATCTTAAGCACATACATGGTAGGTGAATACAACATGGTACTTCTCATGCTGAGAACAGGTGTACCTGTTTGACTAGTGCAGTTGGCTGGCTATTTCATTTCAATTTGATCTGGAAGAATTTGTTGGAATTCTCATATCACACCGTTAAGCACAGAAAGAGTTTGAGGCTTAAAATATTTGAATGGAGGAGGAAGTGAAACTGGCTGACTTCCCCACACCTAGTTACGACTTCTCCCCCCCCCCACAACAATTTTCTTCCTATTGGATTTATGTGAAACTGTAGTACATCTCTGTCACTCCGCCTATGCACAATGCAATCCACTCTGAATAAAATTACTGGAGAGGTGTTTTTTCCCCCCTGCCCTGCCTCGGGTTTGTACTTTGCAATAAAAATGATGAAAGCAGCTGCAGGTGACCTTGTGACCAGTACTGGCAGAATAATATGTATATACACTTTTACACCCAAAGTGGAAATCTTCCAGCTGCCTAACTCCATGTTACCGTCATCCTTAGCCTTCTTCCTAATCTACTCCCTTGACCTGCCTGAGTTGGAGCACTGGGGAATAGGCCCTACCCTACTTTTTATTTTTAAATTTAAACCAGGAATCTTTCTTTAAAAAAATATGCTGCTTGTCATGCTGTGGCTTCTTCGAGTGACTTATCTTATTTAACAACTTTAAGGGCAAATCTTCTCAAGCTACATCAGTGCAACTCCATTGACTTGGGCCCTGGCAGTACTTAACAGAGTGTCACAAGGATCAATTCAAACATCACTTCACTTTCTGTGGATCATATTTTGCTGAACTCTCTAATTGAATGTGGCTTTTGTCTCATATATTCTTCAAGGCTAATGTATTCTGCACATGTTGGATCACTATCTCACCATCTCTTAGGGAATAGCTCATGTTTTCCCCCCTCTTTTGAACTGAGCTGTTATCCTGTCTGGAAATCTCAAGAGTTTTCATTCCTGCTGCATTTCTGTTTCTTCTATATGTTTGTGGTAGAGTGCAGTATATATACACCTCAAGAAAGAAATGCGGAATACTTTTAAAACACTCCACAGTGAATGAAGGACATCTTTCAGCAAGGAGAAGCAAACACACATCTAAGTATGTATGTACGTACATACATACTTATGTATGTACTGTATATATATATACACATACATACTTAGATGTGTGTTTGCTTCTCCTTGCTGAAAGATG